>NC_060072.1:27980530-28283560 GCF_922984935.1 Meles meles
CTAGAGCTGGAGACATCAGAATGAACTAATGTTAAGCTTAATACACAGACAGTTATATATAGAAATATTTATAGTTATGTGTACATACATAAGCTGGTATGCACATAAAAATTTTCTTACTCTGTCAGTTGAGAAGACCTAGAAGCAGTAACACTCACTAACAATGAGCACATCTAGCATCCAGATCTTGGTTTCTAACACCATTTTCCCATAAAATGACCCAGGATTCCTGAAGAAATGGATAATTGTAGGACTGAGACAGGAAGTGCAAAAGCTGAAATGGGAGCATCCTGTAAGGCCAAGAAGTAAGGAACTGCTCAGAAGAAGAAATAAAAACAAAAACATTCCCACAACAAAAAACAAGTTCGCATCAACGGGAGTGTTTCAAAGACTTGATTGAAAGAGTTCTTAATGACCAAAGCTGGAATAATTTGAGCAATAAAATGAAGTAGTATTGGATTATAACCCAAAATAAAAATTAAAAAATATCCACAAAATAAAAAAAAAATCCACAAGTCCATATTGATATAAAGAATTGAATAAATAAATTAAATAATTGGGAGGCAGGGGGAAGGAAATAGACAAAACTCCCATGTAGATAGGAAGTAGAGCATATCCCCCTACTCCTTAAGCATGGACTGTGCATACTGACTTCTTTCCAAAGAGTACAGTTTGGAAGGAGGAAGGGAAAGTAATTTTATGGTTGAAAAAACTGACAAACACTACCTTAGCTGGGTAACTAAGGTTAACATCAACAGTGATAAGTCATGTTGATACATATACTCTTGATACGATGTGATGAAAATGGAACTTTATTTATGTGGTCTTCCTCTGTAAAACCCATAATCCCAGTGTAATCATGAGAAAAACATCAGACACATCCCAGTGCAGAGGCATCCTACAAAACATCTGACCAGTACTCCCCAAAATTGTAAAGGTCGTTAAAATCTAGGAAAAGTCTGAGAAACTGTCCCAGCCAAGAATAGGCTAAAGAGACATGACTGCTAAATTTAATGTGGTATTCTGAGTGGGATCCAGGAACAGAAGAAGTCATTAGGTAAAAGCTATTAAAATCTGCGTGAAGTATGGGCCTTAGATAATAATAATATATCACCAGTGGTTCATTAGTTTTTACAAACATACCATACAATGTACCACACAAATGCAAGATGCTATTAGGGGAAACTGAATGCAGGGCATATAAGAAATCTATACTATCCTCACAACTTTTCTGCAAATCTAAAACTGTTATAAAATAAAAAACTTACTGAAAACAAATGACTAACATCTATGAAGCACTCTTTATATGGTAAGTATGTACTTTTTGTGCATTAACTTTATAACCCAGAAATAACTGGTACCAGAAAAAAAGGTGACTTATTTAATTTTCTTAATATTATCTTACTTAATTTTCTTAATATTCTCTTAATTCTCTAATGTTCACATCATTCTCCTCTGAAGAATTTATCCTATTATCATCCTTGAGCCCCATAAAGTCCAGCCAGATTCCGCCAGTGAATCTTTCCTGCCTCTGACTCCCAGGATCATTTTGTTCCTACTTCTCTGATAATCTACATTTCATTCTGTTGGGTATTAGAATTAGTTGTTTAAGTACCTTTCCTCTGCCAGGAAGATCTAAGAACTGTAACAATGTCTAAGGAGTTTTATGCCCTCTGTAGCACCTAAAATGTCTCCTTGAGTTTGGTCAGCCCCAGTTTTCTCGTTTATAAACTAGAGAAGAATAACAAAACCTGTAATTTCTACTTCACAAGACTGTTGTGAGAACTCATGAGCCTGACCTTCCCCTTAGGCATGGCTTTCCTAGTCTTCCCAGAGAACACCAATACCTCTGCTTCCTATTCCACAGAAGGGGTAGATTAGAGCTTCCTCTCTTCCCAATAAAGAGGTTTGTCAGCACAATTTGACCTGCATGGTAGCTACAGTCTATTGACCTCTGACCTCTGAGGTGTGGTGTTGAGAACAATTCTGATTCCACACCCAGGAATAGTGGGAGAGGCCGCCATGATAGCTAGAAATATTTGCCATGACTTTAAGATCAGGAACTGATGGTATATAAGGGGATAGCCTCAAAATATGGCCACCAGCAACTTCTCAGCCCTTGCATGCTGCTCCTCAGATCAAGAGGGAGAGGTGATTTCCCCTCCCCCTAAATCTGGGCTGGGCTTGTAGCTTGCTTTGACAAACAGAATTTGGAAGAAGTGATTTGGGACTTCTGAAGCTATGCCTTGAGAGGGACTAGCAGTTTTGCTTCCTCTCTTTTAAAGAAAATTTAAAGTGTTCAAGAAGTCTGCCTAACAAGACCACCATATTGTCAAGAAGCCCATGCTGGCCATGTGGAGAGAGAGGCATCTTGTAGAAGATCACTGAGGTGTCAGTCACATGAATCAAGCCTTACTGGGTCTTTGGGCTCTAACTGCAGCTGAATGACCCCAGGTGACATCATGTGGAGCTGAAGAGCCAGCCAGCTGAGTCCTGCCCAAATTCCTGACCCACAGAATCATCAAAAACAGTAACTCATTGTTTCAAGGCTTTAGGTGTTGGGATGGTTTATTACACAGCAGTAGATACAGTGAGCATAGTAATGAGACAGAGTTTTGCCATTTCTAATTTAGAGAGAACTGGCTAGCTCCCAGGCCCCAATTCCAGCTAATCTGATTCAGTGGGCCAGGGATTGGTATATATCAAATGCTCTCCTGCAGAGACTCTCGTCAAGAACTATGGTTCTAGAACCATATGGTTCTGAACCACTGGTCCAGCTGCGATCGTAAGTACTACACACTAATTTAGAAATTTAAACTGAGCTATAACACAGGAATAAGACTTCAGCAAGTCATTAAAATCTGGCATTAGCCAGATAAAATAAAACAAAGCAAAAACTCCTCCTAAGTCATCTAAAATGTGACACATTCGGTGAGGCAAGTTGAGAGGGGCAAATAAAGAAGAACACAGCAAATAGCAATTAGAGATGTATGATTAAACCCGTAAACAAAAGAAAACTCCTCTTGTTTTTTGTTTTTTGTTTTCTGAACCATGTAAGATTTTTCTCTTTTCTCTATCTCAGCCTTTTCTGTGTGAATGAAACTCGCCTGGAGTTGGGTGACAAAGGTCTGCATTTCATTCTTGTTAATGTCGCCTTGAGTGGATTTTGTAGTGTGTTGCCGGATCCATTAGGTCCTCACCCTCAAATTCAGGCTCAGTGTTACCTCAGTTGCAACATACTTAGCCATACAATCAAAAAGAAAATATTGATTTTTTTTTTTTTTGCCAAGATTTTCACGATTGTATTTTGAGCTTCATGTCGGATCTTCAGTTGAAATTTGGTTAAAAAAGGGCTTGACAATTTTTGGTGAAAATGAGAGAAATGAGTTTAGGACCCTTAGATGTGTGGAGTACCGTTGGATATTCTCATCTCTCCCTGGAAAGTCATTAAAGAAATACGTATGCCAAGCCACATCACCAATTTCAAGATATTGACTCTGACAGAGATGTCAACATTCTAGTCACATCTGCAGAGTTTAACCTCAACTAATGTCTACTGACACATGACACTTTGCTTGCCCTTTAAGCCATTTATATCTTTGTTTTAGGAAAAATGCATTCTGTCTCTATTGATATGTAATTGTCAAGTACTTGAATCTAAAACTGTGAACTTAGCAGAAGCAAGAAAAAGGAAAAAGAAAAGGAGAAAAGAAAAGAAAAGGAAGGATAAAAAAGAAAAGAAAAGAGTGCTGGTTTTCATTGGAGGCATGTCTTCTTTGAAGCTTCCTTCATATTTCAGAAGCTGAAATAAGAGATTGCGGTGGTTTTGATTATAATCGTTGCTATGTGGTCCTCCTGCTTTCCAGGGCACCTAATATGAGACCACGTGTGCGATGGGATGAATAGCGCTGATTAGTGAATGAATATGACATAGAAAAGCCCAGAGGTCTTTCAGCCCCCAGCCACTTTTCAGGAGGGGGAAGAGCATCTTCTGGGCCAGCCACATTCAGCCTTTGGATGTGTTAATATAAAATACTCGCATCGATCCAATTTCCACTCGTGTGGATTTTTCCTGGCTCCAACTCAGTGACCTGATTCTCTAGTTTTTCCCCCTCTGCGAACATACTTTTTCTTAAGTTATTTTTTCTCTGAAATCCACACCGCCTCCCCTCCCTTCCCTTTTGATTTCTTATTCAGCCTGGAAACTACCTTACCAGTTGTAATTAGCCTGAATGCTTGAGGGAGGGAGGAGGGCTCTCCTCAGGAAATAGCCCGAATAAAGCAAGATTCCTTCTTCTAAGAGGAGGGAAGAGCAGCCCAAGCCCATGTAAGCTGATTAAATCTCCTTTTCCTTTTTCACCTATTGTAAAGCACCAAACTCCGATGAGGGCCCGGTCTTTGTGTTATGTTATAACCTTAATTGACCTATACCACACATTGTCAGCTTGTTAGGCCAAATACAATTTCTAATACACTTTCTTGGACGAAATGAAGAGCAGAAATATACAATTTTAAGTGTCAAGTTCGCAGCTTTCTATGTTTTGTTTTGTTTTGTTTTTTTCCTAGCTCACCCTTTTCTTTGTGCCTGTACGAAATGAAACTTGCCTGGAGTTGGGTGACAAAGGTCTGCATTTTATTCCTATCAATGTCAGTTTGAGCAAATTTCACAGTTAATGGGCCTATTAGGTCCTCACAAATATTATTTCTGTGGAAGAATTATAATGTTTCCTATGTTTTTTCTAAGTCGATTTGTCAGTTTCTTTTCAGTAATAATAACTGTGAGTCATGCATACTGTGCACTGTTGAACCTTTTAATGATATTACCTCGACTCATCTCTAAAATAACCCTGAAGGCAGTAATGGGTAGCCCCATTTTACAGATGAAAAATCGGAAGCTTGGTTAAGTATAATAACTGGCCTAAGGGGAGCACTCAAACCCAGGGCTCTTCACACCGAATCTTTCTATAAACCACTATGCTACCTTTCAAAAACATGTACAGCCCACTTGCAAATTGTTGAGGAGGAAGAGAACAAGGGAGAAATTAAAAAAAAAAAAAAAAGGAAAGAGAGACTAAAAAGAATAAGTTTTCTATTTGTGTGTAGCCTGCAAGAGATGGTGGGGGACTAGGAGGGTGGCTGTTCAGAACTATTAAAACCTGGGGAAGGAAGGTACAAGGCAGAGAACACTCTAGTTTGCAGAGAACTAATTAATACAAGAAAGCTTGTTACCTGGTTGCCCTGTTTCCAAGAATGCTTACAGGTACTGCCATGTTTAAAAAAAAATTAGTGGTTGGGGCGCCTGGGTGGCTCAGTTGTTAAGCATCCGACTCTGGATTTCAGCTCAGGTCATGGTCTCAGGGTCATGAGATGGAGCCTTACATCAGGGTCTGTGTTTGGTGGGGAGTCTGCTTGAGATTCTCTCTCCCTCTCCCTGCTTCTCCTCCTCACTCCCGCTACCACACCTGCGTGTGCACTCTCTCTCTTTCTAATAAATAAATAAATCTTTAAAGAAATTTAAAAAAATAAAAATCAGTTGTTGAACTTGATGTATACTCAGTCTCTAATCACCAAGAACTCACTGGGCTGACACACAATCCCCTTTATCAACTAGAGGTTATTATTGATTTGGAGAAGATACTGACTTCTCCCTTTTAGTAAGGAAAGCATAAAGTTCTACTCGCTTAAAAAATAAAATATCATAAACTTTCTCTTGCTCTTTAATAAGTATAAAAATGAGGGGTGTCTGGGTGGAGCAGTAGGTTGAGCATCAGTCTCTGGGGTTCGGCTCAGGTCATGATCTCATGACCCTGAGATCAAGTGTCATGTTGGGCTCTGGGCTCAGTGTGGAGTCTGACTAAGATTCTCTCTCCCTCTCCCTCTGTCCCTTCCACTCGTGCTCTCTCTCTCTCAAATAAATAGATAAATCTTTTTTAAAAAATAATAAGCATAAAAATGAGAACAAATGTAAACACAGAAGCCTACTTCATCATGTTTGCACACCCCATACTGTGTGCTAAGGCCATAATATTTTATTCCCTTCCTTGAGTTTCTCAAATTCTAAAATCATTATATATATAATTGTATATATAGTATCTATGTAATTAAAATCTTTAGATACTAATTTTAAAATATCTGTTGTTTTCTATTAGTTTGCCAAAATTGATTATGAAAAACAAGCACTTGCCATATGATTGCTTTATTGATAGATACTCTCTTTAGACCAGGGACTCCTGATTCAACCATCTCTTATACTGGCACTAACACCACCAGGAAACTACTTCCTAACCCACATGAAGACATTATTTTATGTGCCCAAAAGATAAGTATGGTTGCCACCTCTTGGCTGTAACCTTGAAAAAGCTCCCAATATTACCAAGAAATGAGTTTTCAGAGCAACTGTAGCTGATGGTTGGCTGGCTGGCTGGAACAGAATCCTAAGAGAGTCATGGGTGCAATCTGGGGGGCCATGGTCACTGGACAATGAACACTCGGAAATCTATGGGAAATGTAATTTCACTTTACCTTTAAAGTTTATATTGAGAAGATCATTCACATTTGTGATCATGGCACTGAGACATTTTTGTAATTTCCCATAGCTTAGGGGCTTTTCATGGTGCATTAAGTATCTATGGTGTTTAAACAGCATTACAACCTATTAAATCCACGACCCACAAAATAGAAAGCTTGATAGACACAAAAGAGTAATTCACAAGAACAGTTTTCTAGAAGGTTATTCCTCTGTAAACTATATATATTATGTCCTTTTTGTAAAAAGGAGATATTAGCATCCTTGGGGTCATTGATAAGCAGAAGATAAAGGGAAAACAAATTCAACGACTTCTACCTAATTTTCTCTGTCACATGGTTTTGGCTTCTTATAACAAATGTGTGTAGATGTCTCTGTAGCATTACATATTCAAGACATTAGGAGTCATTGCTTTAGAATTCATGATTCTGCTTACTTTCCATGCCAAAGATTGACCACACCTGTATCCAAAACCCAGAGAGAGACCTACTCATTGCAATAAAAATATCTTCAGCCAGGGACTACTCTAATTTAGCTTGGCTTTGGTCTTAAGAAATGACTCATCCAACACTCACAAAAACTTCTCCCATATTTAATAAATAAAATGTAACTGAATCCCTAATTTGCAGGAACTAACTGAACTACTTACTAATCCTTACTCACTTGGAGAGTGAAGCACTACAACATTTTATCCTTTGAAATGGAACATTTTTTTTTTTTAATAGACCCATGGAAAATCACCCTTTGACTTCTGGACACAGTGTTTCATACTTCAGTGTTAATTTTATTAAGCAGTATAATCAGAAAGTCACTTGAATCATCATGTAATAATTTTTGCTTCTGGACCTTAATAATCATGGTGCTAAGGCCTGAATGCTCAAATAATCATTCCAACCAAGAGAGAATTAATCAAACCAATGTTATTCAGACCCCAAGGTAACTTCCTGTAGCAATTCTCATTTTAAAAAATGTAATCTGGGCTGCCTGGGTGGCTCAGTGGGTTAAGCCTCTGCCTTCGGCTCAGGTCATGATCTCAGGGTCTTGGGATGGAGCCCCATGTTGAGCTCTCTGCTCAACAGGGAGCCTGCTTCCCCCTCTCTCTGCCTGCCTCTCTGCCTACTTGTGATCTCTCTCTGTGTCAAATAAACAAATAAAATCTTTTTAAAAATGTAATCTTAAAAAAATAGATAGTGTAATAGGGATTTGGGGAGGTTTCTTCTAATAGAAGTATATTTGTAACTTTGGAAACACAAAAGGAGAGGAATACATTTTATGGAATCTTATACCAAGTACACACAGTCTACAGGGTGAGGGCACATTTCCTAAATCTTCCAGAGCTTCACTATTTTCTTTAGCAAAATTGGACTAGCTCTACTAAAGTGATCTCACCATACACTATGGAGAGCAATTTATGTGTAATTTCAAGATAAAAAGAGTAAAATGTTCAAAGAAACCCAAACATCTCTATTATCATAACACCATACCAAAGCATATAGTACTCACTCTCCCTCTTTTCATGTTCTGCTTATGAGTATTACTTTTTCTAGTCTAAATGGTACTCACACTCATTCACATGAAAACTCTCCTTCTTAGATTACAATTTCATATTCATTCAACAAACATTTAATGAGTACTTAAGTTGTGCCTGTGTTGTATTGTAGAAAGGATGAATGAAACATGTCTCAGCTTTCAGATTGCTCACAGATTAGTTGAGGAGATAGAAATAGAAGCCAATAATTATAATTGTGAGAAATGTTGTAAGAGCATAAGGTATTATAGGATCCTAGGGGAGAGAAGGTACTATTTGGGCCTCCCCCATTCTCTGTCATACATACTCTGTACAGGCTTTTATCTTCACTACTCATCAAACAAAAAAATAGCTCCCATGTTGCCAAATCTGGGTCATGCCTTAGTCCTCATCTTGCTCAATATGTTAGCAATATTTCAGAGTTGTTCATTTCCTCCTTCTTAAAAGACTTTCTTCACTTGTCTCCTGGGAAGTCACTCTTACTTCACTTCCTATCTCACAGGTCACTCCTTTTAAGTCCTTTGTTGGCTCTTCTTCCTCTTCCCGGCCTCCAAATGTTGGAGTGCTTCAGAACCCAGCCCCTGACCTCTATTCTCTTCTCACTTCCCCTTAACGGATTATATACCTCATTTCCAGGTTTTAAACACCATCCATCCAATATGTGCCCTCCTTATTACCCATCACCAGCCCCACCCATATTGCATGGAGCACTGGGTGTTATACACAAACAATGAATCATGGAACACTACATCAAAAACTAATGATGTACTGTATGGTGACTAACATAACATTAAAAAAAATTATTAAAAAAACTAGGAATGTATTATATGTTGACTAACTGAATTTAAATTTAAATATTACACAAATAAATAAATAAATAAACAAATAAATAAATACCATCCATCACAGATTACTCCCAGATAGCTACCTCTATCCATGTTATTATTTCCACTGAACTCAAAAGCATTTATTCAACTGTCTACTTAACCTTTTCACTTGGAGACCCAATAGGCATCTTAAATGTAACATAATTTTTTGAAAATCTTGATTATTCCCACCCCCATCTGTTCTTCCTACAGTTTCTGCTATCTCAATAAGTCAGATTTCATCCTTCCAGTGGCTCAGGTCAAAATTCTTGATGTGATCCTTCAGTATTTCCTTCACACCTTACCTTTTAGCTTTGTGTTCAAGATATATTCAGAATCTGACAACTCATACTGCCTCCACTGTAATCACCCTAAACAGCATTTGTGACCTGGATTATTGCAGTAGCCTCCTTAGCGGGTCTCTCTGCTTTTATTCTTACCTCCCCACCCTTTATCTTACACAGGGCCATCAGAGTGATCCTATGAAAACATAAGGCAGATCATACTACCTTCTGCTCTCAACCTTTCAGTGGTTTACCATCTTAAGTAGAATAAAAATCAAAGTCCTTTCCTTGGCCTATAAGGCTCTAAAAAACCTTGCCCACAGGTACTTCTCTGATCTCATCCTTCACTCATTCACTATGCTATAACCACACTGGCCTCCTTTTGCTTCCTCCAATATACCAAGAATGCTCTGCCTTGGGCGCTTTGCACTTGTTACTCCCTCTCCCTGGAACACTTCCCCCTCAAACCACCCCCCACTCCCTCATTCATACTGATTGAACTCCTACTTTATCTTCACCTTTGTTCCTATCTCACCTGGTCAAAGTGATCTTCCCTGACCATTCTATTTATTTTTTAAGATTTTATTCATTGATTTGACAGAGAGAGAGAGATCACAAGTTGGCAGAGAGGCAGGCAGAGAGAAAGGGGGAAGCAGGCTCCCCCTGAGCAGAGAGCCTGATGTGGGGCTTGATCCCAGGACCCTGAGATCATGACCTAGGCCAAAGGTGGAGGCTTAACCCTCTGAGCCACCCAGTCGCCCCTGACCACTCTATTTAAAGTAACATTCTCACGCCTTTACTTTGCCTTATTTTTCTTCCTCCTGGTTCCACGTGGCATTATACTTTTGTCTGCTACTTATTTATGATCTATTTGCTTCCACAAGAATCTGAATTCTATACAGTAGAAAGTGTTGTCTGTTTTTTCACTGCTACATCTCTAGACCTTGAGACACAAGATCTGACACATAATAGTCTTCCAAAAAATAATAAATTAATTTATTTGAGGTGGGGGAAAAGGACAAGAGCCCCAAGGCAGAAGAAACCACCACCTACAGAGGAATAAATTGGTCTATATAAAACAGGGGTTGGCAAACCACAGTCTGGGGCCAAATGTAGCCTGTTACTTGTTTTTCGTTCTTTTGTTGTTGTTCTGTTTTTAAGTGTGATTTTATTGAAACGTAGCCATGCTCATTCATTTATGTCTTAATGATGAGGCTTTTGTTCTACAGCAGCAGAATTGAATGGTTGTGACAAAAGAACACATGGCCTGCAAGCTTAAAATATTTATTATGTGACTATTTCCAGAAAAAGCTTGCCAACCCTTGGTCTGGAGGGTAGAATGCATGGCAGAGAGGGTGGGAAAAGGGAAGAGTAGGTGAGAGCAAGCTGGAAACGATTTACATGAGTTTGGATGTCATATGTAAGCCAAGAGAAAATAGACAATGGATGCTTTGAGGCAAGGGAGCCCCTGAAAGGCAGGACTATGTCTAATATCATTTGTGCATAAAAGAGTGTTTGATATTTAAACGAGTCATCCCAGTAGCAGCTGCTGCCGGGACTCCAGCCTTAATGTCACGGCCATGTCTGGGATTAGCTGTTGCTGTAGGAACCAAAAAATGGTGAAAAATCATTTGCTTTTCCCACCCCTCCGTACTAGAGGTTGGTTTGGAACTGATCTATCATTTGTGGTAAGTTTAGGATAGACCGCTCCAACAGAATCCATTCTAACCTCTTGATATCTGGCTTGGCCTCATTTCAAAAGTTCCAGAAACAAGAGATTAGTTCTAGGGTCACCCAGAGACTTCTCTTCTCAGCCTTATTGGTCCTGCTCTGAAAAGCTTCTGGAATTTACGAAATTTCTGAATCATTTCTATATAGAGTGACAAGCAAAACTCTAAAATCTCAGTGGGTTGTCAGCTCATCAGACCTTTTCCTAATTTTCTAAACCTCTGGATCAGCTAGACTTCACCACTAGGCCAGGTCAAAAGATTGCTGGTCCTCTTGCTTTTACTCAGATTGGATTTCACAATAAAGCAGCCTTTCTACTGGAGTTTTTGGCTCTCAGTATTTTTGTTCCAGGCAGACCCTAAGGAAGGGCAGGAGCAAATTTTGAAGAGGGAAAATAAAAAGAACAAATGTGTTCTGAATTTCACAGAACACAGTGGAGCTAGGGCTTGTGGTTGAGCTTGGGAGTCGCGGCCCCGCCCACCCATCTTCCCTCTGAGAATGCGGTGGTGAAATCTGGTCTGCTCCAGTGAAGCTGTGGCATTTGGGTTTAATTTGATAAATCCCAGTGTTGCCTACTTTGGTTTGGGACTCGGTTCTGACCGGACTTTTTTTTTGGCCCATCCCTCAAGTGTGTATAAACGGAGCAAGCCAAGTTTCCCCTTGTATCTACTGAACACACAACGGATCCGCTGCCCTCGCATCAGCTTGCGCCGTTTACTGGCTTCTGCCTTTAGAAATTCAAAGTACGGGTTAACTGAAAATTGATAGGTTATCATTTTCAGGGAGGAAATGGAAAGCTCCAAACAGATATCAGTCTAGCCTTAAGCAAAAGAAACCAAAACTTTGATTTCTACTGTAGCTTTGGAGACCCACCCTGTCTCTTGGCTTGACTGTGGATCAGAGGGCTTTTATTTATTTTGGGGGGGGGGTAATTTAATACTTCAATTTTCGGGAAGGAACCAGCTCAAGCTTTTTAGGCGTTATCTGCCTGGGACATGCTGAATTAATCGCAGGCTTCATTTTGTAGGAGTCGGTATCAATGGATGGGGTGCTAGCTCAGCCCTTTTGAAAGCAGCAGACAGAGGTGGCTCCAATAATTACATTAAGACCGTGGATACACACTTGCCTTGGGGATTTGGAGTTGGGCTTAATCAAATCTGGATTTGACATTTCACAGCCGACATCAAGGATTTCCAAAGGAACATCAGAGCATTGCCAGCTATGATCTTGCTCTTACTTACTGCCTCCTGAGGAACTGAACAGGCCTTGTGCTAATCTTGTTGATGCTTTGGCTGCATCTCTGTGCTGCTGCATGGTCCTCAGAGTTTCTGCAGGCCCTAGTTTCTTCCAGTGGAAAAGCATTCATTTAGCGCCTAACATGCCCCAGGGCCCTAGGCTAGGCTCTGGGATAGACAAGATGGTGAAAAAGCCTGAACGGACCCTGAGCTGCAACCATACTCAGCTAGACAAGAAGCTACAGAAGCCAAGCCCGTGGTTCTAAAGCAATTAGCTATTTGTATTCATTCCTTACCTACCGCGTGCCAATCAGTGATACCAGCACTTGAGTCCAGTGGTTGTCAAACCTTAGTCCCCAAAGAAGGCCGTTGAAAATGGGAGCAAGGTGTTGGTGCTTTTCATAGGCAGACATTGTTGAGGCCATTGTTCTTCGGGCCATACTTTGAGAAAGAATGATAAAAGTAGAATTGATTGGAACAAACGGTTGCTACAATAGTATAAGGAAGGCCACACGTGTCCCCGTGAAGGCGCACAGGGGAAAAGAGCTCATCTCTGTTTGGGAGGCCAGAGAAGGCTTCCTAGATGAAGACCTAGGTCTTCCAGGATGATAAAGAGTTTCCACAGCAGACCATACCGCAGGCGGAATGCGGGAGAGGAGAGAGAATTCCAGGCAGAGAGGACAGCGGGTAAAACACCAGGGTGGAGGGAGTGTACCCTTTGAGATTCCCTGTGAGTGCAGAGCTGAGAGGGAGAACCCCAGAAACCACAGGGGCTAGCACAAGCTGGAAGCAGGACGCTGATGATCTCGAAAGCCAATGTAGGACTGAGAAGCCATTGGTAAACCATTCTGATCAAATTTGCATTTTAGACAGGTTATTCAGGTAGTGGTGCAGTGGGGGACTGGAAATAAAGAAGAAAGGAAGAAGGGAAAAATTAGGAGTTTATCCATGTCAACTGTGAAAATCAGAGGCTTGTTATGAGGATGTACATGCACAGTGTTCCTTAGGTGGAAAGACGGGCCTGTAAAGAAAGCTGAGCCTCCAGCCCCAGGAGGAGCAGGAATCACGGAGCCACTGGGCAGCTAAAACCTCTTCCCAGGAGCCCTGTCATTAGCATTAAGCAGGCATTCTCCCTGCACCTGCTTCTCACCTTCCTCTCTACTCACTGGCTTCCCAAATCTCTTGTATCCACCTCTCATCTTCTTCCAACCCAGAATTTCCACTCCTTTAGAAATAACTAATGGAAAAGATGCGGCTCAAATATACGTGACATAATATGGTAAATACAGAGGAGCCCTGATAGCTCATGAAGCCTGTCCCTCCGCTTAGAGGGTGGCCTTGAACAAGGCCTTTTGCACATTAGTGACTCATTTGTTGGTGTGAACCCTAAATTTATTTATATCGTGACAGTTATCAGCTCTTTCTAAAAAAAGTAACTTTTTACTAGTGGAAAAGTTTAAAAGTGATGAATTAATGCCAAGTTATTGATTTGGGGAGCCGCTGGAAAGATACATAAATATGGCCTCTTTATTTCTCTGGCAAGACATCATCAATTCAGGGCACCTGGGTGGCTCATGGTTAGACGACTGCCTTCAGCTCAGGTCATGATCCTGAGTCCTGGGATGGAGTCCCGCATTGGGCTCCCTGCTAGGCAAGGAGTCTGCTTCTCCTCTGACCTTCTACCCTCTCATGCTCTCTCTCTCTCTTTCTCAAGTAAATAAATAAAAATCTTTGTAAAAAAAAAAAAAAGACATCTTCAATTCAGAATGATTGGGAGAAAACAATTATCAGCATAAATATATGAATATTCTGAATTGTGGACCATCTTAAAGCCTTCAGTCTTATTTTCAAGTGTAAGAACTCAGACTTAGTTCCTGTTAGAATTAGATCCTTGAGGGCCTGCTGAAATAAATTATTTAGAGTGATCTATGATGGACATATCAATTTCTTTTTATGTAAACAGTCCTTCTCCATTTTTAAAATGACTTATTATTCTACAACTTTAACATTCTCTCTGCAAGAGGTGAATGCATCATTCATTCCTTTAGCAAACCCCTTGCTACAGAAAGTGAAGGATAAGTGATGCCCTAGCATCAACTGTTATAGATTTTAAAAATCTGTCTCACCATCTAAGAGTGCGAGAAGCATAATTCGGCAACCAAACTTTATAAAAGTCAGAGTAAGTGATATTTTTCTGTGTTAGTCCCAGCTTGTTTCCACAGGTTATCATTTTGTCTTCGAGACTCTAGGTCAGCCTTGGAATCAGGTTTCAAAAGCCTTGAGTTCTGCAAACATCCAAAAGTCATGAAAATTTCTCATTAGCCCACTGGCAGTGCTCCTCGTAAACAGCAACTTGCCCTCCCTCCCCCAGTGCTGGGCTGAGAGAACCCGGGGAGCTGCCTGCAGTAAATACTCACCCAGAGTTCTCACCGCACACATGTTCCCATGAAAAACAAGCAAAAATGGGCCTGGCAGGAGAGGCAGATACAGAGTGGCTAGCCATTCCCAGTGCTGCTTTGGCTCATTCCCGATTTCTGTGAGGCTAGTGCCGATTTGCAAGAATTGGAAGGAATTCGTTATGAAGGTTTTTGCCTATTAGCGGGGAGGTCAACCAAGTCTCACCTTCTTGGCTGCTCCCCATGAAGCCAGTTGCCCTGTGGTTCAGGATTATTTTCTTTCTCTCCATCCCAGCTTCAGGAGTGGTGGGTCTAGTCTCTGCAGCTGACAGGCAGGCAGATGGGGGTGCATCCCGACATCCACAAATGCCTTCGTTCCAGTTCTGCTAGAACCAAAGCTGAGATGCTTCAAGGGAGGCTGCGTTGCTGTGGAGGGGGTCACTCTGGGTGAATAAATTCACGTCCTTCAGGATTTTATAAACTTTGACCAGAGCCCTTTGTAACATGAATCCCACAAGGCCTAAAAGTCACGATTATCCTCTTCTGTCCTCACGGGAATATCTTTTAATCCATTCCATTGATTTAGTAGCACTTTCCTGGACTTTGCAGCTCTGTTCTGTGTCTTTTCAGAATTCTGTTGAGAGAGAGATTTGGTATCATGGGTAACCCTGTGATTCTTGGAGTCTGAAAGCCCCAAGATGAAGCAGAGACTCTGCATTCAATTTGTGACCTGAGACAAGGTGCTTAACTTTATTGAGCCTCTTTCTTCACCTGGAAAGTGCAACAGCACACTCTTTCTCAAGTTGTTACAAGGATTAAATAAAGTAACAGATGTGCCTATTAGAAAGAGCACCTGGTCCATAGGAACGTAAGTATGAGAATCTGGAAGCACAAATGTAAGTAGATAACCCAAGTCTTCCCTTCACAGGAACGTCTGACATACTACAACCCATGCATTTGCTGAGAGTACAATTCCAGAATTTTTCTGACCCGACATAAGTTGCAGTTGAACTCATCCAGCTTTGAAGTGGTAGCCACTCGAGCAGGCTCAACTTTGTAGGTGGAGGAGTGCACTGTGCACCTTACAGAAAGCTATATTTCTTATTTATCATTTATTCAATGCTTGCTCTCATCCAGGCACTGTATTGGGCAGTGACGTCTGAAAGAACAAGCCAAAGTCTATTCTTCAAAACCTTCCGCTGTGCTCAGATCATGTACATAATTACTATGAGCATTGCTCCTCTGTATTAGTCAGCGTTTATGCTCTGTAACAAACAGTCTCCATGTCTCCCTGAGGCAATTAAGTTTTATTTCTATTCATGTTGTATTGGCTATCCATTACTGTGTAGCAAATGGCCCTACAACTTATAACAACAGACATTTATTATCTCTCTCACTTTTCAAGAATCAAAAATCCAGGGGCAGCTTAGCTGGGTGATTCTAGCTTGGTATGCCTCCCAAGTCATATTCAAACTATCTGCTGGAGGTGTAGGTTAGCAACTTCTAAACTAGCAGGCCTCAACTCCTTGCTGGCTGTTGGAGGGAAGTCACCATTCTTTACCATGTGGGCATCTCCACAGGCTGCCTAAGCAACCCCAAGATAAGCAACTGGCTTCCTTGAGAGAGAGCGGTGAGAGAGGGAGAGAGAGGTAATCAGCAAGAGAGCGTCAACTCAGAAGCTATAGTCTTTAATAACAACCTTAGAAGTGACATGCCTCACTTCCTCCATATGCTATTAGTCTCATCAACCGACGCTGGAATCCTGTGGGAGGTAAATGCACACAGGTGTGAAAGTCAGATGTGACTATTGGACCGGCTACCACACAATGAACATGGGTCACAGTCTACTGTGAGACATTGGTTGGAGAAACGGAAAGAGGCAGAGTCTGTCAGTTCAGCATTTTATTCCAGCTCCCAACCTCCTTCCATCCAGAGGACTCTCCTTATGCTCTTGGCATTCTTCACCTTCACTCTGCGTCTTGCCAGGAGATCCGGAGCCCAGGGTAGAGCAATAGTGTAGGAGTTGCCCAGTAGTTTCGGGTAGCCAGGCTTGGACATTGTATACATTCCTTTGGCCCACATTCCACTGGCCAGAAACCACCTAATTGCAGGGGAGGCTGGGAAGTGTGTTTTATCTGTGACTTTGGATTAAAAAGGAATGGGATTTGGTGAATCTCTTTTTTACTTGAAAAGAGATTGTACATTTAAACAGCTTATTTTTTTAAGCAGTCTGTTCAGTTTTAATACAACAACAAAAAAATATGATTGCTTGCCACTACACAACAAAGCAACTGATTGATTGCATATTTTCACCTTCTCAATGCATTGTAAATGCAGCCCCTATTTAAGGGGCCCATAAGCAGGTGGTAGAGAGCAGTTCCTGAACCATTAAGTTTGCTGCTTTTTCAGGATATTAGGATGCTGGCAGGAACAAGTCTTGCCTTGTTTCCCAAGTGGGGAAAGAAGAAAGTCTTTGTTCCCAAGCAAATGAAAATACAAATCACGAGACTAAAATTATGAATGCAAAACAATATATTAAAATGTGGCTTGTGCGTAGTATTTGCATGCATTTTAATATGCATCTGTCATTCCCTTCACTAAATTCAGTAGGCGCTGAAAATATTAAACAACTGAGTACAATTAATAATTAGAGGAATTGTTTTAAAATATATTTTAACCCATCTATGTCTCTATTGCCAAAATTCTTGGTTTTACAGGGCTCTAAGATGTTGAAACAGATCATTTTATTGGTCAGATTTCAGATCTCGGTGGCCTCAAAACAATTCACAAAGATATTTTTAATAAATTGATGTGATAACACTCAAATGATTAGAACATGACTAAAACCATTTCTAGGATAAAAATTAAATCTAAATTTGAAAGCTTGAAAAGGCTTCAGGGATACTTTGGATTAGATATTCTCATCTCTCCTGTTTATTCTGAAGCTGGCTGTCTTTATTCTCCCCATCCAGTGAATGAATTTCTCATCCAATGGATCCATGAGAAATTTAAGACCACCGTTTCCAAAACCGCAATTCACCAAGCCTTCTGCTCCAGTTGTCTTCGGAGATAAAGTTTTCGGAGTCCGATTTGCCTTTTTCTGGGGTTTGTTTACCTGGTTTTCTATTGGAGCAACCCCCCGAAAGAGAAAACACTTTTAGGGCAGTAACAAAAATGAACCAAATTGAAGCCAGACTTAGAATCCTTGCTCTCTGCCTATCCAAGCTCCCGGACCAGAGAAGAATCTATTTCATGAGAACCGAGCTCTAAGTCATAAACTTGAAATACATCAAGCTCTTTGTTGTTAATTGGCACTTACCTCACCTGAGGGCCTTTGCCAAGGAGAGCAGAGGGGTTTAATGGGGAAGGAAGAAAGAAAAAAGCCCCGAGCTCTGGAAAACAGCCCTAGCCACACGTGATTTTTCAGCTGGGGGGGCTTCCCACCCCTCAGTATGCTAGAGCAACAAAGTTGCCTATGTGCTTTCTCAAACCTGGCTGTTTGTTTGGGGGGTAATGCTCAGACTGGGGCCTGAGTGATAACTGCTTCATGTAATTATGAAGACAGCTTGAACACTATGCCCCTCTTTGTTTCGGCCTCCAGATGACGGCTGTCTAACCGCTGTTTGTGCCAGTTTTATTTCAAAGCACTTTTCTTTCCATATTTCAAAGGTCAGTGTGTTTACTGGTGGCCAAAAAGAGCCTGTGTGTAAGAGAAAGAAACACATGTGGTTGAGTGGCAGAACTGAATGAGGAGTCAAGAGGACTGGACTCGAATCCTAGATTGGCTTCTAGATAAGTGAACAGCTGAGACTGTTTGACCTCTCTTTTTTTCATTATATAAAAAGGAGGGGAGGTAAATCGTATCAATGGTCTCTTTTAGGAGGAAAAAAATAAAACCCCAAAAAACTATAGAAATCTGGTTTAGGAAGAAGAAATGGAGGTATTTCCAGTAAAGAAACATTATCAAATATGCAGCCAAGAAAATATCCACTTCATCTTCTCAAAATGGAAATATTTCCCCCTTCAAAGAAAGCAGGCTGGATATTCTGGCCACCCTTAGAAACCTTGAGATGGTTGTTGGTCAAGGAATATTAGCACAGGGAAATAAAGCAAACCACAAACACTTTCTCAGGAGTCTCAGTTGGCTTTCTGACATCATTACTTCAAACATCAAGGCTGATCAGAATGTTACCTGCCCATATATAAAACATGAGTGTTTCTATTATGCATATTTGAAAACAGCATCCGATTTCAATTACATAAGCTCAATAAGTATTTCAAATGGTCTTCATGATTCACTTTCTTTTGATCTGTGTTTTCCCAATCCATCTTCCTTTAATTTTCTGGGTATTGAGCTCCTGGGAAAAAGAGATGAATATGCCATTGAAATGGGAGAGAGCATGTATTCTGAAACTCGATTTGCCTAGGTTCAGATCTTGGTTCAAGCACTTATGAGCTGTGTGACCTCACATCATTCACTCAAACTCTCTATGCCTTTCTTCCTTATCTATTACTATAGGTGTTGTGAGGATGAAATGGATTGGCATGTGTGAGGTAGATAGGAGAGTGTCTGGCACTTAGGCAAACATTTAAATGTTAGCTAATCATGAAAGAGACTCCCCCTTTCTGAAATGAATTCTACCTGTGGTTAAAAATCTTCTCTCTTATACTACTTGATTCCCTTCTTGAATCAATCCACCTACATCCGTAGAAATAAAAAAAGGAAATTTGCAAATGCCAAGGGAACAGTGACTGTACTGTAAAAAGTGGGAGAAAGTAAAATAGAGAAGGAGAATAAATGGAATGTCTGAGACTTAATCTTCCAGTTACTGCTACCAGGGGAAACCAGAACAATGCCACACGGATCCTGCTCTGGGTAGTGTGGGAGAGCACAAAACTTCTTCATGGAGATAAAGAGAGCTTGGGCCTAGGCATTTCTTCTTGGTCATGACCTTGATGTCCCCTCCCCTCTTCATTCCTTGGAGCAAGTATGGCCCATGTTGATAGAAATAATGGCAAAAGAAACCCAGTATTTCCTTCATACCTAATTATTTCATTGAATTCAACCTGGTTTTCTAAACCTATTTGTGTGTTTAGACATGCAGCATGAGTAATTTGTGAGCATTTACCAAGGACTCTTATCCAAATTTCTTTTAAGAAAGATGCCAGGACCTCATTCTCAATTCTGTTACTGAAGCTGTGATTTTCCCATTTTAGAGTTGAGATGCAAAAGCTAAGCAGGAATATGGATTTCACTTTCAATAAAATCACTGGCTGGTAAAACCCAAATTAAAACAGAGCATTGGAAATCAAGCTGCCTTTTTCTATTAGCACTAACAAGAGATGTTTCATTTTCCAAATCAAAATTTCTAGATACTGAAATCCTATTTGTAGGAAATGCTAAGCATTATTAAAAACGCAGATAGTCATCACGAGCTGGCATGTTTTCCTGCGGTTGCCAGGATGTTTTAACAACGAAGCTGAAGACAGGTGCACATAACACATCAATATTTTAATCGAAGAATAAAGACAGAGAAGCCATGAAATGCTCCAAAGAATTTAGGAGAGATAATGCCTCCTCTTGAGAATCAGCAGTGACCTCACTGTTTAAAAAAAAAAAAAATGCTACTCTCTATCCCTTTTCTAACTCTCTTCCCTACATATATTTCTCTTCTGTCTTCAGTTTTCAATCATAAAATAACAATAATAATGGTAATAATAGCAAAAATGAGAAACTTTGTTTGGCTTGGTGCCTCTGTCAGGCCCTATCTGAAAAAGAGATTCCTCACCTGATCTCCATTTAAAACTTTACATATATATTCCTAATGGTATTTTTTTTCTGAGAATTGGGTCCATAGTTTTCACTATAGTGTGCAAAGAACTTACAACCGTTCAAAAGAAGTTAAGCCAAACATGCAAACACTGAAAAAATATATGACACCCTCTTAGTCTATGTTTCTTGCACTGCTGTTTTGTTTCAGCAGGGCTTTTGATAGAAGCTAATGAGTATTTAATTCAAGGTTACGTTTTCTGGTCAGAGTAGATACAGTGCTGCCTATGACTGCAGATGTTGTAAAGACATGGAATCACTTGCCCATCCTACTATCTACCTCAGCTCAAACCCATCTTCCTTCCAAAACCATTTCCCTTCTACTACGGTGTCATGACCTCTCCATTCTCTTAGACACCCTGCTGTATGTATGTATATGTATATATATATTACTATAAGAGCCTTCTAGTTGGTGATCTTATATCCAATCTCACTACTCACTATCTTGTTCCATATTTTCTTCCCCCAGATTAATCTTCTCAGCATCCTAATGTTCTCCTCTCTTTCTTTGATTAGGAAACCCCATTGTCATTCATTGTCTGTCTGTAGAGTCACTTAAATTTCTCTGTGGGGCTTCAGGGGTACCCCAGAGACCCACCGGGACCTCTGACTGAGGGAGGATGAAGGGATGAAGAGATAGCGCTCTAGACCATCTCCCCCCTAGTCTTGCAAATAGAACCCTCCAAGCTAAAGTGGATTCACTTGAAGACACAACCAGTTAGTGACAAAGATGGGTCTAGAACTAAATCCCCTTACCCTTGACCCTTTTTCTAATTCAGAACACTGCATATCCTAGGGCCATAATAATGGGTGATAGAAGTTAATGTGGGGTTTTTGCCGTGTTTCTCCGTTTGTTAGCTTTATTCTGCTTTCCTCTGTTCTGAATATCTTCAGCAGGTGCATCTACATCTTTAGGAAAATCAGATGTGACTAAAAGATTTGGATAAGTCCAGTTTGTCATGACTTATTGACAGCAGCCCTGGGAGCTGTGGGACCAGTAACACTGGGACCTTGAGGCCATGCCTGTCAACCTAATAACATGGTGTTTAGGCACAGTGTGTTCGGCTTTAGCCTCAAAGTCTGTCCATGATACTTTATATGAAACAACTTTAGGACAAGTTCTATGGGTTACTCAAACAGAAGCTTATCTGTGATTCAAGGAAGATCAAAGTCTTCACCTGCCCCCAGATATCATCCTTACCCACCTCCCACATTACACGAAGTTCTTAGTTTTGGTTATTCCTCCTGGTGATAAGACAGTCGATTTTGTAAAATGCAGATGTGATAGCCCCAAAGCATAACATTAAACTATCAGTATCCATTAATACTTTAAATTCGATTTCATCTTTTTCTTTCTCTCTCTCTCTCTCTCTCTTTCTTTCTTTCTTTCTTTCTATCTGGCTCAGAGCAAAGTCTGGAGGGAACAGAATTAGTGTGGGTAAAAGTGGATTGATTAAGAGTGAGTGTGGAGTGAGTGTGGAGGGGAGCAAAGAAAAAAAATCTGGAAGTTGGGTGCAGTGTTCTGGAAGGAACCTGGAGAAAGTTAAATGAACAGAGGGTGTCAAAGGGTAAGTTTTGCCTGATTCCCAGTCTTGCCAAATTCAGCGTTTTCCTATGTTCTTCTTGGTTAGCCCCCTTTCTATATTGATCTTGCCTGGCATTGGCTAAAATGCTGAAAATTCAGGGAAAAAATAATACCAATCTCTTAGCTGACATTTATTGAGCACTCACTACCAGCCAGACATTGCTCAAAACATTCTCCATGTATCGACTTATTTTATCATCCCTGTAACATTTGGAGATTAGATGCCATTACTATCCCCTTTCATAGATGATGAAATTGAGGACCAGAGGTCTGAAGAACTTCCCTAAAATTATCCAGCAGGTAAATGGTCGAATCAGGGTTCCAACCCAAGTGGTCTGGTTCTAAAGCCTATGTTCTTAACCCTTGTGATCTACTGTCTCTCAAAATCACAGCACTTGTAAGCAAATGGTGAGGTTCATCTTCAAATCCAAACAGTCTGATTCCGGATCATCCCAATCTGATGCTTCTTAGGCTGCAATGAATCTTTCAAGTACATCATGACTTTTATAGTCATGGAGACTGTAGTGGTCCAGAAAAAGTGTCTCAGTTTAGGGTCTTTCTAAAGTTATAGTAGTCTGGTGTCTTCATAACAGTGCTCTATTGATTTAATATCAAATGCTGATCTGACAAAGACAGTCGAGGGCAAACTTCACAAAGTGTTGGGCAGAATCCCTATCCAGCTGTTATTGTCCCACACTGAAATGGAGAATCTAGACAAAATTACTTCTGCTCTCTGTAAAAGGTCAGTTGAAATAAAAATTGTTTAACATTTCCTTTTCCTCTCTATAACCAAACATTGCTAGTGCCCAGGGAACAACAAAGATAAATCTGAATCTTGGATTTGGGAAATCACTGCACCACTTTTAGTTGTGGGGGCACTCCAAAGGGATTTCAGGATAGTATCTAATGAATCCCCATTGACATTTAGGCAGGTTTTCCCCCCTGGAGTGCTACCTTCTTGCTAAGACGAACGTTCCTAGAAATAAAGCAGATGACAGGTGTCAGATTAATATAAAAATGTAGCGGTAGTTTGGAGAAAGGCTTGCTCAGTGCATCCCCATCTCCATAATGATGGAACAAGTTCTGGTAAGATGGCCCATTTGGGGGCTGGAGAGAAGAATGAAACAACTTCGAGGCCAATGCTAGTGTAACTCAACCTCTTGATGATTCTCTGAGAGCTGAGAAGATGGAAACAGAATTGCTGAGGGAAGGGAGGTAGGAAAGGCTGAGAGAAGGAACAGGGTTTACATGATGTGTAAACTACGGGGGCTCCATCTTGGAAATCACTTCTTCTTTTCTTCTTCTTCTTTTTTTTTTAAAAGATTTTTTTAAATTTATTTATTTGACAGAGAGAGATCACAAGTAGATAGAGAGGCAGGCAGGCAGAGAGAGAGAGAGAGAGAGAGAGAGAGGGAAGCAGGCTCCCTGCTGAGCAGAGAGCCCGACGCGGGACTCGATCCCAGGACCCCGAGATCATGACCTGAGCCAAAGGCAGCGGCTTAACCCACTGAGCCACCCAGGTGCCCCCCTTCCTCTTTTCTTCTAATAATTAGCTATTTTCTTTTCTTTTCTTTTTTAAAGATTTTATTTATTTATTTGTCAGAGTGAGTACAGGCAGACAGAGTGGCAGGCAGAGGCAGAGCGAGAAGCAGGCTCCCTGCTGAGCAAGGAGCCCAATGTGGGACTTGATCCCAGGACGCTGGGATGATGACCTGAGCCGAAGGAAGCGGCTTAACCAATGGAGCCACCCAGGCATCCCTAATTAGCTATTTTCATACACAAATCAAATCATTTCTTCCAACTTCCAGTAAATAAATGTGAAACAAACAAACAAAAATCAAACAAACAAAATGAGACTCTTGTTTCATCAAAAATGTTCTTTTCTGTTATTCTCCAGCTTTTAGGAGGGAAACGCCCCTTCTCCTCTCTTAACAGATTTGATTTATCTTTGCTTGGGAACATCTTTCATTTCCATGGAAGCCTTAAAGAAACAGCAAGACATTGCAGCAGAAATTCCCAATCTTTCTGCAGAGAGAGAAGCTGCTTTTTATTTCCCCTAAAGCTTTAAGGTCAAGGGGTGGGGGTGGGGAGTTTCCAGCAAATGTTTCATTCCTCCCTGGGTAAGCTGTCATTCCCCAGGCCACTCACTGGAGCATTATCAGATAAGGCTTTGAGGTCTACCAGCAGACTTTCACCAACTGGTTGAGGACTCATGTATAAGGACTCCTTCGTTTGATGAGACATGGAAAAACTTAAGAAGGAAGGAAGAGAGGGAAAGGAAGAGAGAGAAAGAAAAAGAAAGAAAGAGAGAGAGAAAGAGGGAAAGAGAAAGAAAGAAAGAAAAAAAGAGAAGGGGGGAGGGAGGGAAGGAGAGAGGGAACAAAGAAGGAAGGAAGGAAGGAGTGAAGGAGGGAAGGAAAAAAGAGGGAAGGGAAGGAGGCAATTACTTTTTCACTTCCCCAGAACATGTTCTGAGTACCACCTAAACTTATTTGCCACCAGAGTTGGTCAAAACCATGAAGCTAACACAGCTTAGGCTCTGGAATTCTTTCTTCTTAGTTTTGTATCATCCTTGTGCACATCCCAGACCAATCTTAATGTAAATACCCTTGTTGCCCTTGTTGGCAGTTTCCTGGCTTGCTGTCCTGATTGAATGGGACATTCAGCTAGCTTTTACCCCTTGGAGCACCATCTTCTTGCTAGGTAAGAACCTCCCTGAAAATAAAATTCTAAGGTGCTCCCAGTCCCACTGTTTATTCTTTTTTTTTTTTTTTTTTTTTTTTTAAAGATTTTATTTATTTATTTGACAGAGAGAGATCACAGGTAGATAGAGAGGCAGGCAGAGAGAGAGAGAGAAGCAGGCTCCCTGCCGAGCAGGGAGCCCGACGCGGGACCTGATCCCAGGACCTGAGATCATGACCCGAGCCGAAGGCAGCGGCCCAACCCACTGAGCCACCCAGGCGCCCCCCCACTGTTTATTCTTACACCATTCATATTTCTTGAGTTTTCAGGATAAAAACTCTGCTTCTGCTCTGAGCTTGAAGACATGTAATATGCTGATGGAGAAACTAGTTGGACTGTCCAGGTAGGCATGCTAGAATGGTTCCCTCAAAATAACCTATGAAGGAGAATATGGGCATCAGAATTCAGCCACAGAATTGCAGAGTTTAGAGTTCGAGGAAATTTCAATGGATCATTGGATCCAGTCCAAACATCTTTTGTAGAATGACCCCATTTCACAGATGACACAATAGAGGCTCAGAAAGACTAAAGGCCATATCTAGGGTTATCTGGTTATCTTTAAGACTGAAAGGTGGGGGAGTGAGGGCTCTTATCTCTTACCTCCTACTTTATGCTACTTTACAAATACACTGGGAATGTATGATGCCAAAACACAATGATTTATGCAAATGTGGTGTCTACCAGGGAGAGAAAAAGAATGGGATACTTAATAATGCAGCGTAGGAAGTCCTGTGATAGCAATCCCTTCTCATTACTAGCATAATTTAGCTACTTTAAGAATCTGACCCAAACTCAATTAAAGTTATGCCCTGCAGCATAGTCATATTTATAGGTTAATGGTTTAGATTCCTCACTTTATAGCATAGCATGTTGTTTCTTACTCCATTTTTGTCAACTTTATTCCATACATGGTTCTCTGTTAGAGCCTCCTCCTAACATCCTCTTCTTTGCCCCATGACTTTGGTTTGCTGCTGTTGGGATCTTTCCCAAATGGTTGAATGATTCCTCAAAAAATCAAATAGGTGATAACCATTGCTGGTTCAACCAGGTTCCCTTATCTCCTATATGCTGCTTATAGAGGGCCCCACTCAGTCTGCACCAGACCTTGGTGCTTGAGAAAGAATGTTTCTGGTAATAGTTATTATAATTATAAACCCCAGAGCTATGTACAAATTGCTTTCATCATCACTGTAATAAAGATAGGCAGAGTTTAGGAAGAGTGAGAGAGAGAAGACAGTGCGGGTTCTTTTATGGAATTTCTATTTGGTGTGTATCTTTGCAACAACCAAGTAGTATCTGGAGTTCTAGATATCAAAGTTGAAATACAGATTCTATACTTGAACTATGAATTTTGAATTACTCCAGACAGAAACAAAGAATGTTCTGCAGTTGATATAAAAATACCCATTCCCACACAGAAAAATGTGGGAAAGGGAACCATATGGAACGTGAGAGGAGAGGGCCATATTTTAAAGAACCAAATGAATGTAAGGAAGAGATACAAAATGGGATCAGGACACAGACATTTTTCTAGACCTCAGTGCTTAGTATTTTCCAATTGCTGTGTAGGAAGAAGTAGAAAGTTTTTTAAAATGAATATTATTATGAATTTATATGATTCAGTGTGATTGTGAATTTGTGTATATATACTCATACTGTGTTCAATATCTGTTACTGTGTAACAAGTTATCCCAAGACTTAGTGGCTTGAAACAACAAACATTTATTATCTTACAGTTTCTGAAAGCCAGAAATCTCAGAGCGGGGATTAAGGTGGGTGTTCTGGCTCCAAGTCTCTTGTGAGGTTCCAGTCAAGGTACCAACCATGGCTGCATCATCCAAGCCTTGGCTATGCCTGGAGGCTCTACTTCCAAGAAAGCTCCTTATAGGTGCTGTCCAGAAGCCTTGGTTCTTTGCCATATGGACATCTTCATACAGCCACCTAGAGGGCTTCAGAACATGGTAGCTGGCTTCTCCCAGAGTAAGTGGTCCAAGGGACAGGAAGAGAGAGACACAACACTTAACATGGAAGCTGGATCTTTTTTTTTTTTTTTACATTTTTTTATTGTGATAAAGTATATATAATATCAATTTACCATTTTAGCCAGTACTCAAGTGTACACTTTAGTGGCACTAATTATGTCCACACTGCTATGCAACAATCACCACTATCGATTTCCATCATCCCAAACAGAAGCTCTGTAACCATGAAGCAATAACTCCCCATCCTCCTACTCTCAACCTCTGGTATTCTCTACTTTCTGTCTCTGTGAGTCTGCCTACCCTGAATACCTCACGTAAGCGGAATCATAATATTTACCCCTTTGTGTCTGGCTTATTTCACTTAGCACAGTGTTTTTAAGATTCATCCAAGTTGTGGCATGTACCAGAATTCCATTCCTTTTGATGACTAAATAACATTCCATTATGTGTATATACACATTTTCTTTAGCCATTCATCTGTCAGTGAACTTTTGGGTTGTTCCCACCTTTGCTGCAGTCTTTTTATAGCCTATCTGGAAGTGTCATCTGTTCATTGGAAGCAAGTCATTAAACTGAGCCCACACTCAAGGGAAAGGAAGGAGAGAAATATCAAAGAATCTGTGGGTGAATTTCTAAGAGAAGATACTTCAGTTAATTTTACCAATTGCACACGATGCTTTACTCGGGGCTTGGTCATGGTCCTTATTTCTCTTATAGGTTTAATGAAATCCTGAATTTAAGAATCTTTCTAGGGACTGCACCTGGAGCAGCCCCAATCAGAGCACAGGATGAAAATGGTCAAATAGGAAAAATGACATGCCTGATAAATATCGCCCGAACAAGGTCTTTTTTGGTACCTGAGGCAATATGGATACGAACCTAATTTCTACGCTGCTTTCAGGCCTGGGTTTACCAGCAGAAAGAATGAGAGTAGACCTGTGCCGTGTTTCATTCTACTGAATGTGAGTGGGCACGTTTCTGTGGCGGTAGTGGCTGAGGCATACGTATTCAGAGCGTACTCAGAGTTATTCCTGTTGGCGTCCGTCTTTGTATGTAGTTGAAAGAAGGCTTAGACTATAATGACAAAAATAACAACAAGAAGAAATAACCCCCTGCCCCCACGAGTACCCCTTTTATCAATCCTGTAAATGTTCTTTTTTCCTTCTTTTAAGACTGGCACCACGAAGCTGAGCTCTTTTGCCTTTTTAATTTATTACACTACTTCAATTTTCTATTTTGTGATGAATGTAAGGAATTTGGAAAGAGTTTGCAAAGATGAAGGCAGGCAGGATAAAAAAGCAATTACCTCATGCCAATTATACCAGGAAATAGTGAAGGTGCCATTCCTGCAGCGTTTCTGTCCATTTTTCTTCATTACTGTAATGGTGGCCACTCTCCTCATTACCCGGCACATTTCTCTTCATTACCAGCTGTGATGATGGGGGTGATGATGAGTGCTATTTACAGCTGGAATTCTGCGAAGGGCCTGGCAGATGAATAATAATTATTCAAACAGATATATGGAAGCCAAGAAAGACAAATGTGAAGCTATTGTGTCCCAGAAAGGCAGGGAGGTAATTTCTTTTCTTTTCTTTTTACGATTTTATTTATTTATTTTAGAGAGAAACAGACAGAGAGCACTGGGAGGTACAGAGAGAGAAAGGGACGGGCAGACTCTGCACTGAGTACAGAGCCCAATGTGGGGCGTGGTCCCAGGACACTGAGATCACGCCTTGAGCTAAAATCAAGAGTCGAACACTTACCTGACTGAGCCACCCAGGTGCCCAAGGTAATTTCTTTTGAAGGGAGAGGGGGTTCTTATTCCTCAGTCAGGGACTATCCTGCAGTGCTGGGTGGAACAGCTTATCTAAGGTACTCAGTTTGTTATTATAGGAACTGACCAAAAAACAAGGATTCATTTAAGCTATCAAACCAGGGCCGAGGCCCACCATAACCCTAGCTTCATCTGCCAGGGAGAAAGCAGGGCTTTCCTCGGGTCTACACTAAAAAGATATATCACTGCAAACTGTTCCCTCACACCCCTCCAACCTTGTGGCCAGCTCTCATCTACGTGGGGCAACCTTGTTAGGATGATATTTATAAGGCACATTCACTATCATCTCTCTGTCTGTGTATCTACATATACATGTATGTATGTACCTCTCTATCCTTGTTAGTCAGGGTTCTTCAAATAAACAGAACCAGCAAAAAGTATGGGGAAAGAGAGAGGAAGAAAGAGAGAGAGAGATTTTAAGGACTTGGCTCACATTATTATGGCAGCTTAGAATACGGGTAAACCAGCAAGCTTGAGACTCAGGGAAGAATTGCAATCCCAGTTCAAAAGCATTTTGCTAAGATTTCATTCAGTGAAGGTCAGTCTTTGGTCTAGTAAGACCTCCAACTGATTGGATGAGGCCCATCCCCATTGTGAAGGGTCGGCCGCCTTACACAGAATCCACTGATTTAAATGTTAATCTCTTCCAAAAAAACACTTTCCTAGAAACATTCAGAAAAATGTTTGACAAAATATCTGGGCACCATGGCCCAGCCAATGTGACATACAAAATTAACCATCATCTACATATAAATCTAGACCAACAAGTTACGAAAAGACTTGTGACCCAAAAATAAAGGTGCTAAATTGGGTTTTTACCTAGTGACAAGTCTTTGATTTAGACTATTAAGATTCTTCTGAGAGTGTGGGATAATGCAGCAGCTCCATCTAGGAGGGGAGTTGAGTCCTGCCTTCCATCCGGACTTCTTCCAGATCCTTGAATTGAGGGGAGTAATTATTCCTGGGGCAGAAGGGGATCTGTAAGGGAGTTTGGAGGAGAGGCAGAGTATACATACGATTGTGGAACCATAGAGAATTGTTTATTTAAAAATACCTTCCAATTTAATTATCTAATTGCTACTCTTGCTTTGACTTTCCCACTAGCAATGGTCCTCACAGCTATCCCATAGCAATCTGGCCCAATTCAATAAGGTGTTGAAACAGGCTGCAGAAGTTCCACACCAGGCAAGTAGGAGCAAGTCAGCTGCCTGGAGATGGGCTCATGAGAGGGCCTCTAGTTAACCCCTGCTAGACTGGAGCATCTGGGAAGAAGGCCCTGGGAAAAGATTTCCACTAGAAGGGCGCTGCCATTTGCCAAACTCTGACAGTGTGTGCAGCCTGTTAAGAATGATAGAGGTTGTGTTCCAGCACAGCAGGCTTTCAGTGTGAGACAGAGGGATGAAAGGAGTACAATATGAGAACAGCAGGTGAGAATGGATGTATCACACAGGGAAAAGATGTTAGAGGAATACTGAGGTATATTAATTCTCCCCAGGCCCCCTCAAATTCAGTAGCTTCAGTGAAAGCAAAAATATGCTCTTGAATTAGGCCCAGGCTTCTAACAAGTGCCATAGCACCATCTGCTTCGTAGCAAAAGGCATAGGAGGTGGGAAGGACAGACCTGCATGCCAATCGATCATGATACTGTCTTCAATAACCTTGATTGCCTCAGGGGCCCTCACAAGCTGTCATGTGTGGACAAGCTTAGGGAATTTGATGTCTCTAAAGTGACTCTTCTCCAGACTTAGGCTACTCCTGCGGGCAAGATGGCATTTGCCCAGTGGCTTTGGGATAATTTTCACTTTTCTAAAGAGCTTGAAACAAGCAACAGCAGCAGCAACTATTTGGCACCTGGAATATCCTTCCTAATGATCTGGGTCAGGAGAGACTTCTCAACATATCGTCTGTGGGCACCCTGTGCACGAAAAACTGTTCACCATTGAGAAAGGGTGTGATCTTGTACCTTCATGCCTATGTGATTATAACTTCTGTGAAACAAGGACAAAGCAAAGGTAAACACCCTGTAGGTGTGTGAATCAGCTATATCCCTGAGAGGTGGAGCTCAGGGGTTTCATTAAGCAGCTAGCTTCAGTCTTTTGGCTTTGGCCTTTTGATTTATCTTCCTGTGCTGGAGCCACTTGCCATTTCCCTAAACCAATTTCCTGAGCCCCTCAGCAGGGAGCATGTGATGACATTCTCCCTGATCTAGACCCAAATAGCTTAAGTCCACAGCGACTCTGATCTGTCTTGGCACCAGACTTCTGCTTGGAAAATTTGGAGGAAGCAAATTTCATCATGCCTCTCCTCACTGTCCCTGGATAACCTTCTCCAGTCTTGTGGATTCAGCCACCTCCAACGATCTGATGACCTCCAAATCCATGTTTCTCTTCGGAGCCCCAAACTCTCTTCAGGGCTTCAGAATCCAGAGCCTGGATTTCTCAGCCTGAACGTAAAATGGACACTTCAAACGTGCTCAGAAATGAACTCACCCCAAATGTGTTCTCGTTTATTTCTTAGCTCCATTAGTGGCATCCCACTTCACCAGTCACTGGAACTAGTTACCTGTTACTTCTCCACATCTACCCATTGTCACACACATCCAATTTATCACCAAATTATGTGGAGGTTTTTTTAATATTCTGAAGAGGTTTTTTTTTTTTTTGAAATGTATCTCTTTCTTTCCATTCCTACAACTGTTACCAAAATCCAAACTCTTTGAATTATCCTGATTTTCTTATAACTGGTCTCTTCCTGCCTAAGTTTGTATAAGACTGTATACAACAGTTTAAATAACTGATCTCAAATGCTTTAAATCTTTAAAAACTCCCCATCATTTACTAAGCACCAAACTAAGAAGTAAACTACTTATCCAGGCCCTCTTTGACTTCTCTCTCCAGTATTATCTCCAATAACTTCCCTTGTTCTTTTTCACTCTTGTAATACCTTTTAATTCCCCACATGGGCCAAGCAGCTTCCCTGCTCTATGCCTCTGCAGGAGTTATTCCTTCAATCTGGAGCACTCATCCCACCCTTCTTCACAGGCTAATTATGCCTGACTCATCTTTAATACTCAGCTAAAACATTAGCTCTTCCTGGAAACCTCTTGTGAACTCTCCGAATGGAACAAGTACCATTCATTCCTCTCTATTATTCCCCATAACACTCTGTAGAAACATCTCTGTTATTACCCCACTTGTCCATTTTGCTCACTGAATTTTTAGGACCCTTTTTAAAAATCTTTACTCTCAGATTTCCTAGAATGGAATGCCAATGGACATGGAAAAAATTCATTTTGCATTTAATATCTTTGTGTTTTTAGACTCCATTCACAAAATATTACTAATTCTACCATCAAATTCCTTCAATACATTAAAACGTCATCATAACAGAGCTTACTGTACATGGAACATCCCTGTCTAAAGATCTCCAAGGGTCTTTAATATCTACACATCTTCCCTCTAACCCACAATATTTAATTCTTCAATTCCACTGACATTCTTGAAAAGTGACTTTAGGATCAAGTGTCTCTCTTGAGTATGGACTGGAAAGAAGTATGTTTCCAATATGACTGACATTTCCAATTGACTAAAATGACTTATTCTCTTGGCTGCAGTTTTGGGGTTCCACAAACAATCATCAGAACATCAAATTAGCAAGCAAACTAGCAAAATATCATCTTAGATTGTGTCAGGGACCCAACACAGACACTGCTGGAACATAAAGAAATCTCTAGAGTCTATCTAAGATCAGGAAGGGACCCTCTGCAAGCTTGTCTACTTAGAAAAGAGTATCTGGGGGAGGAGTCAAGATGGCAGAGAAGTCACAGGCTGAGACTACATCAGGCAGCAGAAGATCAGCTAGATAGCTTATCTAAATATTGCAAACACCTACAAATCCAACAGGAGATCGAAGAGAAGAAGAACAGCAATTCTAGAAACAGAATATCAACCATTTTCTGAAAGGTAGGACTGGCGGAGAAGTGAATCCAAAACGCCTGGAAGACAGACCATGGGGGGAGGGGCCGACTTCCGGCAAGCGGCGGAGCAACGGAGCACAAAATCAGGACTTTTAAAAGTCTGTTCCACTGAGGGACATTGCTCCAGAGGCTAAACAGGGGTGAAACCCACGCAGGGTCAGCGTCCCACAGGGTCACAAAAGGATCGGGGGTGTCAGAGTGTCACAGAGTTCGCAGGTATTAGAAAGGGGAAGCCGGCTACAGAGACAGAGCCGAGGACTGAGCTCTAAGCTCGGGGTTACCTTGAACCAGTTGCGGGTTGGGTGAGCTCGGAGCGCGGCTAGAGGCTGGGGATACGGGAGTGATTGGGTGCTGTTCTCTGGGGGTGCACTGAGGAGTGGGCCCTGGGCTCTCGGCTCCTCCGGGCTGGAGACTGGGAGCCACCATATTCATTCCGTCCTCCGGAACTCCACAGAAAGCGTTTAGGGAACAAAACCTCCCAAAAGCGAACCTGAGCAGATCACTTAGTCCGGCCCGCGGTAAGGGCGGTGCAATTCCGCCTGGGGCAAAGACACTTGAGAGTCACTACAACAGGCCCCTCCCCCAGAAGATCAACAAAAAATCCAGCCAGGATGAAGTACATCTACCAAGGAAAGCAGGTTCAATACCAAGGACAGCAGCGGAATTCCAGAGGAGGAGAAAGCAAAGCACGGAACTCACGGCTTTCTCCCCATGATTCTTTAGTCTTGCGGTTAATTTAATTTTTTCTTTCAATTTTTTTTTCTTCTTCTGCTAAATTTTTTTAAGCTTTTACCCTTTTCTTTTTTAATGTTTTTTAACTAGTTTCGATAATATATATATTCTTTCTTTCTTTTTTATATTTTTTCTTTATTTGTTTTCTTTTTTTTTTCTTTTTTTTTCCTGAACCTCTTTTTATCCCCCTTCTCCCCTCCACGATTTGAGGGTCTCTTCTGATTTGGTTAAAGTGCATTTTTCTGGGGTCTTTGATACCCTTTTTTAATTTTATTAGTATTTTACTTGCTCCTTCATATACTCTTATCTGGACAAAATGACAAGGTGGAAAAATTCACCACAAAAAAAGAATAAGAGGCAGTACTGAAGGCTAGGGACCTAATCAATACAGACATTGGTAATATGTCAGATCTAGAGTTCAGAATGACGATTCTGAAGGTTCTAGCCAGGCTCAAAAAAGGCATGGAAGATATTAGAGAAACCCTCTCTGGAGATATAAAAGCCTTTTCTGGAGAAATTAAAGAACTAAAATCTAACCAAGTTGAAATCAAAAAAGCTATTAATGAGGTGCAATAAAAAATGGAGGCTCTCACTTCTAGGATCAATGAGGCAGAAGAAAGAATTAGTGATATAGAAGACCAAATGACAGAGAATAAAGAAGCTGAGCAAAAGACGGACAAACAGCTACTGGACCACGAGGGGAGAATTCGAGAGATAAGTGACACCATCAGATGAAACAACATTAGAATAATTGGGATTCCAGAAGAAGAAGAAAGAGAGAGGGGAACAGAAGGTCTATTGGAGAGAATTATTGGAGAGAATTTCCCTAATATGGCAAAGGAAACAAGCATCAAAATCCAGGAGGTGCAGAGAACCCCCCTCAAAATCAACAAGAATAGGTCCACACCCCATCACCTAATAGTAAAATTGACAAGTCTTAGTGACAAAGAGAAAATCCTGAAAGCAGCCCAAGAAAAGAAGTCTGTAACATACAATGGTAAAAATATTAGATTGGCAGCAGACTTATCCACAGAGACCTGGCAGGCCAGAAAGAGCTGGCATGATATATTCAGAGCACTCAACGAGAAAAACATGCAGCCAAGAATACTCTATCCAGCTAGAGTATCATTGAAAATAGAAGGAGAGATCAAATCTTCCAGGACAAACAAAAACTGAAAGAATTTGCAAACACAAAACCAGCTCTACAGGAAATATTGAAAGGGGTCCTCTAAGCAAAGAGAGAACCGAAAAGTAGTAGATCAGAAAGGAACAGAGACAATATACAGTGACAGTCACCTTACAGGCAGTACAATGGCACTAAACTCATATCTCTCAATAGTTACCCTGAATGTAAATGGGCTAAATGCCCCAATCAAAAGACACAGGGTATCAGATGGATAAAAAAAAAAACAACAACCCATCTATATGTTGCCTACAAGAAACTCATTTTACACGCAAAGTCACCTCCAGATTTAAAGTGAGGGGGTGGAAAACAATTTACCATGCTAATGGGCATCAGAAGAAAGCTGGGGTGGCAATCCTTACATCACATCAATTAGATTTTAAGCCAAAGACTATAATAAGAGATGAGGAAGGACACTATATCCTACTCAAAGGGTCTGTCCAACAAGAAGATCTAACAATTTTAAATATCTATGCCCCTAACGTGGGAGCAGCCAACTATATCAACCAATTAATAACAAAATCAAAGAAACACATCAATAATAATACAATAATAGTAGGGGACTTTAACACTCCCTTCACTGAAATGGACAGATCATCCAAGCAAAAGATCAACAAAGAAATAAAGGCCTAAAATGACACACTGGACCAGATGGACATCACAGATATATTCAGAACATTTCATCCCAAAGCAACAGAATACACATTCTTCTCTAGTGCACATGGAACATTCTCCAGAATAGATCACATCCTGGATCCTAAATCAGGTCTCAACCGGTATCAAAAGACTAGGATCATTCCATGCATATTTTCAGACCACAATGCTCTGAAGCTAGAATTCAATCACAAGAGGAAATTTGGAAAGAATCCAAATACATGGAGACTAAACAGCATCCTTCTAAAGAATGAATGGGTTAACCAGGAAATTAAAGAAGAATTGAGAAAATTCATGGAAACAAATGATAATGAAAACACAATGGTTCAAAATCTGTGGGATACAGCAAAGGCAGTCCTGAGAGGAAAATATATAGCAGTACAAGCCTTCTCAAGAAACAAGAAAGGTCTCAAGTACACAACCTAACCCTACACGTAAAGGAGCTGGAGAAAGAACAAGAAAGAAACCCTAAACCCAGCAGGAGAAGAGAAATCATAAAGATCAGAGCAGAAATCAATGAAATAGAAACCAAAAAAACAATAGAACAAATCAATGAAACTAGGTGCTGGTTCTTTGAAAGAATCAATAAGATTGATAAACTCCTGGCCAGACTCATCAAAAAGAAAAGATAAACCCCTGGCCAGACTCATCAAAAGAAAATCATGAATGAAAGAGGAGAGATCACAACTAACACCAAAGAAATACAGACAATTATAAGAACATACTATGAGCAACTCTACACCAACAAATTTGACAATCTGCAAGAAATGGATGCATTCATAGAGACATATAAACTACCACAATTGAACCAGGAAGAAATAGGAAACCTGAACAGGCCCATAACCAGTAAGGAGATTGAAACAGTCATCAAAAATCTCCAAACAAACAAAAGCCCAGGGCCAGACGGCTTCCCAGGGGAATTCTACCAAACATTTAAAGAAGAACTAATTCCTATTCTCCTGAAACTGTTCCAAAAAATAGAAATGGAAGGGAGACTTCCAAACTCATTTTATGAGGCAAGCATCACCTTGATCCCAAAACCAGGCAAGGATCCCACCAGCAAAGAGAACTACAGACCAATATCCTTGATGAATACAGATGCAAAAATTCTCACCAAAATATTAGCCAATAGGATTCAACAGTACATTAAAAGGATTATTCACTATGACCAAATGGGATTTATTCCAGGGCTGCAAGTTTGGTTCAACATCCGCAAATCAATCAATGTGATACAACACATTAATAAAAGAAAGAACAAGAACCATATGATACTCTCAATAGATGCTGGAAAAGCATTTAACAAAGTACAGCATCCCTTCCTGATCAAAACTCTTCAAAGTGTAGGGATAGAGGGCACATACCTCAATATTATCAAAGCCATCTATGAAAAACCCACCGCAAATATCATTCTCAATGGAGAAAAACTGAAAGCTTTTCCATTAAGGTCAGGAACGTGGCAGGGATCCATTATCACCACTGTTATTCAACATAGTACTAGAAGTCCTAGCCTCAGCAATCAGACAACAAAAGAAAATTAAAGGCATCCAAATCAGCAAAGAAGAAGTCAAACTATCACTCTTCACAGATGATATGATACTATACGTGGAAAACCCAAAAGACTCCACTCCAAAACTGCTAGAACTTGTACAGGAATTCAGTAAAGTGTCAGGATATAAAATCAATGCACAGAAATCAGTTGCATTTCTGTACACCAACAACAAGACAGAAGAAAGAGAAATTAAGGAGTCAATTCCATTTACAATTGCACCCAAAACCATAAGATACCTAGAAATAAACCTAACCAAAGAGCTGAAGAATCTATATGCAGAAAACTATAAAGTATTCATGAAAGAAATTGAGGAAGACACAAAGAAATGGAAAAATGTTCCATGCTCCTGGATTGGAAAAATAAATATTGTGAAAATGTCTATATTACCTAAAGCAATCTACACATTTAATGCAATCCCTATCAAAATACCGTCCATTTTTTTCAAAGAAATGGAACAAATAATCCTAACATTTATATGGAACCAGAAAAGACCTCGAATAGCCAAAGGAATATTGAAAAAGAAAGCCAAAGTTGGTGGCATCACAATTCCAGACTTTAAGCTCTATTACAAAGGTGTCATCATCAAGACAGCATGGTACTGGCACAAAAACAGACACATAGATCAATGGAACAGAATAGAGAGCCCAGAAATAGACCCTCAACTCTATGGTCAACTAATCTTCGACAAAGCAGGAAAAAATGTCCAATGGAAGAAAGACAGCCTCTTCAATAAATGGTGTTGGGAAAATTGGACTGCCATATGCAGAAAAATGAAACTGGACCAATTCCTTACACCACACACAAATATATACTCCAAATGGATGAAAGACCTCAATGTGAGAAAGGAATCATCAAAATCTTTGAGGAGAACATAGGCAGCAACCTCTTCTACCTCAGCCACAGCAACATCTTCCTAGGAACATCACCAGAGGCAAGGGAAGCAAAGGCAAAAATGAATTATTGGGACTTCATCAAGATCAAAAGCTTTTGCACACCAAAGGAAACAGTTAACAAAACCAAAAGACAACTTACAAAATGGGAGAAGATATTTGCAAACAACATATCAGATAAAGGGCTAGTGTCCAAAATCTATAAGGAACTTAGCAAACTCAACACCCAAAGAACAAACAATCCAATCAAGAAATGGGCAGAGGACATGAACAGACATTTTTTGCAAAGAAGACATCCAGATGGCCAACAGACACATGAAAAAGTGCTCCACATCACTCGGCATCAGGGAAATACAAATCAAAACCACAATGAGATATCACCTCACACCAGTCAGAATGGCTAAAATTAACAAGTCGGGAAATGACAGATGCTGGCGAGGATGCGGAGTAGGGGAACCCTCCTACACTGTTGGTGGGAATGCAAGCTGGTGCAACCACTCTGGAAAACAGCATGGAGGTTCCTCAAAATGTTGAAAATAGAACTACCCTATGACCCAGCAATTGCACTACCGGGTATTCACCCCAAAGATAAAAATGTAGTGATCCGAAGGGGCACGTGCATCCTAATGTTTATAGGAGCAATGTCCACAACAGCCAAACTATGGAAAGAACCTAGATGTCCATCAACAGATAAATGGATAAAGATGTGGTACATGTACACAATGGAATACTATGCAGCCATCAAAAGAAATGAAATCTTGCCATTTTTGACGACGTGGATGGAACTAGAGGGTATCATGCTTAGTGAAATAAGTCAATCGGAGAAAGACAACTATCATATGATCTTCCTGATATGAGGACATGGAGATGCAACATGGGGGTTAGGGGTATAGGAGAAGAATAAATGAAACAAGATGGGATTGGGAGGGAGACAAACCATAAGTGACTCTTAATCTCACAAAACAAACTGAGGGTTGCTGGGGGAGGGGGGTTGGGAGAGGGGGAGTGGGGTTATGGACATTGGGGAGGGTATGTGCTATGGTGAATGCTGTGAAGTGTGTCAACCTGGCGATTCACAGACCTATACCCCTGGGGATAAAAATACATTATATGTTTATAAAAAAATAAGAAATAAATAAAAAATTTTAAAAAACCCATTTAAAAAAAAGAAAAGAAAAGAGTATCTGGCATTTGTTATCTCAGTTAAATCTTTGTGTCCTCCTGCTGGATACATCACAGGATAGACGTAATTGGGATTAAGAAATCAATCCCAATCTATAAGAGGTTTGGAATGCAGTAGTCAAGACAAGGAATTTAAACATGCAAATTTTCTTGAATGCATGATCCAAATATGTATATATCATGTTATGGTTTTCCTTTAAAATTCTTCCTATCTCTTGATTACATTCAGGATCAAACTCCTTGTGATATAACATCCCTAAGAGACATTATGGCATGGAAGACAGAGTGTGTGTGTCCCAGCACTGGACTGGATTGATATCCTCTCCCAAATACTTGCTAAGTATATAACTATCCATTTCAATTACCTTACCTGTAAAATGGGAATAATAAAATAAGAATAGTGCCTACTCATGAAGCGATGTGACAATAAAAGGCATGGCAAGAATCTAGAAGAGTGCCTGGCACATAATTATTCAATAAAGTTTAACTACTGTTAGATGGCATATGACTTGTCCATTTTTCAATCTGCATTTGTCATTTACTCCAGCCATATTGAACATGAAATTCCCCTACTGCATTATTCTCACATTGCTTTGCACTTGCTACCAGGAACGTTTTCACCTCCTTCTGGTTAAATCCTACCCTTTCCCTACCAGATTCTGTTAGGACCTGTTCAGACACTGTCATAAATCCCCATGCTTCTTGCTCCCACTGTCTGTCTTGATGTTCCTTCACATGTCCATCTCCCACACTGTACTGTAAAGCCCTCAGTGGGAGGGAGTGTTTTCTTTTCCTTTCATCTCAAAAATATCCATGAGATGGAGACTAAATATACCCCCAAACACATATGAAAAGTGAAAATAAGCATCTAATTCAAAAGAATGAGAAGGAGAAGCCACAGACTGGGCAAAAATATCTGCAAATGACACATCTAACAAAAACCCATTATCCAGAACATGCAAAGAATTCTTAAAACTCAACAATAAGAAAATATAATAACCTGATTTAAAAATGGCTGGAAGGCCTTAATGGACACCTCACCAAAGAAAACACACAGCTGGTAAATAGGCATATGAAAAGACCCACCACATTATCTGTCATCCAGGAAATGAAAATTAAAATTAAAATCAGGGCACCTGGCTGGCTCAGTTGCTACAGCATGCAACTCTTGTTCTCAGGGCCGTGAGTTCAAGCCCCATGTTGGGCATGGAATCTACTTAAAATAAAAACTAACAAAATGAAACAATGAGATACCACTGTACATCTACTAGAATGGCCATAATCTAGAACCCTGATAGCACCAAATGCCGACAAGGATGTGGAACAACAGAAACTTTCATTCATTGCTGGTTTGGTCTTTAGTGTCATGGAAGGTATAGACCATATTGTTGAGCATCAGTATTTAGCATCCTGAGAAGTGCTTCTCAAACTGCAACATGTAGAACAATGACCTAGAGATCTTATTAAAATGCAGAATCTGATTCCATAATTCCGAAATTCCACGTTTCTAACATGGAAGCAGGTAATAACAATGCTGCTCGTCTGTGGAACCATATGCTGACTGGAAGGCTCTAGAGTCAAGCTATCTGGGTTCAATCCCAGTCCTGCCAAGGGCAAACGTTTTAACCTCCTGGGACTCTGTTTTTTCCATCTGAAAATTAAGAATGATAACCACACTGGCTTTCTAGGGTTTTGTGGGGATTAAGTTAGGGAGTATATATATCAGGCACTTAGAGCAGTACTCTGAATCTGATCACTAGTGTTTGCCATTATTGCCACCCTGAATATAATTCATCAGCACTTGAGCTCATATAATTGTTAATGTGCTTTCTTATCATATGCTCACCTACCTTGGGCTTTCATTCTCTCTTAAACTGAAATATGAATCTCCATATTTTTGTTTACTGCTTTTTGGTAGTGAAGATGAAAGCATGTAGGAATGGGGAACTTTTACTTGTTCTTGTCATACATTAATCATGTACCATCTACCTCACACAGCTTATCCTTTTCATGTTTTTCTTTCTGTTCTAAGTATACTTTGAAATATTCTATTGAACGTTCTTGGCATTTTAGTAAAGTTAATTCATCCTGATGCTATTCAATGTCAGAGGTCTGTTTAAAAACACTAACAGAGTCATTTTACATGAGCTATTATAAATAGCTAAGTGATTCATTCAAATTATTTTGTGTGGCCTAAATGAATAAAGAGCTTCTCACACTCAGGCTCTTGTTTCCCAGGGGAGGAAGCCAGATAATAATAGGTAGGCTTTCAATTATGACTGATATGGACAGATAGGACAGATTATGCAGTTTGGACAGATAGGACAGATTATGTAGTTTATTATCAGTTCTCCAACAAGTCACCACACCCTATTTAAAGACAATTTAGAAGTTTGGGATGGTAATGAATGGGATCATTGCTGGGTGCAAATGATATCAGTTTTTACAAAGTTGTTGCCAAATCCTACTTTATTTGGATAAAAGGCAACTTAGAGTTTTAATGTCACTAACATGTCTCATAAATCATGGCTATGCTAAGTATTGTAAAGATTAAAGTGATAAGACAACAATTCTCACAAAGAGACAATCATGAGATTAAATGATAAATTGGAAATCATCTACACCTAAGTGGGTGGCGGAGAGCAGGCAGATCCCAAGGCAAAACATGCTGTGTGAACGCTGAATAGTAAGGACTACTTACACTTGAATTCAGTTTAAGAGATTAAAAAATCCTCCCACATATTTTATTTGATCTTCCTAGTGGAATCTCAAGGAATTTCACAAAAACATTTTTTTTCTAGCACTTCTGGAATGGTATAGTTTGAACTCTTACATCAAATTGCCTTATTGTGTTAGTTTGGGTCCCTTGGAAAACAGATGTCAAGTTGGATTAAGCATGCAAGAATTTTCTTAAGGGAAATGTGTGAATTGGAGACAATGGAGGAGAGAGCTGGGGTAGGCTGGGTGAGCCATCATCAGTGATGCTTGTCTGACCCTAAGTGAAGGAGGAAAGGAGGGAGTGTTGGATGGAAGCATCCTAGACTGTTTGGAGAGTTGGGTGGAAGCATCCCAGATTGTTGTGAAGTCTAACTGAGATTTGGCAAGAATCCTGAGGCATACTTAAGCAAAGTGAGCTGTCAGAGAACCCCGTATCATCCAGAAATGGACCTGTCATAGCATCCCTGCAATGGATTTCAGGGAACTACAGCTAAGCACCTTGGTCAATAATGCATCCTGTAGTTCGAGATCATAGTTACCCCATGGTTCAAATCCTAGTTCCACCATTAATTATCTGTTATTTTGCAAATTACTCTGCCTCTTTCTAAGCCTCATCTCTCTCATTGATAAAATGCTGATCATAGCAGTGCCTTTTTCTATTGTGTGCATTAAATGAGATGAGTATATTGTTACTTTCCTCTGAGACTCTTGGGCCTGAAAGCACCAACTTCTTCCATAACATAGGTGATTCAGACCCATCCTACAGGTTGACCTGTGACAGAGATGAAGTCAGGGCTAAAATTCACAGATATCCTAGGCTAATGAGCACTGTTTTCTAATCCCATTCATTCAAAATATTTTACCTTTTGACTTTTGAATATGTTTACCTTTTAAAAAATGAATGGGGTGCCTAGGTGGCTCAGTTGGTTAAGCATCTGACTCTTGATCTCAGCTCAGGTCATGAGCTTGGGGTCTTGAGATCAAGCCTCACATCAGGCTCTGCACTTAGTGTGGAGTCTGCTTAAGATTCTCTCCCTCCTTCTCCCTCTGCCTCTGCCTACCCCACTCACACATGCACCTACATGCTCTTTCTATGAAAGAAAGAAAGAAAGAAAAGAAGAGAAAAGAAAAGAAAGGAAGGAAGAAAGAAAGAAGAGAAAAAGGAAAAAAGAATTATATAATGAAGAAACAATGGACTAGGAACAACACAAACAGAACCTCAGGAATATGTAAGATTAACACCAGAAGAACTAATACAATGTCCAGAAGGAGAGGAAAAAGAGCATAGAACTGAAAAAGTACTCAAATACAATGGCTGAAAAATTCCAATATTTGCCAAAATATATAACCCATAGATTCAAGAAGGTGAGCTAACCCTGAAAAGGATAAATGCAAAGAAATAATCTACATTAAGAAAATCAAATTACTAAATACTAAAGAAAAAAATCTTGAAAGCAGTGAAAGAGAAATAATACCTCACCCATAGGAGAAAAGTAAAAGTATTTTGAATGACAGTGGATTTCTCATCAGAAATCATGACAGAAGGAAGCAGTACAACATTTTTTCAAGTGCTGCAAAGAAAAAAAAAAAACCTGTTAGTGGAGAATCCTATATTGAGTGAAAATACCTTTTATAAATGAAAGGGAAATCAAGAAATTTTCAGATGAAGAAAAACCATGAGAATATCACCAGCAGAACTTCCATAAAAGAATAGATAGAAGTTCTCTAAACAAAAAGGAAATGATTTTTTTAAAAAATTGACCTTGGAATGTTAGGAAGGAAGGAAGAACATGATAAGAAAAATAAGCTTAAATACAACTGATTTTATTTCTCTTGAGGTTTCTAAATTATATTTGATGCTTGAAGCCAAAAGTATAATACTATCTTATGTGCTTCTAAATGTATATTGAGGAAATATATAAGCAAAATTAGATTTTTAAACAGGTAATAAGAGCACACTGATCAAAAAGGAAGAAATAAAGCTTTCTCTATTTCCAAATGACATGATTTTCTATGTAGAAAGTCCCATGAAGTAAAAAGAAAAACAAAATCTCCTAGAACTAATAAGTGAGTTTATCAAGGTTGCAGAGTACAAAAAGCATACCAAAAAATCAATTGTATTTCTATACACTAGCAATAAATATCAAAATTAAAAATGCAATACCATTTATAATCAATAAAAAATTATGCATTAACAGAAAATGTGTGGGACATAGGTGCTGAAAATGACAAAATGCTGATGAAAGAAATAAAAAAAGACCAATTTAAATGGTGAGACATACTATATTCATGCATTGAAAGATTTGACATGGTAGAGATATCATTTCTCTCCAAATTGATATACAGGTTTAACTCAATTCCTATCAAAATCCCAGCAAGACTTTTATAGATACTAAAAAAAAAACCCAAAAACTATTTCTCAAATTTATACAGAAAAGCATAGAAACTAAGATAGACAAACCAATTTTGAGAAAGGAGAATAAAGTGGGAGGAATCATCTGATTTTAAGACATCATAAAACTTCTATAGTCACAAATCTATGGTATTGGCAGAGGGACAGACACAGACATCAAGGGAACAGAATAAAAAAACCAGAAACTGACCTACACAAATACGCCCAACTGATTTTTGAGTAAAGTACAACAGCAATTTCATGAAAGAAAGATAGCATTTTCAACAAATGGTACTGCAACAGTTGTATCTATAGGCAAAAATTGAAACTCTACCTAAATCTTATACCTTATACAAAAATTAACTCAGCATGAATTGTAGGCTTAAATATAAAATATAAAGCTTAAAAACTTTTATAAAAACACATAGGAGAATCTTTACAATCTGGAGCTAGGTGAAGAGTTCTTAGATTTGAAATCAAAAGCAAAACCCCCCAAAATTTTAAAGTTAAACTTAATTGGACTTAATCAAAATTATACCCTTTGCTTTGTGAAAAATCCTGCTAAAACGGTGAAAAGACAAACTGTACACTGGCAGAACATATTGTAACCCACATCTTCAAAGGACTAATATCTAGACTATATGAAGGTCAACAGTACTATTAGCTTAATATAGAGACCAAAGTATGGAGAATTATAAAATACACAGAATATTATAAAAGAAAAAATCTTGGGCCATCCTTGGGCTTTGTACTATTTGCCAGATTTTTAAAAAAATTTTATTTATTTATTGGACAGATCACAAGTAGGCAGAGAGACAGACAGAGAGAGGAGGAAGCAGGCTCCCCGCTGAGCAGAGAGCCCGATGTGGGGCTTGGTCCTAGGACCTTGAGATCATGACCTTAGCCGAAGGCAGAGGCTTAACCCACTGTGCCACCCAGGCGCCCCTTGCCAGATATTTTTATGTGAATTATCTTATTTTGCTCTCATAACCCTTTGCAGCAGTAATGTAGAAAACACATAGTCATTATTTTCTGGCTAAATGATTAAATTACTAGATTATTGAATAGTTGAATAGTTGAATGAATAAATTAATGCATGAATGAATGAAGGAATGGCACTATGGACTGAATGCTTGTGTTTCCCCCCAAAATTCATACATTGAAACCTAATCCCCACTGTGATTGTATATGGAGGTAAGCCTTTGGGTGGTGCTCAGGTCATGAGGATGAAGTCCTCATGAATGGGATTAGTGCTCATATAAGAGATCCCAGAGAGCTCCCTCCCTCAACGATTTCCACCCTGTGAGGACACATCAAGAGAAGGGTCATCTATGAACCAGGAAACCTCCCAGACCTGGAATCTGTTAGTACCCTGATCTTGAACTTCCCAGTCCCCAGGAATGTGAGAAATAAATGTGTCTTGTTTAAACCAGCAGGTCTATGGTATTCTATTACACATTCTTTTATAGTGGCCCAAATGAAGTAAGATGGGTGGATGGATGATGGATGTTTGGGATCAGTGAAGTGTGGAACATGTAAAATAGGGGCACCTGCGTGGCTCAGTGGATTAAGTCTCTGCCTTTGGCTCAGGTCATGATCTCAGGGTCCTGGGATCGGGTCCCGCGTTGGGCTCTCTGTTTAGCTGGGAGCCTGCTTCCTCCTCTTTCTCTGCCTGACTCTCTGACTACTCATGATCTCTCTGTCAAATAAATAAATAAAATCTTAAAAAAAAAAACAAACCCCAAAACATATGAAAGCATGGGGCATTTACAAGCATGAAATCAAGTAGCTTATTTTAAATGAATTTGGGTCATTTCACAAGACTTTCTGACAAAGAAGTCCACCAATGGAGCAACACACATGATTGAATGACCATTTGCCTGCCTTTGACCCTTGACACCACTTGACCTCCAGCTTCTGAGCATTCTGTTTCCCAGCCTTGGTTCAGAGGTCACCACACTTGACCTCTGGCTTCAGTGTGACTTCTGAATCCTAACTTGGTTTCCGTTGTAGTGCCCAATCTATAGTCCCCCAGGGTCCAGAAAAGCCCTTTAACTAGTTCCTTTGTTCTCGCTGTCCAGGTTGCAGCCAACTGAAATCTGCAACCACTAACAGTGGTGTGGCCCCTTGTGTACTGGCTTTGATTGAATGTTGGCTGGTGTACTGGCTTTGATTGAATGCTAATCATCATTACCTTGAGTGCCCATTTGCTGAAATGCTAATCGTGCTATTACATTCACCATCTCCTTTAACATTTAGGAATCCCACAAGGAGGATATCAGTTATCCCCATCTCTAGAGATCAGGAATCTGAGTGAGGCTCATGAAAATGGAAGGTAGCTACTCTAAGTTCACACTGCCAGAAAGTGTCAGATTTAGGACATGTTTTTACTCCAAATCAATTTCTCATGCTTTCTGTTTATTAAACATTCCCAATGTTGGTCTGGGTCCTGAATACACACATGTGAAAAAGCTCTGTTTTAGCTTTAAAAGATGTTATAGTCTTCAATGTTCCATGAAGTTTTGACCAGCTTTAGCGGGGGCAAGACGGCTGTCTGGTACACAGCTTCAACTGTCTGGTACACAGCTTCGAACATTTATGGGAAGCCATGTCACTCATACTTGCACAATCCAGAAACACCAGGGAGCTCTTGCCCTGGATTTCACCCTTGACCAGTGTTGGGTAGGAGACAACGAACACACTTCCCCCTCACATCACCCAGGGGACAGTTCCCCAAGACATTTGCTAACCCTCCTCAGAAAAATCTATAGAAATGAGTGCCTGTTAACCACAGCAATGGTCCACTGGATAAGCCATTCTTGTATCCATTCCTTTCTTCCTTATTTCACTTCCCCTCCTATTTTTTGGGATTCATTTCTGAAGTAACTATCCACGCACAAACCAGATTGACTCAGCCCTTGCTTCTGGAGAAACCCAGGCTGACTCTACCTATCAATGAGTCTGAATTAGTGCATTTATTGAATTTTAACAGAGTTTTACATCCCACATGTCTATATCATTGTGTACAAGGATGAATCAAGTTTATTTGGTTTCTTGATCAGTTGATTTGGCTTCAACAGTGGTTTTATAAAACCTGTGGATAGCCCTCTGGAATGCATTACCAACATATTTGTGTGAACTTATTTTTTTCAGATTCAGAAGGGAACTTCAATTAACTGCTAAGTAAGATAAGTTGGATCAGAAATCTCCTAACTGTTGGTTAATGGTTCTTATGCAAATAGTAACTGAAATCTTTCTTTGATGATAAAAATCTATAGTGACAAATTTAAAGCTGTTCTTTTATATTCTTGAACTTCCTTTCTGCCTCCTGTAAACACCATCCCTGGCAAGATGTGTAATGTCTATACCTGAATGTTTTAAGCCCTATTCTCTGTAAGAACACACCGGCCGTTTTAGCTCATTTGACCACGAAGTCTACAACTGTTCTAGGTGGGGAGGTAGGTAAATAAGGATGTACATTTTGGCCTGATGATTCTGGTTCTCAATAGCCCCCGACCTCTCCATTTACCCTCTGCCCCTTTATACACATATGATCTCACACCCGGGTTTAGGGAAAGCCTAGATGCAAACTGTGCAACGGTACAACAAAATCATTTCTACAGAAGCCTGCCTTTAGAATCTTCTGGGGATAAAAAAGTGAAACCAGATGAGTAAAGTTGGTGGAGGGAACAAAACTGAAAATTTAATGCCTTTCTTTCATTTTATTTTTATTTATTTATTTATTTTTTAAAGATTTTATTTATTTATTTGACAGAGAGATCACAAGTAGGCAGAGAGGCAGGCAGAGAGAGAGGAGGAAGCAGGCTCCCGGCGGAGCAGAGAGCCCGACATGGGGCTCGATCCCAGGACCCTGAGATCATGACCTGAGCCGAAGGCAGCGGCTTAATCCACTGAGCCACCCAGGCGCCCCCTTTTCTTTCATTTTATACATCCTTAAGAGGCCCAGAATTAAATTGCTTTTCGTGAAATCTCCTTAGCAAGTAAACTTGCATAAAAGCAGATAAGCTTCGAAATTCTCACATCTTTCGAAGAAAAATATTCCAGGTAATTATAATCTAGGGATCTGGGGAATTGATGGTTGCAGTTTATTCTGCATGTAAAGCAATAAAAATATAAGGATAGAGATCATATATAGATTATATGCCACGGTTGATTTTGTTTTTTAGTTCTCCTTTAACTTAAAAAGCAGTCATCTAAACTGTGTAAATTAATCGTTGCACTCAGCACAGAGTCGCTGTCATTTGACGGAACAGCAAAATTAGTCACATCAACCTAGAAAGGATTTCATTAGCTGTTTTTCTACCTTTTGTGTTTTTATGGTTTGATACATAACATAAAGTTTAAAAACTTTTATAAAAACACATAGGAGAATCTTCAGAATCTAGTTTTTGATACAAAACCTAACATCAGGGCTCATGTGGAGTTAAGACAGTGAACACCAAGCGTCAAGGAAGACTTTCTAGATTATCAGATGTAAAAATTAAATTGAAAAAAAAAAATGGAACGACTTACACACACATACATATACATAGGTGCATATACACATCTATGCGGGAATAGCGAGATAATTCCATAATCCATAATTGCTCCATCTATTTATTTTTTTATTTTTTTTCATCTTTACCAAAAGCATGTGTTAAATATCAGCCTGTATGTGACATTTCTCAGGATGATAGAGATTGCTTCCTTTTATACTTTTTTCTATTCTCTGCTATAGCATTTACGATGTCTTATTATAGTTTGTTGCATATCATCTATTTTCCTCAGCAGAGTAAGGGCCCAGAAGACAGAGGCCTGTCCAGGCAGCCGTAGCATGCCCGTGCCACGTGGCACATGGCAGACAAGAAATGCATGCTTTAGTGAATGAATTGGTGAATAAATAAAAATTATTTGTGATTTGGATCTAGACTAATGGTATCCAAGCTCCCTTTTTGGTCTGAGGACACACGCAGGCTTGTGACTGGAAAGATAGGAGTTCTGTCTCTGTATGGTTCTCCTTCTGTGTCATACGTAAGCTATTAGCTTAATACAGAAACCACACTATAAAATATTTTATAAAACACATAGCATGCCATAAAAGACGAAGGCAGGGTCCATCCCTGGGCCCTGGGTGGAATGTGTATTATTTGCCAAAGACTTTTATGTCCTTTATCTCATTTTACCCTTCCAGCCCTGTGAGGCCGTCATGCCCTCCATTTCCAGATCAGGAAACGGAGGTTCAGAAATCTCAAGTAATTGGCTTAGAGAGACAAAGCCAGGCTCAGAATCCAGGCTTCCCGAATCGAGGTTTGGGGCTTATTTTGTTGAAGTTCAGCTGCTTTCTTCCTTTAAGAGTATTTGTTTAGACAAATATTCTGAGGGGAAAAATATCCAAACTAACTGCTTGGCATCGCATCAGTTCAACACGAAACAACCTGGTGATGAGCTGAATTATTCACTCTTCCCTTGATTACTTTGTCATCTTGTACACACAGGCATGCTCTGGTTAAGGATGAAAAATGTCTTTCATAAGACCATCGTTAGCCTGCCCCTGGCATGTTCCGTTCAGTGCAGTGTTGTTGTTATTTTTCTTTTAAATCTTCAGGCTTCTTGTTCCAAATGCAAAAATGACCTAAGCTCCTTTGTGTTTTCATTCTGTAATTTATTCCTGGAGTTATTCCTCATGTTTTATTTAAAATTTTTTGGCATTTGCTTTTAAAAGCACTCATGCTACATGCAGAAGTTTTAATATGGGAGATCAATATTTCCTCCCTGAAGAACATACCTTTAATTTTACACACATCAACTGACGACTGTGATTTGCTGTATGGAAATTCACCTTCTGGGTGACTTTTTAAAAAACATGCTATTCTGCAAAACACAGGACCTGCTCAGACCGAGAAGAAAAGGAGCAAAGAGAAAAATTCATTATGTAGCACCGTGAATTCTTTGATCGCTTGTTTCGTTCCTCATAGCCTTTTCCCCCCATCACTATGTTTCTCAGACTCCAAATGGAGAATTATAATTCTGGAAGGTGAGGGAATGAGCTGAGCTCCACAGATGCTGAGGCAGCCAGTTTACTATTAGATTTCAAAGGCAACAACTCCAAACTGATGCCTGAGGAGATTTGTTTTTATTTGGATAACAGAGAACTCAAGATGAATAAAATGATAGCTTTACAAGTGCTCTTCAAAACTACTATGTAAATAACTGGCTTACACAGCCAGACATAGGCATAAACAAAGGAACATGTCAACTGACATTCAAATCTCTTTACTGCATTAATGTAATCTTCTTGGGTGTGGGGAGAAATAATTTATATAAACGTGTATAGAAGAACAGAAAAATAAATTAACCAAATACACATTTTCAACAGTTTATCACCCAGCAATATAATCCTCTACAATAAATGCTAACGATACCTGATCTTCTTGTCACGTTTCACCCGTTTCCTTTATTTGAGCAGCTAGAGATCTTTAATGACCTTCTCCTCGCATCAGCCCGAAGTGGGACTGACCTCATTCAGCACAACCAACTGTTCATAATTGGGTTTTGTGAACTGTGCTGAGCATTAAGTGCTTTCTATTGGAAGTGTCTTCTACGGGATTCCTCATGAGTCCTATCCATTTCAGCTTTTCATTTCTTCCAGTAAATGTGGTCATGCTCTGAGCTTCAGAATCTTTACAATGTGAAAAGGGTTGGAGTGTTGCCATTATCATATATAAGAGCATGGCTCAGTTCTGGGAGGGGATCTGTCTGCTGGAGATGCAGAGATGGGAGGTTAACCTGGCCTTCCTAGCTAGGGATTAGCATTTGTGCATTTAAATTACATGGAAGAGTTCAGTTATTATTTAAAGCCATTGGTTCCAGTCCCCACACTGATTCTACTCGGTGACCAAATTCTTACCCATCTGCTGTGAAACAAGAAAAAAATAACATTAAGGTCGGGAGGTTTTAATACATCTGCATTATTATGTTTTAATTCTGAAATTCTACTGCATGGTATCATTGGTACAAACTTATGTAGTAGATGGTACTATGTTCGTTTTGAATATTCTCCTTAAAAAACTAAGGGTTGACAGCTCTCTGCAGGTCCACAATGATTTAGACATGGTTGATGTGTAAAATCCAAAGTTTGCTACCAAAAATTGTATTAAAAAATGGTTGAGAAAACTGGCTGTTCTGGGGATAAAGAGACAAAAGTCATTTAACAAAGTTTCACAGATATTTCACAGATAAACCCCAGATTGAGTAAATATGTCATCACGAAAGACAGAACAATAAAAACCATTGGAAAAAGTAAATAGGAAGATATGACCATAAGGTTGGGGAAAAATTTTAAGCAAGACAGGAAACCCAGAAGCCATAATGGGGAAAGCTATGAAAGAACAGATGTGCTCTTAAGGGCTCCACTTCCCAGATTATTCATTATCCAAATCCCTCCAGTTTCTCCAGAAAGCTCAGCTGTAATAATATAAAAATACCCATTAATAAATATGTGCACCTTTACTTCTTCCATGATTCATACTAATATCTATTTCCATCCATTGTGTCAATGAATTAATGATTATTTCATGTTACCAACAATGAATAAACAATTTCAATTCCATATAAGTTAATGACAAATCTTAGAAATGTTTCAGGATTTTGTGAGGTTGATTACAGTGATGTTGGAGAATTGTCTGAATCATAAGCAAAGTCAATGACAAATGAGGAATCGAAAGAGTTGGGTGAGTTAAAAACCACCACAGCAGTCCTTAGGCAAGAGAATAAAGTCTTCTAACAGTTTTGCAAAGCAAGTCCTCTTTGTAATCATCCTGGGAAAGCACTTATATTGTGGAGGGCTTTTCAGAGTGCTAGAATACAAATTTGACCTACACCATATCCACTATCAAAATAAAACAATTGTGTTTTTATATATGCTGCCAAAGCCAGCACGAGTATATTGTGTTCGAATGTATTAAGGGTTAATGTTTAAACTTACAGTTAATATAAGATAAAATTAAATCCTTATCTTCATTTTATTTCAATATAAAGACAAAACCATTTTAAAAATATTTACCAGGACAATTTAGTCCATTGTTAAAGCGGAGTTGCTAAAAGTAGGCCTCTTGTATCAACTCTCCTTGGAGACCCCCTATTCATAAATAGTTGTGTATTATATCTGCATGTCTATCTCATCTATACAAGAGATAAGATTATGAAGACAGGTTATTAATTCAGAAGAAGAAATATAAATGGTGTATAAAGCTATGAAGAGATGCCTAACTTCACTAGTATTTAAGGAAAAGTAAATTAAAACAGCAAGCTAACAGTTTCACCCATCATATTGGCAAAATGGATATATGTATATCTTTTGACAACAGTCTGATGAAATGGGCGCTCTCAATATAGAGTAAAAATTAGGTTGCTATTTGCAAACTAATCTGAAATCTATATTAAAATCTAAAATAAACACACTCAGGGCTCCTGGGTGGCTCAGTTGTTAAGTGTCTGCCTTCCACTTAGGTTATGATCCCAAGGTTCTGGGATCAAGCCTCACATCGGGCTCCCTGCTTGCTGGAAGCCTGTTTCTCCCTCTCACAAACCCCCTGCTTGTGTTCCCTCTCTTGCTGTGTCTCTCTCTGTCAAATTAATAAATAAAAATATTTAAAATAAAACAAAATAAGCATACTCCTTGACCTTACAATTTCATATCTAGGGTCTATTTTGTGCAATACTACGAAGGATACATACATAAAAATACACATACATGATGCTTATGATAGCATTAATTGCAGTAGCAAATAAAAAAGCTTATTAGAAAACTTCAGAAAATGTTGTATGTTCACATAATGGAATATCAAATAGTCATAAAAAATAAAATGTGGGGGCGCCTGGGTGGCTCAGTGGGTTAAAGCCTCTGCCTTCGGCTCAGGTCATGATCTCGGGGTCCTGGGATCGAGCCCCACATCGGGTTCTCTGCTCCGCAGGGAGACTGCTTCCTTTCCTCTCTCTCTGCCTAGTTGTGATTTCTCTCTGTCAAATAAATAAAATATAAAAAAAAAATGTGATCTGAAAAACCATGTCTAAAATACAGTATTATGTGAAAAAAGCCAGGAGCAAACAAATTTGCTCAATACCATTCTAATGCTGTGAAAAAAAAATATATATATATATATAGCATCCTCCGCAGCAATCCCCCTGCCCCCGCCACCCCGTGCCCCAGCCACACATGCTCACACAGCAGCTTGCTAAAAATCAAGCATGATATTTACCAAATTCTTAACAGTGATTATCTTGGGGAAGTAGGATTGGTAGGGAAGAAGGTGATTCCCACTTTTTGCTTTATGTATTTTTGTAAATGGTAGGACGATTGTTGACCTTTGTTTTTTAGGATTAAAAAAACAAAAAACAAACAAACAAAAACAACAAAAAACCTGCCAGTGACTAGTCCAGGAATAGGGTCTTATTTGAGGCTACAGAGGATATCCAAGGCGAGCACCATGGTTGAGAACACACTTGTAGCCAAGATCTACACGAATGCCCTCCTGAACACATGCTATCTCTCATAATTTAGTTCAGGCCCCTTCACCTGGGACTTAGAGAACTGCAAAGAGCTGTGTACAGAATTCAGGGAACTTGAGAAGAAAAAAAAATTACACCTGCTTTTTATTAATCTTAAATTAGAACTTAGCGGTTTCTAAAATTTATAGGCAACAAGTCTATACCTGCAATTTTGTCACCAATACACATCACAGATATTTTCACATCTCATTGCAATCGTTACAGACATCTCAAAATTTCCTATTTCTTAGGAACTTCTCTACCTTCAAAATAAGTCCATTTTGACCGTGTACTAGATCTTATTCTTCAACACGGTAATAAAGAAACACATTTGAAGTTTCTAAATATTTTGATAATTGTATATAAGCGTAATTGGCTTGCTTTGTGTTTTTTTTTTTAAATTTTGTGCATTTAAACATTTTTCAGAAAAGGAACTCCTAGGATTCATCAAGTTCCCCCAGTGAGGCCATGACAGAAATACAACAAGGTTAAGAAGCCCTTTAAGTGTATTGGAGTTTGGGAGAAAGACATGGGAATGTAGTAAACATGATGCTAGATTGTAATTTAGAGATCTGTAGCTTCCTCTTTATATCCTGCCTAAAGATAGCCTTGAACTCTTGAAAGCTTCTAAGCTGTACCAGGCACTTTTCCAGGTGCAGAGAATATGATGGTCACTGAACAAGAAAAAAGCAGTTCAATGAGCTCTCATGGGGCTTACATCTAAAACGATGAGGTAGGGAGAGAGGAGACAGAAAATAGGAGACCAAATAAATAATTACAAATAGAAGTACATTCTATGAAGAAAATAAAAGAGCATGGACAGGCATCTGGATGGACTTTTTTTCTAGATGTACTGGGAAACCATGGAATGTCTTAAGCAGGTGGACAACTGATTGCAGGAGGACAAGAGGTATGATGGTTTGGAATAGGGAGATGGAGATGGAAATGGAGAAACATGGAAGGAAATGAATTATGTTTGGTTGCTAATCAGTAGTCTCCTCACTCCACTAAAGAATAGAAGATCCAGGGGCGCCTGGGTGGCTCAGTTGGTGAAGCATCTGTTTTCAGCTCAGGTCGTGACCCCACGGTCCTGGGATCAAGTCACTCATTGGACTCCTTGCTCAGCAGGGAGTCTGCTTCTCCCTCTCTCTTTGCCTCTCTCCCCAGCTTGTGCTCTCTGTCTCTTGCTCTCAAATAAGTATTTTTTTTTTAAAGAGAAAGAAATAGAAGTCCATTCTAGAGATTATAATCCTCCAAGTAACTAGCATATTCTGTACATCAGACTCCATGATGCCTAAACAATGCCATGAAAATATGAATCAGATGGGTCATTTGATGATACAGAGAGGCAATAGCATGGTTGGGTATCAGCTCAGGCTGATAGAAGTCCTGCAGAAGACTGAGCCATGTTGTCTGCAGATACAAGGAAAACAAAATCAGATTCTGTGTAAAAAATGTTAACAGGCCATGCCACTCCAAATCACCTGAAAAAATTAGGAGTCACAGCAAATTCGGAAGATTTAGGACAAATGTCTCATGATAGAACAGTGTTTTCAGCAAGAGACATGCCATGACCACACTTGCAAGATGGAAGCCTGCTAGCCAGCTCCTAGCCACGCTGAGAATCTCACAACAAGGAGCCTCTCCGCTCAATGACACACAGCTCTCAGCAGCAACAGCTGTGTGATCATTGTTAAAGCCTGGCAGCCTCAACAGTTCTGGCAAAGAGCCCTGTGTAACAATATTGCCAGAAGTATCTACCAGGGGTATGATACAACACAATCATGATTCTGCTTCTGTTGTTGCTCTTGTCATTACTAGAACTGTCATTTATTGAGCCCCTACTCTGTGCCCTGCAGTTTACTAGGAACTTCCTGTGTATTATCTTATTTAATCCTCAGGCAAGCCCACAAGTTAAGTACTAGTATATGATGAGTTCAAAGAGTTTAAGCATCCAGTCCAGCAGGGTCAAGTAGAACTTTCTACAATAATGAAAATGGTCTATATCTGTGTTGTCCAATAGGGAAACCACTGGCCACCTTAGCTGTTGAATTCTTGAAATGTGGCAAGAGCAGATAAAGAGGTGATTTTTAAAATTTTATTTATTTTTAGTTTATGTTCGTATAAATTTAAAATCGCCACACGTGGTTAGTTGGCTATCCTATTGGACAATATGAAGACCAAGTTCTAACAGCTAGCAAATACCAAAAAATGGGATTCAATCCGGGGATTATCGGGCTCCAGAGTCATGTTTTAAAAATAAGCACCTTTTGGGACCCCCTAAAGGATATTGTCCTGTTTGCACCATTACCACCTTTCGGTTAATGCTTAGAGCAATTTTCCTGTCTATGAGTCTAGAAGAGCACTCAGTGTGGGTGCCTTGAGCAATCTGTCACTGAAAATTCTTTATGCCTAGGCAGTGCCACCTACTAAGGATACCTTGGTATTAGAATTCCCTGGCTATGTCCACCAAGCTAACCAAATGTGAAGGTAGGAAACAAGACTAACAGAGAAATCACTGGTGCTAGATATTTAATGTTTGTCCCTCCAGATCTTGTCTCTGCTCTTCTCCACTCTGCTCTGTTCTCTGGGGCTGACAATCTATGGACTGCTTATCGGGCTCCCTTGCACCACAGCTTCCAGTCGTATCTAGTCAATGGAAGCCTCTGGCTGGAACCTAATGGATAAGAGGACAAAGAGGCGTAGGTCTTTATCCCTCCCAGCTCTTTCTCTGGCCATTGTTTAGCAGAGGCTCTGAGACCACAGATTCTAGTGAGAAGCTTTACCCTCCGCCTGCAAGTCTTACCTGGTTCCAATATATATCCCCTCCCTTTCCCACTCAGCTGGGACTGATAACAGCTTCCCACTCTTGCCAGCTCTGGGGTACTTCCCTGACTCTTGTTAGTTTCCCTTAGCCCTGCCCACACTTTTTTTTTTTAATATTTTATTTATTTGACAGAGAGAAATCACAAGCAGGCAGAGAGGCAGGCAGAGAGAGAGGAGGAAGCAGGCTCCCTGAGGAGCAGAGAGCCCGATGCGGGGCTCGATCCCAGGACCCTGGGATCATGACCTGAGCCGAAGGCAGAGGCTTTAACCCACTGAGCCACCCAGGCGTCCCCTGCCCACACTTTCATAAATAATTCCATGATTTAAACTTCTCTCTGCTTCTCCTTTTGAATGTGTCATTTCTTTCTTGCTGGGGACTCGGATGGATGCACTATTCAATGAATTTAAAGAATAAAAATTATTAGTTCTAATGAATGAATAATGAAGACATATGGTATTTCATAAAGTCGTTATCATATATTCTTAGCTACAAAAAAATGCAGCACACTGCAAATTATATACAGGAAATCTGTGCCAAGAAATGATGTCTGATGGCCTGAATTTTGATATTAAGAGGATCCAAAGAAAATATATAAGAAGGGATATTCATTTCAACATTATTTTCTACACAAAAAAGTTGGAACAAATTGTGTCCTATGTCCATCAGAAAAGATGTGGCTAAATTATAAGTATGTGCTTTATAAGGAAAAGTATGTAGTCATTAAAAAGAATGAGGAATATTTTTAAATACCAGAATGAAAAGATGTCTATAACATAGGTTTGAAGAGAAAAAAAAGTTGTCAAACTGCACATATAATATATTCCAATTTTCCCAAGGTAAATGTGAATTTATTTATTTAAGAAATATAGAGTACCTGCTTGTGTCAAGGGTTGTTCCAGGCTCTGGGGATTCAGTAAGATTGAAAACAGACAAAAAGAGGCCCTGCCCTTATGAAACTTGCATCCCACTGTGGGGAGGCAGATGATAAATGAAATTACTTAAAGATACAGTGTGCTAAGAGGTGAAGTGGGCAGAAAAGGGTGTAGAGAGTATTGGACAAGGGGAATAATGTTGCACAGGGTAGTCAAAGAAAGTCTCACTGAAAAAGTGACAATTGAATAAAGATCTAAAAGAGAGAGTAAGCCGCTAGCACACCTGGGAAAGAAACATTCCAGGTGGAGGAAACACGAAGTGTTAAGGTCCTGAGGTTGAAATTTGCCTGATGTGTGAGAGAAGCTGTGAGGTAGTAGTGTGGTTGGAGCAGTGAGTGAGGAAAGGAGGCATAGAAGAAGCATTTGGAAAGGTATTTAACTCTATATATTGGCGTGTGAACTTTTTTTAAGTCTAGAAAAATACCCATCAAACTCAGTAGTACATCTTCCTGGGGAATGAGGAACATTCCTTCTTTTCGAAGGGCTATTCAGTTTTAATTTTATACACTGATAGAATGTTTGAATATTAATATAGACGGGTATGGCTTATGACATTTTAAGCCGGTTTGTTTTTTCAAAGAAGAATCCGAAAATAGAAGACCGCATAGAGGTCTAGTACCGGCCAAGAAATTAAAAGTAATTCTTCCCAAACACCGGTATTTTACAGCATGACTCAAGTGACTCAAGTGACTCAAGACATTTTTTGTCAAAATTACCTTTCGATGTCAGAAAATTATTCTAAGTGCTAAAATGAACTCAAGTGCCATTGAGTTCCATTTTTCATGCCTGCTGTGACAATGACAGCCCCACACTGATTGTTTACATCACACGTCTTGCTAGAGGCTATAGCTTCTGAGAGTGGACTTGCATTTATTCCTTCTGTTGAATTTAGGGAATTTGTATATGAGACTATTATGAGATGTCAGCATTGTGATTCATTAAGCAAACTCTCAGTCTTAATAGAAGCTAAGGACGCCCTGAAGCAACCTGTTAGGAGAAACTGGCCAATACAAGTTGTTAGATTTCTCATTTAACATGTAATTGCATATTCGACCGAAGTTCCTCTGGGTCCCTCCATGATATCTCAAAGTTTACTTCAGGTGACTTCCATAAGATTAAGTTGCGATTTCATTCTGTCTGGATCACTCTGCTCATTTTTAGAAGAGTCCCTCTTTTTCTAATTGATACCCAATGGTCATAACATGGATTTGAAATACATTTTAATAGTCTTCTTCCTGTTTTACCTTCTTTATCTAAAGAGAAAATAAACAGAAGAATTAGGAAAACACTGTAAAAATACAAAAAAGTTAAAGTGCTTTTCTCTTATTTTTTTTTTCACTTATTTCTTAAAAAGAAAAAGAAAGGAATCTGTTGGCTTGCCCAGGTGAATTCCTATCACTATAAGAGGAAAAGGTGTGTACAAGGACCAGGCTTGTAGGTAGCTGAATGGGGTATTGTTCCAGTTCCTTTTGGGGAGAATTAATTAAAAGAGAACTTTTTTTAAAAAAAGTGTGATAAATACGGGATATATGGTGCCAGTCCCCATAACAGATCTTGCCAGCGGGTCACAACCCTGCCCCAGCTATGCTGGCTGTGGCTTCAGGACCCTTCTCAACACAGCACTCCCAGCCAGCCACTACTATTCACTGGCAAGAAGGGTGAAATTTATCACTCTTGTGGTCCTGGAAGCATCTCTTGTGGAGTCATCTGATATTGAGGCCAGGTGGCCCCACTTGTCCAGGACCACAAGCCAACAGTCAAAGAAAAGTCTCTCAGAGCTAAAACGGGGATGAGCTGGTCAGGGTTTTGCCTCAAAGCACCAACACAGAAGAGGGTAAAATTTTAATCATTTTAAAAATTTCTGTAATTTTTCCTTTATCATCGCTGTCTCTCCTCCAGCTGTCGAGTTGAGTGAGATTCCCCTGGCTAGACAGAAACAGACTCTTCAGTAGCTGATGAGTATGGAAACTGCTAAGGAACAGAGATCAGGAGCAGGCTGTCTGGGGCCAGGGACCCTGTCTGCTCTCTTGCCTCCCTTCCCCTACCACTCAGCCTGCCTTGGCACACTCCTTATTAACTAAAGACTGCATTTTGTGCATGTTGTCCTGATCACAACTATTCCTAGAACCACTTTAAAAAAAAACATATTGGATAATGGAACCAATCTCACTACACAGTACCTCCCTCTCAGTGTGAATTAGAGAAGTCTTAGAGCCAAAGCACAATTTGAAACATGAGTCAGACACCTTAAGATTACCTGTCTCTTTAACCTAGTGACTTCAATTCTATAATAAATTAAAGAAATAAATATTTAATCACATAAACACACACACACAGTTCATCTAAGCATTGTTTGTACCAGAGAAAAGAACAACTGAAATCTTCAACAATAAGGAACAAAAACTCCATGTTGAATATCAGGAATAAACTTACCTTGATGATTTAGTTATTGTATTTGTAATATTATTAAGCTTTAAAGTAAAATTGCAGAGAGTATAAACTCTATCATCTGTTTCTTAAAATACTGCACATGAAATAAGTGAAAATACCTGCAAAATAGACCAAAATATCATCAATGGTTACCTCTCAAGGGTGAGCTTATGGCTTATTTTTATTTCCTCCTTCTTGCTTGTCAGTAGGTTCTCTATGTTCCAAAATAAATCTATGAAATGCTTTAAATATAAAACTACAATAAGAATTTTGTTCATTTTAATAAGAATTTTGTTCATTTTAATGAACAAATTAAATTTAAATTTAAATTAAAAATTGAATTTAAAAATTTAAATTAATTTTTAAATTCAATTTTTAATTTTTAAATTTTAATTTTAAATTTAATTTAAATTAAGAATTTTAAATTAAATTAAATTAAAAGTTAATTTTAATGAGGACCTCCTTATCGTGAGTGATTCTACTAAGTGGGGAAGAGCATTGAGAGTGCTCCAGGTGTTGTGGTGCAGTTCTAATGCACGCATTGTAGCTTTTGCATTTCTGAAGTTGTGGCCCCAGTGATCTCTGAAGAAGGAGGGGCGCTGGAGCTGAACTTGAGCTGCCTGGAGTTACTAAAGGGCTATTTGTTTCAACCATGTTTATCCTGTGGTTGATTTATGGGGTGGGGATGACTTCTGTTTATTCTTCTTGCAACACCTATGCAACAGGTGGTCCTGAAGAACAAATAGATCCTAAATGAGAAAGTCCTTCTCCTACAGTACAGTTCTTTACAAAGGCGCCTGTTGGTCAAGCATTTCCTTCTCATCCGAATTCTTCACTGGTTGAAATTTTAAACTGGTCTTTTTGTAACCATGGAGGCACAACTTAGAGCCGAGCAAGGGATAACATACCCGACCATGTCTGGTGGCCCACATCTCCTTGTGAACTTAAATGAGCTTGTTGTTCAGTTGACTTCCTTCACACTGGAAGGAGTGCCTAAAAATTGTTTCTTCTGGTTAAAAAGAGCACAAAGTCGCAACAGTGAAGAAGAAAAGCTGGAACCCTGGAGCGTTAACAAATCCCCAAAGATGAGTACGTTTAGAGCGGTGGTTTTCAACATACACTTCCTGTCAGCAACAGCCACACTGCTTAAGGCCAAGTCCTGACTTTGACCAGGGCCACTTTTGCTTTTGTGTGTCCCTTCCTTCATTAAAAAAATCAAATAAAATTAAAATTAATATTTTTAGGCAGGACTGCTATAAAGATTGGATTCATCATTATACATTCACTCTTATTATATTAACTATTTTCTTCTGATTTTAAGAGCGATTAAAATCAAACCATTTTCATGGGCCACTAAGAGTGAAGTATGCCATAGGGGCGATATACCTATTATGCTTAATGAACAAGTTGGTCCCGATATTGCCTGGGAACTGGGAAATGCAAATGCTTGGGTCCTACCCTTAACTTAATGAACCAGAATGTCAGCAATGTGTGTTTTGACCAACCCTCCAGGTGATTCCAAACCACATACAAGTTTGAGAAAAACTGGTTTAGACAATTCAAAGCTAAGAGGTAGAACCTCACTGAAGAAGCTTAAAATTCTCTTCAACAGCTCCAGGTTTTACAGACATGATAAGGAAAATAACCTTCACTATTATGGGTCTGATTTTAGAGGTCAGAAAGAGCACTCATCCTTTTGACTATTGGTCCAATTGGCTTTATCACATAGAAGATATTTAAAGCCTTGAAAAAAATCATACAATGGACCCAACCACTGAGATTTGATATGGTTTCGAGCTAGTGAGTTATCTTGGGGGAGGGGGGAAGTCATATACGTTCTAGTTACAGTCCACATATACATGTGTAATATTTATACATGTTTTAAAAATCACTGCACTAGGAAAATTCTCACAATAAAAACCGCAGGCCTGATGAAACTGGTGTGTCAGTGATACATTAACAAGAAAGAGAGATAAACCTAATAAAAACAGAAACGTAGCTTTCCCCACCTTAAATGATTAATAAATGCACAGGTAATACAATAATCATGGCATTTTATCTCAAAAGGGGCCTGAAGTTCGCTTGTGGAAGTGAACATCAGGACTATAGCTTTTGAGTTACTGTGAGGCAAGAGAGTTATGTGATACATGACAAAACATTGTAACATTAGGTGTGGATGAATGTTGCTCACGACACCTGTGGTGAAATAACGTAGCTGATGAGTGTTTGAGGCCTGTGCTCGGTGCGCTTTGCGTATTCATATGCAGCTTGGTTCCTCTGGGTTTTCTGCGTTCACGTCCTATTTCTCTCATGTGAAATTGTGCATAAGCAAATGCAAAATTTGCATTATGCTCAGATTGTTCCCTAATGGAAAGCATTATACAAACAAGCATTATCACAGAGCCGACTCTATGTGCGTGTGTGTATAATGTTATAGTTGCATATAAAAATTCCAAAGATAAGTGTTACACCTACATTTGAAAGCTGATCTTTGTCTATCCTGTGAGCTCGATATCATGTTTCTATAGAACATTAAGCATAAATGGACAATAAGAGACTGTGTGTGTGCATGTGTGTGTGTATCTACGCTCATGTACAATAAGCCCTATTAGGACAAATAATACATTTACGTGTCAATCCAAAACATTTCAATTGTGTGTTTGATCAATATCTATATTTGTTCATTCTAAGGAGTGACTGGTAATTAGATTAGTTTTTTTCTTAATCTTCCACAATGGGGAGAAAAATCAGGGATGACATCACATTTTTATTGAAGATTTAAAATCGAGACACGAGCTCTGCTGACACACAGAAAGAAGTGTTTTTAGGTTCTCAGACTGGAACACCAGGAATGTCAGTTTTGATCTCTGGCCCAACAGTTGTTTTAAGGGATCAAATGCAGGCAGTCCTTGCTTTCTGTGGTTCTAACACACACAAATTTCAGTTGCCATGATTTAGTTCAACCCCAGTCCCCCAACAACACTCCAAATTTCAGTTACCGCAGTATATTAGCAACTGTGTCAAGTCTGAACTTTGCTGCTGGCTCTTCAGTTCCCAGTCACTATGGCAGTAACAGATTTGCTTCATGGTCAGGGACTAATCCCATTGTTTCTTTCAAAGTCTATCACTTTTTTGGTCACTGCACATCTGTTATTCAGTTCAAGTCTAGACAGCAAAGCGTGTGGTTGGCTGGCCTCCTTGTCTCCCACAGACAGACTCTTGTAGCCTTTAGCAAGAATAGATCATTGAGAGAGAGAACCAGCTAATAAAGTGAAAAAGCAGCAGACACAAAAGTAGGAGCACTTTAAGTGATTCTTGACCTTAATGTCAATGGAGTTATAGAAGAAATTGGCTGCCCGTAAGAAGGTTGATGCCGCTGCAGGTGGAGAGACTCTAGACGTGGAGGTAGCACTTGGTGAAGCTGACTTCCTAAATGAGGAGACTGGAATGAAGATGCCCCAGAGGGAGAGATGAAAACCTTCACAATGAAGGAACTACCAAAGATATTTCATGACACTGAAAGTGTGAAAGAGAAAATGTTGGAGTTAACCAGTTAGAAAGGTGTGTGACAGCAAGCCGGGGCATGGAAACGGTGGTTGCTCTGTATCACTAAGTTGTATGATGAGAAAGAGACAGGTGCTGTCAAACTACTCTTGACAAGTTATTTTTTTAAGAGACTTTATTTATGCATTTGTCAGAGAGAGAGAGAGAGCGCGCACAAGCATGGGGAGCAGCAGGCAGAAGGAGAAGTGTCTCCCTGTTGAGCAGAGAGCGCGATTCGGGACTCGATCCCAGGACCCTCTGGGATCATGACCTGAGCCAAAGGCAGACACTTAACCTACAGAGCCACCCAGGCATCCCTTGATAAGTTGTTTTTACCAAGAAATAAAACATCTTACTTCTCAAGTTTCTAATATTTTAAATTATAGTATACTAAATAATTGTTAGTGTTACTGCTTTTAAAATTTTCCTTACACATTTATAACAAATGGTAAGATAAATGGTACATTAGTGGTAACCTTAACAATAATGTTAATGTTTTGACAAAAGATTTTAAAGGTCAAGTACAGTCATAATTTTCCTATTGATTATTAAGGTAGCTTAACACATTTCAACTGACTGGGTTATTTATATAACACTATGCAAGGCAAGGAGCAACTGTATGACCCATGGGAAACATGAATGTACAATTATTCCTGATATATCAACAGTAGTGATAAATGAGCTAAGCTGTTCATTTCTTAGCAAACTAGGATAATTTTGTGTTGCCTATTGCCAAAAATCCATCCAGAATCACTGGTCTCATTTTTGTGTAATTATTTGTTTAAATAATACCTGAGATACCCATTTCATATGAATTTTGATCCCAACTGAACTCTTCTAAAGCAATCAGCTATTTTGGTGAAACAGAACAGGGCAGTGAGGGGTGCGAGGAAAGCTGTCCAGTAACTGAAAAGGATTCCGTCCCATCAACTGCAGGAAGTCTTAGAGCTGAGCTCATCAATGTTAATTCAATTTTTCAGTTAAAAATATTTAGTTCAAATAAGTATTTTGGTAACATGTTGTACAATTTGTAGATAGTTCTTTCCACTTGTGAGGAATAATGGCTGATGTAAGTAAAGCAGACATTTTTAACATCCTTTTAGTAATAAGATACTGTATCATAATTATAGAAAGGAAAAAGAATGAAGCAAAATTAACAGTTTTATAATAATAAATCTTTGCGGATGTTTTGGAAACCACTATTAATCTACCTTGGGCTGCATTTGTTTCAAGAAAAGTCGCATTAGTTAGTGCTTTAAGCCTTATCTTTAAAACAACTACCTCTTCTGCCTATTTATATAATTTAGAGATCTAGTGGTTCCCTTTGATCAAATGATCAGCTTCATCTTTAACCAGTTGTGTAAGAAGGCTTTTGAATAGGTTAGTAATTAGATTTACACACAACTGCCATCCTCTGTATTTCATACTGAAAGCTTGGTGTTGGCTTTTACTTGGAAGTCAAGTTCAATTGGAAAATAATAAATCTTTGGGATACAAGCTCTATTCCTCCCACCTAACATTTACTCTTAGTATGTGATTCAGCACATGTATTGACTACATCAAGATTGTGAGAATTTCTCTTTTTTAAATGTTGTTTACCATAGGTAAATATGTTCTCTATGATTGTGCTTACACAACAAAAAAGTAATGTGGAGAAAAGCAAAATATTTCATTAATAAATCAGTAGTTTTCTCTGTACAAAACTCAAAAATCAGTTTTACGTTCCTCCCTTTTCTGTCTTACAAAATGACAACAATTTTTATGGAAAAGATTGAAATCCTACATGTTTTGACATTGTGTAGACAGGCATCCCTTCATCAACATTAGGCCAAATGTTATAAGGAACCTAAATTTTAGACAAATTATTCAAAGGTTTCTAACCACATTTTTATAGTATGAATGATTGATTGAAATTTGTTGGAATTCCAGGAAAACTAAAACCGTCTCAATGAAAGCAATGCATGATTTGAATATTTATAAGGTAATTGGCAATTCTAGCAATATGTTTACTTTAGCAGAAGCAATTAAATATAAAATAACAAAAATAGAGAATTGTACACAAGAGTGTGGAAAGAATAGGTTGAGGAAAAACAAAAGTGGAGTATATTAAATCACACTGCTGTTTGTTTATGTTTCTATAATATCTTCATCAGAGATGATCAACATAGAATTTTCAGAATGTTCCATGTATAAATCACACTCGTATGGTATTTTTATATTTTCCGTATTCAGAAATCTAACTCTGATGTTGAAGAACCAGAAGGAAATTATGACTGTAACTATGTGAAGCAGCATACTTAGGCTAGATTCTCTTAGGAAACATTCAATGCTAATTCTTATAATTAGCCTGCCTGTCCTGCGTGGGGCCATTTTGATACCAATGGGAATGTTTAGTCACAAACTGTAATGTGTAATCCAAGTGCTTGCTTCCTCTGAGTTGTCAGATGTAGAACACTGTTCCAGGAGGGACAGAAAGAGAATGGCATTCTCTTTAGTACGTACGACATGCCAAATACTCTGCCACTTACAGCCTATATGTTGTTTTCTTAGATCTTCACACCAACCTTATGCAATATGTCTACAATGCTCATTTTATCAACGAAGAAACTAGAACTCAGAGAGGTTAAATGATAATAAATCTCCAAAACAGAAAATTGAAGGAAAAAGCAAGTTACGTACGATATCCACAGGATAATACAGTTTATGTACTTTTTTCAAAACAAGCCGAACAATAGTACATATTGGCTAGACATAAACACATATGTTTAAGGATGTTGGCAGGAATAACAAACATCAAATTCAAATGATTCTCTTTTGGTGGAGGAAAATGGATTAGACTGTGCATAGAGAGGCTGCCACTCCACTTCTATGTTTGATTTTTTTTTAAGATTGTTATTTATATATTTGAGAGAAAGAGAAAGCACAGTGGGGAGGGGCAGAGGAAGAGGGACAAAGAGTCTCAGGCAGACTCCGAGCTAAGTGTGAAGCCTGACTCGGGGCTCGACCTCACCATCCTGAGATCATGACCTGAGCCAAAATCAAGAGCTGGACATTGAACTGAGTGCACCCCAGTCACCTCTATGTTTGATTTTTAAGCTGGGACTTGAGCAGATGGGTAATCATTATATCATTCCCCTTACATTTTTGTTTGGCTGAAGTATTTTGTAAGGATTTAAAAAGTAAAAGAGAAGTTCAGCAACTGGCTGAAAGTCACAGAGCTATGAAAGAGAAGGCAGAGCTGGGTTTAACCCTGAGTCTGCTGCTACTAGGGGCTGCATACTTAGACCTTGTACCAGCTGGACAATGCAGAAGTCTTCTTGGAGAAACACAGTTTGGCTGGGAAAGAAGATGTTGATCAGGACTCTCCCCATGACTATACTATGTACCATTGCCTACCAGTAGGGAAGAAAAAACAGAACCAAGGGGCCTGTGTTTTATGGTGAAGGAACCCAGGCCACTTAGAGGAATGACAAACAAGATCACCAGAGTCCCTTTATCTGCTTCTGCTGCTGCTGCTACATTCAAGCTCCCCCAGACAATGGAACAAGATTTTATATACACACACACACACACACACACACACACACACACACACACACATATATACATGTATATATGTATATACATATGTATACATATGTTAAATTGACAGACATACATATATGTATACATATGTATATACATACATATATGCATATGTATATGTATGTATAATATATAAGATACATATATTTATATATATATATATATCTTATTAACCACTTTGATATAATAATGAAGCTAAGCAAAGCAGCTGTAAAATTCCATTGCAAGCATAATTCCTCTTACGGATAATGTCTAGAAATAACTGGATGCTGGCTACAAAATTAATTTGTGGTACACTCTTAAAGTGCTGCTATATTAAAGTTCCTAAAATTGACTTCACAGAATGTTTCTCTTCTCCCCATTCCTCCCTCCTAACCACAGAGATCTATCATTGGAAGCTGAGACTGGGAAACATATCTTTATATATTTTACTGTACATATAGATTTATTATCTCTGACTCGACTGATCAATATATTCTTAGCATTGAACATAGATCCTGGCATGTGGTGGGCAGTCCAGAAATATTTGTTGAATGGAATATGTGAAATATTATCTGTTGTTTGCATTATTTATTTTTCTATGGGAGGCAGTAGAGCATAGCGATTGAGTCTTAGCAAGGAGTCAGTGGTTGGGAAGAAGGCCAGCAGAGTCATTTCATCTCTCTAAAAACCTTGCTCATCACTGATGGCATTTCAAACTACCTGACCTCTGTAAGTCTCAGTTTCAGCTTCAGAAAAACTGGGATAACATTAATGCCTCTCACTTAAGGTTGTTGTTTATTAAATGAATTAAATGAAATAATACCTCTAAAATGCCTACAATAGTGCTAGGTACATAGTAAGTGCTCAAGAAATGTTACCTGTTTTTGAGATAGTTTTTGGTCCCCCCCTGTATCATCTTTGTTTTTACAAGGTAGGTATATACTGTTTGTCTCGTTTTCCTCTGAATAGGTTCATTAAAAAAAAAAAATGCGTTATGGGGCTAACCATCTCTTTTTTTTTCCTTATCAAAATCTCTCTTTCTTAACGGCAAAGTCACAATTCACCTACCATTGCAGAAGAAAAATGACTTTAATCTCAAAGGCAACATTAAAAATAGGGCAAAAGAAAACAAATCAATAAAGGCAAAGGTCATAGAAACAGATGATTCGAACATACAGTGATACTCCCAAGCACTGGCTTACACACACAGATTTAAAAAAAAATATGCAAATAAGCAAAACATCTGGAAGAGAAATTACGTGATTTGGATTCCAACATCCAAACAATTTTGTATGTCAAACTTTTTAAATATGCCATGTAACTGAAAAGCCTTGAAATAAAAAACTATGTCCAAAGATTTCACTTTCCAGCAATGTGATTTCCTTTCTTTAGAAGCCACACACAAATACACGCACGCACACACTCATGTGCATGCACACGTGTGCACATGCGTGCGTGCACACACACACACATGCCCCTAATCACTTAAATCTTTTACCATGGGAAATTTAGAGGTTGCTTTAAGAAAAAATAAGATACCACCGCTGAGGTTCAGATAAGCATGTGATTTCTTCTAGTTCCTCTTCATCAGCAGACATAGCTAGTGTGTCATTAAAAGAAGAGTTGTTTTAATCATCGTCAGGGTTTTTTAAATGATTGTTTTATGTGCATGAAGAAGTTATGGATATCAATCACTTAGAGCAGCAGCTTTGAAACATTTTTTACCATGGTCCCCAGTAAGGAATTCATTTCATTATAACCCAAATACTCTATTTTATTTCATTTTTAAAATGTTAGCTGTGGCTCACTAAATTTATTTTCACAATCCACTAATGGGTCATGACCCACTGTTTGGAAAACACTGTCTTAGGACATTTGATCTAAATTGTCCCACTAAAGTAGCAGAGGTAAGGGAAAGTTTGGGGACTGGGAGAGAAGGTTGAGAGAAGGAATATGAGGGCCTTGCCCTAGTGCAGAATCTCTTTGAAGTTTCTTTATTCACCTTTAAGATTTATCTCACTGTAGCATTAGACATCAAATAAGACTGTTACTTTTCTAGAAAAAGTTTTCCATCTCCCAGGATAATAAAACAGATGTTCCAGGGACACATGCTGTGTTTTCCCAGAGCCACCTCTCCAGCTAAGGATATGCACGTTTAGCAGTCTGCAAAGCAGCCTGTCTCGGATGATAAATTTACCCCCAGACAGTCCATGAATTTACTGAAGGCTCAGGGCCATCTGACTGTCTGACAATCATTCAGCACAAGTCATGTGGATGATCTCAGCAAGAAGATGAGGACACCTCCCCTTCAACAGACGTCTGTCTGAGTGTGGCCCTTTGCCTTTCTCTGGCCCTTGTAAGCCTGACAACTGGAAAGGATATAGGCTAACTCCATGACTCAGACCTCATTAGCCCCCACCACACACGCGGAGCCTCACAGTGGCTACAGTGGCAGGAAGGGCACAGGAAGTGCTAACGAGGTCACCCTGCGATGGGCTGAGCAGAGCTGATCATGATGAGCCAGATGATGAATGTGGAGCCATGGAATCAATCATTTCGAAGGGAGAACATGTTCATTCTTCTTTTTCCATGCAATTGGCTTGACAGCAGTTTGACATCATCTCTGCCCTGAATCGACCATCACCCAGATCGCAGTGTGGCAGAAAGAAAATGGAGAAAAGAAGTAAATGAAGCAACGAAGGGAGAGCCTCTGGCATTTTATAAAGTACTGTCTCTTCTCACTTGATACCCAAGGATCCCAGTAGCTATTTGGGTATCCAAAGAGGAGATGAAATGATGTGGATACTATGTCTACTCAATGAGAAATTCTCTGAAAATACAAGCTTTTCCTTTGTGAAAGGACATCCAGAAATCTGGTTTTAGACATATGAGTAAATTATAGATAGATGATAGATAGATAGATAGATAGATAGATAGATAAAGTCTCCATAGAAAGCCAACACATACAAAACAAATAATCACGTCAGAAAATGGGCAGAAGATATGAACAGACACTTCTCCAAAGAAGACATACAGATGCTATCAGACACATGAAAAAATGTTCATCATCACTAGCCATCAGGGAGATTCAAATTAAAACAACATTGAGATACCACCTGACACCAGTTAGAATGGCCAAAATTAGCAAGACAGGAAACAACATGTGTTGGAGAGGATGTGGAGAAAGGGGAACCCTCTTACACTGTTGGTGGGAATGCAAGTTGATGCAGCCACTTTGGAAAACAGTGTGGGGATTCCTTCAGAAATGAAAAATAGAGCTTTCCTATGACCCTGCAATTGCACTACTGGGTATTTACCCCAAAGGTACAGACGTAGTGAAAAAAAGGGCCATCTGTACCCCAATATTCATGGCAGCAATGGCCGTAGTCACCAAACTGTGAGAAGAACCAAGATGCCCTTCAACGGACAAATAGATAAGGAAGATGTGGTCCACATACAATGGAGTATTATGCCTCCATCAGAAAGGATGAATACCCAACATTTGTATCAACATAGATGGGACTGGAAGAGATTATGCTGAGTGAAATAAGTCAAGCAGAGAGAATTGATTATCATATGGTTTCACTTACTTGCATAAGGAATAACATGGAGGACATTAGGAGAAGGAAAGGAAAAATGATTTGGGGGAAATCGGAGGGGGAGACAAACCATGAGAGACTGTGGACTCTGAGAAATAAACTGAAGGTTTTGGAGGGGAGGACAGTGGGAGGTTGGGTGAGCCTGGTGGTAGATATTGTGGAGGGCACGTATTACATGGAACACTGGGTGTGGTGCATAAACAATGAATTTTGGAACATTGAAATTGAATTAAGTTAAAAAAAAAAAAACCAAAACAAGAAAGATCCCTGTGACTAAACTATACCCACTGATACAGATACAGATACAGATATGGATAGATCTAAGCAATGAGGTTTAAGGAGAAAGAGTTTCATAAATCCAACACAGAAAATTGCTGCAATAAACCATTTAAATGTGAGTATAAGCTTGAAGTCTCTCTCTCTCTCTTTTTCTTCTACTATGCTAGCTATTATTCCCAGTCATAAACCAGGTCCTGGAACTAAGGTAGATTTCAGAATACTTTTTTGTAGTAAAAACAAAACAAAACAAAAAAACCTCTGCAATTTGGAAAGTCAAGTCTCCTGTGTTTAAAAGTACAAAAGGTTTTATTTTTTCATCATTAAAAGAATAAAGTACCTATGTGGAAATCTGGGCTTTGGGAACTTGAACACTATTTCTCCAACTGAAGACATAGCAATGAATTCCAAGTTGAGGAAATTATTTCAGGCAAAAGTAGCCACTATAATAATATTTAATTACCCTCAAAGAAAAAAAAATACTTAGTTGGTTGTAGAATTTGAACATGAAGTTATAAAATATAGGGACATGAATCTTCCTGCCTTCTGGGACATTTCTGTCTGTCAGACATGTTAAAATCCTGGATTCAAAATGTGTAATCGAAAATGTTTCATCTGTGAAAGGGTTTTTTTAATATATAAAATTAAAAAGTCAAATCAGATAGCAAAACTTTCTGGTTAAAAGATTTAAAAGATTATTGGATGGCCTCTGAGTATGCTTTTGGATGACTTCTGAAATGTAGTTACAGGACAGGAAAATACAGAAGCTTGGAAAGAGTAGGTTTGGTTCTTTTCAGGCAGCATGCATACAGGTGTGGAGAGGGAAAGGTTAACAGGTCTGGCTTTCATCAGGGTTCCCTTCCCGTACTGGGTTGTGGCAGGGAGGTGACCTGGGTGTGGTAGTCCCATTCCAAGCACAACATCAGGGAAATCACCACACTAGTTAAAAAATGTATGTATTTGTTACTTTCCTATAGGATTTTCTGATACATTCACTCTTTTTTTTATATAGTATTCCCAGGCTTTAAAGGAAGAGTTTAAGATACAGGGTTGTTTTGAGGTGATATCCTCTTTATAAATGTTCACAGCACCCTGACTGTTTCCTTTATGGTGTTTACCACAGTCGTGATTAATACTGTTTGTCTCCATGCCTGGGCTGTGAACTTCCTGAGAACAGAGATCATTGGCCCCCTTGCTTATCAGGAACTATTGGGCACCCAGCCTAATGCCTGGCACAGGTGTGCTCAAAAAAGATCTGACAACTGAATACGTGTATGAGTAACATATTCCCAAATCTCACAGGAAATAATGGACACAACCAAGATTTGAAACTGTCTTTTATTGAAAATTCCTCATTATTTCCACTTTATCAGTCTAAGTGCAAATATGTGTCTTCCTATCAGCCTCTTAGGGCTGTGAAGCTGGAGCTCCCAATAAGTAAATGAAAGCCAGACAACATGGGAAGATGCAGCTAAAGAGGACATCCTTGCACAAAGTCACTAGAAATCTCATATTATCCTCACAAGGTTTTGGCCCCTGGGTTTGGAGCTCACGATCCTTTGCACAAAAGAGGGCACTTAAACCCTTCACAGCACCCCTCGCTGGCAGTGTGTGAAAATAAGTATTTGCATTTGTCTCAACTGTGTCCTGAGAATGAACTGATTCAGAAACAAGTTTGCATGTCTTAAATACGAAGTATTCTGAGCCATCCCAGATGGAGCAGGGTTAGTGGCAGGGAGCTGGGCTGCTGTCCTGGAGAATGCGGTGTCAGTGGCCAGGCTGCCCTTTCAGGCAGCAGAACCATGCCTGAGGGTTCCAGCCTGCACAACCCAAATCCATTCTGCGGAGAACTGAACCGAATAGACTGTGCTGTTGCCTTTTTGGCAAAATTAACTCTATTTGGGGGGTCGATCTGGTTTAAGTGAATGAACCAGCAGACAGAATGAAGACTGCCTCCTTTTCTAGTGTCTTCCAGGATCTCTATGTGTCCTCTCTCCGCACATCATCTCAGTGCCCAGGGATTCACTGCTAGCCTCTAGAGTCCTTTCTGGCTCTCATTCCTCCCTGCGGTGGCTTCAGGTCACTCTTTAGTCACGGTAAAACACTCTGCCTTGTACTTCTTTGTCTTCCACGGAAAGGCTAGTGAACGTTCAATAGGTAGAAAATAACATCTTGATTATTCCTCAGGTAAGGTAGCCTCTTATCTCAAAGGCTTATGGTTTAAAGAGGCATATTTAAGGGCCTTGGCTTGAGATTTACTCTGTGAAAATTCAAATCCCACGCATCCCCCTTAGAGCGCTACCCTTCTACCCCAAGCTTATTGACTTGTTTCATTTGCAAAAGTGATGATCATAATAATATCTAGCTTAGACTGTCGCTATGAGGATTAAACCAAACTCACCGCAGAGCACGGCACCTGAAATTTAATAAGAGTTTAATGCGGGCGCCCGGCGTGGCTCAGTTGGTTGAGCAACTGCTTTCCGCTCAGGTCATGGTCCTGGAATTCCCCATCGAGTCCCCCATTGGGCTCTGTGGGGAGTCTGTAGGGAGTCTGCTTCTCCCTTTGACCTTCTCCCCTCTGACCTTCTTCCTTCTTGTGCTCTCTCTCACTCTCGCTCTCTCTCAAATAAAATTAAAAAAAAAAAGTTTAATCGGTACTAGATTTTTATTAATGACTCTTGTTAACGTTTTAGAAGTATTGAAAAGAATTTTGAATTGGTATTAAAATATTTAAATCGTGATTATTTAAACTATTACGGTGATTATTTATCAAGCTCAGTATAGCTTCACGGTGGAGAGTGGGATTCTTCAATCAGGCTGCCTGAGTGAAACGCTGGATCTGCGGCATACCAGCTCTGTGCCTTGAGCGGTTACTTACATTTGTGTCTGAAAAACGCTGGTCATAATAGCGCCTCCCTAGCGAAGGTGCGGGACTTAACGTCAGTATACATCAAAACACTTAACACAGTACCTTGGCGTGCGAAGCACAATCCACGTGTAAGCTGGCACTGCCGCTCTCATAATGCCGCTGGGGCCGCTGGGAGCGCTGGGGCCGCTGGGAGCGCTGGGGCCGCTGGGAGCGCTGGGGCCGCTGGGAGCGCTGGGGCCGCTGGGAGCGCTGGGGCCGCTTCTGCTCCTCCCACTACCTCCTCCATCATTACTACTACTGCTAAAGTGGGGTCTTCCATCTCAAAGTACTTTGACTCTATTGGGTCTGGGCCAAACCTACCTCTTAAATGAGAAATATTCTTAAAGGAGCAATGTTTTTCAAAAGACCTTGCAATATTCAGTTTCTGGACACACACTGGTGTGCCAGGCAGGGCTTTCATAGCTTTCAGACCTATGACTGTTGCTTCCTAAATTCCAAGAACAGCAAGGGGGATGAACAGAGCCAACAGTACCCTCAGAGTAACTGATCACTCTCTAGCTTCTAACTCATCTCTTAATCCCCCGGAGTGCATGGCCCTGTGGGGGAGTTATCTTCTGGCTCTGACTTTTCCTAAGACTTAGCAGAGAAAGCTGTCCTCGCCAGGTACCCTGACCACAGGCATTTAGTAGCTTCTGTTTTCACTGAATCATGGGACACAAACGGAACCTGGAGAGGCAACGCCTTCAGAGGGAGGACATGACAGGCACCGATCTCAACTAGGAGAGTGGCTTCGGTTGGAATCTGGACTCCTCTAATGATCATCTCTTGAATATTAGGTGAGTCCGTTAACTTCTCTGAGAACCAGTTTCCTAATCTGTAAAACTATTTAATATGTACCACTCGGAATTGCAAAAATTCAAGAAGTTTAATCACTTCTTCTATCTATTGGGGATGTTGACAACTTCTTCTAACCCCGCTCTGCACATCTGTATTTTCAGCCAAGACCTCTACTCTTCCTTATTCAACCCTCACCTCTCACCAGCCCTCTAATTGTTCATTTCTAACTTTGGGTAAGAAGCAGGATAAGCTTATTCTATTGCAAACAAACTCTGTTATCTAGGCACCATTGAAATGTAAAAGTAAAGGGTACCTTTGTTGCCCACCACAACTGTGTAAGCCTTTTTTATTCTCCTCAATCCCCCATCTCACAATTCTCAGTCTTGGCCCATTACTACATCTCTTAGTCTGCTGTGTGACATATAATTATTTCTGTGTAATTTTCCACAAACACATTTTAGCTGTTCCAAAAGAGAAAAACTCATTTTATCTGACCCATAGAACTATACTTTGAAATCATTATACAATGCTTCTAATCATGAATTTTTCTGCTGAAAAGCTGGTGGTAAGTAGTTGAAGGCTACAGTTAAGTCTATGAAAACTTAGTCTGCAGATAAAAGATTAAATAGCAAGCAGGTTTTGGCATTATTCATGGGCTCATTGGCTAGGATTTAGAATAAGAATGGACTTTCTCCTCATATGAAAGCCATTTACTTTCTTCTTTAACCCACGGAAATAGTGGATTCCTTTAGTAGGGAAGGAACTCTAGAGAAAAATGAAAAGGGATATTTCAAAGTGTATGTAGTTTAATATCATCCAATGGCGTGTGAGTATCATCATTTAAGACAGAATTTAATGTTGAATAATGTATAAATCCATCTCCTGGAGACTATTATATGATTTTTTGATTTTCCACAAAATTGAAATTATGATTTCTGATAGCCTGAGATATTCCCTTCAGGGCATTACCAATAATGGGGTTTGGTTTGGTAGAAAGCCTTTGTGCATGTCTTATTCTTTTATTTCAGCTTGTCTTATAAAGGAACCTGCCCAGTTCTCTCTTCTTACATGTGGAAAAAGAATCTGTGTTGTTAATACATATAGAAGGTGTGGTGTTTTGGGTCCTGAGCAGACAATCCTAATGCTTGACATTCACTACTATAAATGCTGGCATACTAAGATGATCTTTAGCACTATAAATGTTGGTTATGTCAAGCCTAGACTCAGCATCTAGCATAACTGGTCTCTTTCTGCTCTGGGATCACTGCAGATATTGCTTCTAGAGCTGTCTTTTAAAATCAAATATCATGTCACCGTATCACTTAAAATCTTTTATTAGCACCAAAAGTGTAGAGCACATATCCATCAGCATGGCACCCACAAGCCTTCTAAGCACCTGCTGACCCATCTTTACCTTTCCAGCTTCTTCTCTCCCAGCCTCCACTTAAATGTGCCATCTCAGCTTAACAGGATATTTGTGATTCTCTGAATGCACCATGTCTTTTGGTCTTTTCACCTTGGTCACCATATGTTCCCCCTTGATCACATACCCACTACCATCCACCTCCTTCTGATCAGTACTTCACTGTGGTTCAATTAAGGAACAGCTTTTACCTTTAAGAGAAAGCACCTCTTGTCTGAATCCTTTTTTTGATTCTTCAATCCTGAAGTAGATTATATCCTTCCCTTTCTTCTCTCCTTCATGCTACCCTAGTGCTTTAGAGCTTTGTATCTAGCTCTAGTATAGCACATTACACATTGTACTTTAATTATTTGTCTGCCCTACTTCCTGACTTGTCTCTTACAAATTTGAGTAGAAGTCTGTGCCTAGTCATCACCGTCTTCGAATGAGAGATCAAGCAGCACTGAGTAGTCATTCAAAAACTACTTGATGAATGAATGGTCTATATTTTCACCATCAAGGCTAAGAAATTAGGGACATTTGTATAAAACTGGAGCAACCTGACATATAAAGCAGCAAATGAATAAAAACAAACGCTCCAAGGACAACTAACTTCTTCTCTATAGAAAGAGGACTGTCAATTAATGATTCATCGTCACTGGGAATTATATTCAAGCTTTATGAATGTTTGAAAACAGTGACAGTTCTTTTTTAGATACAAATTAATATTGCTATTTAGTAAAACTTCAATAACATTGTATATAAAAGATATCTCAATAAAGTTGTTAAAAAAATAAAGACTTCAAGAACAAAAACAATCTTTTAGCCTACAGCATATCATAAACTACCGGGACCATGCTGGAAACATTAGCAGGAACGACAACTATGTTCCATTTGTGAAAGCTTAGAATTGACCTCCAACAAGAAAAACAAACAAATCAGAAACAAACTGCTTAAAGGCAGGTAGATCAGTTGCTTATTTGTTATTATTGACTTTAATTAAGCATAGAGCCAAGTGTTTTCATTCATAAGGAGGCACTTATGTCTAGGACCTTAGACTCCAGAGTCAACCTACCCAGTTCAGAATGCAGCTCCGCCACCCTGAGATCTTCGATGAGGCAGTCAGCCATCCAATTCAGGTATACAAGCTAATGTATACCTCATTTTCCTCATCAGACTCAACTTCCTCATCAGTAAAATGAGCCAATAATAGCACACACCTCACAGGGTTGATGTGACGATTAAATTGGAAAACCAATCTAAAAAATTTAGCAACTAGTCAATTTTCAGTAAATATCAGATGTTGTTATAATTTTCCCAGTTAAAAGAGGAAAGATGATGAGTTTACTTAAACAAAGGAAGATGTAGAATGGCTCAGTACACTATATTATAGTGCAACAGTGCCAACGCATCTGAGACATGGATTCTCAGAACCTGGTTAAAATTTTCATTCTTAAAGAAGGGTGGGGAGGAAAGGAATAGAATTCCTCTAGAACTCCAGGATGACTCAGCTAATTGCCCCCATATGGTATAGAAGGGACCATAAAGAGCAGCTATAGAGCGAATGCAGGACTGACCTTGCATTAGTTCTGGTAATAGTTGCTCCTACATGGGTACTTTCTTTATGTTATCCAGGAAAGGTGGGGGGGGGGGGGGTGGGATTGTGGTGGTTGCCAGAGGCAGGGCTAGAAGGTGGGAAAAATGGGTGAAGATGGGGGCACCTGGGTGGCTCAGTGGGTTAAAGCCTCTGCCTTCAGGTCAGGTCATGATCCCAGGGTCCTGGAATCGAGCCCCGCATCGGGATCTCTGCTCCACGGGGAGCCTGCTTCTTCCTCTCTCTCTGCCTGCCTCTCTGCCTACTTGTGATTTCTATCAAATAAATAAAATATTAAAAAAAAATTCTCTCTCCTTTAAAAAAAATGGGTGAAGATGGTCAAAAGATCCAACTTCCAATTATAAAAGAAATCCTAAGGATCACATAGAGGACAGCATGCTGACTAGAGGTAATAAGACTATCATATACTTGAAGGTTACAGAGAGAGATCTTAAATTTCTCATCACACCCACAGAAGTATAACTATGTGTGGTGATGGATGTTAATCTAGACTTATGTTAGTGATCATTTTACAACATATACCAATATTAACTCAGTATACTGTATATCTGAAAACTAATACAATGTTATATGTTGATTATATTTCAGTTTTTAAAATTTTGGAAGATAAGAACTAGAAAGGAAGTTAGATTTCTAATAACATTAATAGTAACAACCACAAAACCTTTGTCTATTGCAGATATCATATAAGTGGATTCTTCCCAAGTATTGGAAAATTCAGGAGTCTGAGGCATTTACATTTCTAAAGTGGAGATTTGATATTTGTCTTTTTTTTTTAAATAATAGGCACTTGACTATACTATTCTTTCTACTTTTGTGTATGTTTGATAATTTGTATATTTTTTAAAATCAGTGTCAAATGTGAATAGCACCACAACTGAATTTTTTTTAATACAAAAATATTTCTACTTCTGGACTTTGCTTGAAGTCGGATGGAATAGCCTGAGTTGGATTTTCCTTTTGTAAAATCTTCTTTCTGTTTTGTGCTTGGGTAGTAGATATTTTCATTTTAATTTCACTTTGGCAGTGAGTTATTGCACTTAGGTTAGGTTTCCTTTGTCTACTTGTTGCTTGTCTCTTGCCAATTTTATTATTGTTGTTGCTGCTGCTTCTGTGAAGTTGGAACCCCCAAGGTCTAAGCACTACCATCATGGAATTTTAAAGCTCTTCTCCATAGAAGCTGATTCTGAAAAGGCCTCACCTCCCCTGCAGACCACTTCTAGAGGTTTTGAAGCTAAAGGTATGGGCGACTTCATACCCGAGGACCTAAAAAACTGTCTCAAGCTCTTTCTCCCATAAGAATAGGAGGTGTTGAAAGGTGAAGCCTTATGAAATGATCAATAGTGGATCCAAATAATAAGGCCCAAGAGCAAAGAGCCCACTGAGAATCTATGGCAGGACTCAGGAGCATGAACAAAAATCCAGAAAGAGAAGAGTCTTAGCAAAAATAATCAGGGACGAGTGAGTGGAGAGAGGCAAAAGGTATGAAGCACACATGATTCATGTGTTTTCCTTTGTTTTTTTCACAAGTGGGATTGAATTCCTTGATTTCCCTAGCTTACTGCCATAGTTAGTTCAAAACCCTCTCTGAGGTTTACCTACAGAGGTAAACCTTAATTCCCTGACACATTCAAATTAAAGTAAGACAAAATTAGAACAAAAACCAAAACCTGGTAAAAAAAAATAAATAATTCAAATTTCCTTGGATAATAGAGTAGAACAGAGAATCATCTCTATTTACACAGTTGTCTTTATAGACTTAGAGAAAGAGTAGTATTTGAATAAAAACTCAGTGGTGGAAAAGGCCATAAATATACTGTGCATAGAGAATGTAGTGAGCAAAGAGAAACAACTTCTTTGCTTTTATAGGTGTGATCAAATCTTCTTTGTGAACCCTAACTCTACCAGGAGATGGGGGGAGGCAAATGTTAAATGTATCAAATAATGGGGTCCCAGTATGTTTCCACTTAGTCTCTTGAATGACTCAGTGCTTTTCAGGTAATTTCTCAGTTTTGTAGATCTTTCTTTCCTTCTCCTTGCTCATCTTCAAGATGTCATCTGTGTATGGGGGAGTGACAGCTCACAGCTTGATAAACTTTGTGGGGGGCTTCAGATCTGAAGACTGTCGGTAGGTCTCCCTGGCTTCTGCCATGAGTTGCCATTTGGATCAAGTTGCTGGACTGTAATCTGCTGAGATATGCCTGGTTTCTGGTGACTATTAACTTAGAACTCACATCTAAAGTCTGTGTTTGCCACGTCTGGAAGTGAAGTCCCTGTAAAACCTCGTTGCTTCAACTGGAGGACTTGGCTGGTCCACCAGTCTCTCGGTACTTCTGTGTCACCTAGGGCATTGGGCCTCGCTGTTCAGCCTGAGTAGTAGAAGTGGCATCAGTCCCGCTTTCCCGAAATCCAGTCATTTCTATTATCATTTTACTTTCTTTTCTCTCCCTCTCTCTTTTCTTCTTTAAATGAGTTACCTCAGAGAGTACCACATCATTGTGATGTTTTTTGTTTGCTATATGGATGTCCCCTATGTGGGTACATGTTATGTTCTGGGAAAGAACAGTATGCTGGAGTATAATGAACTCACCACAGCTGAATTCAGATTCCTGTCCTCACACATTCCCTTGATGAAATCATTGGCCTCACCAAGCCTCTATTTCCTCATCCTAAAAGTGAAGATAACAGTATTTATATGACAAGATAGTCATGAAGATAACATCAGGCATCTCAATCTTAACATGTGCAAATTATACTCTTGATTTTCCACCCTACAGAATTACTCCTCTTCCAGTCTTTTCTTTCTTCTTCTCTTTCTTCCTTCCTTCTTTCCTTCCTTCCTTTCTTTCAAGTGGGGCTTGAGCTCATGACCCCGACATCAAGAGTCACATGCTCTACCAACTGAGCCAGCCAGGAGACCCTCCTCCTCCTCCAATCTTTCCATCTCAATAAATGGCAATTCCTCCCTGCAAATATTGAAGGAGAAAACATTTAGATGGTCCTGGTTTTTCTCTTACTTTCTTACTAAATCCAAATCCTTGAAAAATCCTGTCACTCTACTAACTGTAGAATGTAACCGCTCCTCATCCTCTTCACCTTTAGCACCCAAGGAAAAATGACCCATCACTTCCTCAATTAGGTAATAGTGGTTGCTGCTTCAGAATATCTCAATGGTTTAACATCAGAGATTGCCTTACACTCTTGATCAATAGTCAGCTATTGTCATCTCTTTCAGCAGTGAGCCTGGGAACACCCACTTTCATCCCTGTGGCCCTGCACCTTCCACACTGGCATCAAAGCTGCAAAAGCAAAAGAGCATGGAGGTAGCACATGGGAGATTTGGGGGCCAGGCCCGGAAGTGGTATACCTCACTTTACTCGCATTCCAGAAGTCAGAAAGCAGTTTGAAAGCCGTTCCTTACTGCAAAGGAGCTGGGGAAAAGTCTAGCTTTTTCTGTGTGCTTTGGGAAACAGAAAATGGGTTTGGGAAATGGCTAGGCAATCTCTACCACTCTCAACTTAGACATCAATTGCAAGCACTCTCTAATTGGCTTTCCCATTTTTATCTCTGTGCTCTCCCAGTTCTTTTCCTCAACATGTCAACGTAATGATCATCTCCCTCTTTTGAGCTAAACACTTTCCAATGGCTTTTCATCTCTTGTGTGTATTCCAAAGTCCTTATCCTGACCTCAAGTCTTTATATGATCTGCCTCTCACCCACTTTCTTGATTCCCTTCTTAGCCTTCTCTGCGCATGCTCACTGCTACAGTCACGCTGGCAGCCACAGTCTCCCTCAAATATGCCAAGCGTATGGCATTTCCTCTTTCCTCTACCCAGAACTCTCTTCCCCCTAAATACTCTCAGAGTTTACTCTCAGAGTTTACTCTCAGAGTAAACTCTCAGAGTTTACTGTCATCTTGCCTTCAGATCTATGTTCAAACTCCAGCTTATTGGGCAGCTTTTGTTAGCCAATGCAAAAAGACTCTCTCTCCACTCCCTTTTGTATTCCACTTAACATATTATATATTTGTTTCTATGCTTAGTGTTTCTCTTCCAAGATTAGAGCATCTTCTCTCTTAGGAGGAAGAATTTCATTTTATCCCCTGCCCCTGGGTCCTAAGATAGTGCACAAAGCAGGGGCTTAATAGATATTCATTTAAACTATTGAAAAGTGAATGAATTAGTAAATGAATTAATTGTTCAGCACACAGCCTGGCAAAAAGTAATCCATAAATGGTAGCATTGCTGTGATACCAACTTTTTTTTCTTAGGTTGAAAGGGATGTTCATTTTTTTCTATTTTATTCATAGTCAGGTTTTTATGCTTTTTTAAAAAAATGTATATATACAAAATTAATTTCTTCCTCAGGTCTTCATCACCCTTAACATGAGTTTCTCTATTCTTTCAACTTTTCATCTGTACACTTTTGCTCCAGTACACTGATTTGTCTTATGTCTATTGAATGAGGTGGGAGTGAGATAAGTAGAAAGGAAAGGAGGGGAATAATTTATAGTTCAACATACTGCTAAAAGTGAAAAACAAACTCAATGACCACATCTTTTTTTTTCTTCTTCTTTTTTTAAGATTTTATTTATTTATTTGACAGACAGAGATTACAAGTAGGCAGAGAGGCAGGCAGAGACGGGAGGAAGCAGGCTCCCTGCTGAGCAGAGAGCCCGATGTGGGGCTCGATCCCAGGACCCTGGGATCATGACCTGAGCCAAAGGCAGAGGTTTTAACCCACTGAGCCACCAGGGTGCCCCTCAGTGACCACATCTTAAGCTGAAAAGGAATAATGAGATGTAAAGATCATAACCAAATATAACCATTTCTGCTTAATTAAGTGAATTTAAATTGTAGGTATAGTCAAGGCCTCAATTTCTTAAACTAAAGCAGTGACAATCTCTATGACTAGAAATAAGATGAGTAAATATAACTCTTCTTTTTCTTTTACAGTATATAGAAAAAAAAAAACAAGCATTTGCAAAATATCTCGGACTTTTTTTTAGCACAGCATTCCACCTGATTTAGTTTGTATGTATATAAGGGAAAAAGAAATCACGTGCTGAAAATAGCCTAATCAGGGAGCAAAGGTAGCCTAAACTCTAAAAAAGATATTAAAATGTGGCTTTCCGTTAGCTTAGAAATGAACTCTAACACTCTCTGTGTCTTCAGAAATAATACCTTTTATTCCTTCAGTAAATAAAAAGTGGGATAGTAAAGGGTAATTTAAAGCTACTCAAAAGATTCAGTGTCTGGTTTTGTTAACTTCTCAACTCATTACTAGTACATAATAAAAAAATTACTAGATGCCACTGAATTCTTGACAGGTTAAAAAAAAAAAACCCATTCTGGGGACACCTGGTTGGCTCAGCTGTTTAAGCATCTGCTCTCGGCTCAGGTCATGATCCCAGGGTCCTGGGATCGAGTCCTGCATTTGGCTCCTTGCTCAGCAGGGAGCCTGCTTCTCCCTAGGTCTGCCACTCCCCCTGCTTGTGCATACGCTCACTCTCTCTGTCTCTGACAAATAAATAAAATTAAAATAAAAGAAAAACATTCTGAAGAAATTGTGATATTAAGACTTAAAGTTCACAATTATAAGCATAATTCATGTTATGCTTGCTTTCTTCAGCAAGACCAAAATCCATTCAAATCAGTGAGGTTTTGTTTGCACGTGTAGAGGTGTATGGGTGGGGATGAGGGGCAGTTGAGAAAACTTTTGCAAAGTCCACTGTTATATTAATGAACACATATTGTAAGGCAGGATATAAATAACACTGATTTTCAAAACACTTTATACCTGCTACTTCTAGTGCAGAGTACTTTCAAAGGGAGAGGCTGTATGTTTAAAAACCACAATTACCTTCTTAGATGACTTGTGGACCAGATATCCTAGTGCTCCATCAACTGTCCCCTGACAGTGATAATAGGAACTACTTACCCCACTCAATGGTCCTCTTCAGTTGCTCCAACTAAATGGTGGTCAAGTCAAGCCCCACCTAACAGATGAATCTAGGTCACAGCCAGGTTAAACTTTAAGAGCACCATTTTAGGGGGAGTCAAGTGTAAGATATGCAAGGGGGAGAAATTATAATCACCCAAAAGGAATTTTATTAATAAGTTATTAATAAGAGAGTTATTAATAGATTAGGAACGAAAGTCAAGCTGCAGTCATAGGGAAAAGTTGGAAAACAAACTTGGGTTTAGGGACTGTTTGACTTGGAGATCCTGGAGTCAGGGAGGATGCAGGGCAGCAAATGATGAGAAAGATAATGAGAATGAGGAGGGAAAGGAGGAACAATGGGGCGAGTGGACTTGAACATATGGCAAGCACAAGAACTTGCTAAACATTGGCCTTCAGGTGTGTGGCCTTCTGCATCATTGGCATCGGAATCCTGGAGGAGGGGATGTTTCTGGACATAGATTCCCAGGTCCCACCCCAGAGACCTCTCAAATCACATTACTGAAAGTGGAGCCTCAGAATTTAGATTTTTAGGGTATCTTGGGCACACTTACATTTGCATGCTAAACTCCTTACCTGTCTTGTTCAGTTTACTCCTCCAACAGCTCTGTGAAGCTTATGTACTATTATTATCCCCTCCTCAAACAGGAAACAGATTCAGAGAAGCTGACCAACTCAAGGCACAAAGTTTATGCGTGGCAAAGCCAAAATGCAAACTCAGACATTCTGATTCTGGATTTTGTCATTGTTAACCATTATAGGCCAGGGATGCTCAAACCTTTTGTGTAGAATGGCCAGATAATTATCATTTATGGTATTGTCTGCTTTGTGGTCTCTGCCGCATCTACTCAAATCTGCCATAGACAATACATATACAAGTGGACATGGCTGGGTGTGCCAATAAAACTTTATAAAAACAGGTGCCCATCTGATGACCCCTGCTCTCGCCTCAGAATTGCCTTTCAAGGTATTGTATTCAGAATAGAATAGTAGCATCTTGGGAGCTTATTAGAAATGCAGAAGCTCAGTCTGCCCCAGACTTGCTGAATTAGAATCTGCATTTAACAAGGTTCGCAGGTGATTTTTATGCACTTTAAAGTATGAAACCCCTACTCTAGGGCATTTTCAAAGGACTTCCCCCAAAACTGTCTCTATTGCTTTTTGCTCTCCCTCCTTTCAAGTGCATGACCTCAGCTTCTGAGAGTGAGTTGCTGATTGCCTTCCCCAAAAAAGTTTAGAAGTAAATAATAAGAATCTTTAACCAGGGACTAACTCAACTGAATACCAATAGTTCTGGTACTGTCTTTGTTCTTTGAAACACATACTCAATGTTCATCTCCAAAAAGTGGGAAGACAGTGGGAATGGGACTGCATTCAACTATTTATTTGGTATAATCTTGGAGAAAAGTTGCAAGGGTAATAAAGAGTACTGTCCTGGGGCACCTGTGGTACTCAGTTGGTTAAGCAACTTGAGTCATGATCTCAGGGTCCTGGGATCAAGCCTCACTTCAGGCTCCCTGCTTGGCCACGAGTCAGCTTCTCCCTCTCCATCTGCTGCTCCCCCTGCTTATGCGCTCCTGCTCTCTCTCTCTCTGTCAGATAAATAAATACTATCTTAAAAAAATAATAATAATAAAGTACTCTCCTATCCCCAGATTAATCAATTTTTACATTTTGACATCATTATTATATATCTGTCTAGATAGAGGGAAAGATAGATTGATAGATTTTTTTTTTCTTTCTCACAACCATTTGAGAGTAGATTGCAGAAATCTTGTCTCTTTATCTCTGAATACTTCAGTATGGATTTTCTTAAGAATAAGATAGTTCTTTAACATAACTATAGTCCTTTTATCAAAATCAGGAAATTTAATATTAATACACTCCTGTTATCTAATCCACAGCCTATACTCAGATTCTGTCAATTGTCCTATCCAGAATCATGCATTGTAATTGTCTTGTCTCTATTTAGTCTCTTTTAGTCCAAAAGTCTTCCTTTGTGTTTCTTTACCTTGATATTTTTGAAAGGTACACACCAGTTATTTTGTAGAATGCGCTCATTTTGGCCTGTCTGATGTTCCCTCATAATTACATAGAAGGTATGCATTTTTAGCAGGAATATCACGAAGGTAGCATCATGATCTCGGCGTATCACACCAGGAGGCACATGATGTCACTTTCTCCCAACATCTGTGATATTAGTTTTGGTCACTTAGTTAAGGTGGTCCTTGCCAGGGTTATCTACTGTAGAGTTTTGATTTGGAACTAACAAGTTATTTATGGGGAGATTCTTTAAAAGAATATAAATAACCTGTTCTTCATCAAATTTTTACCACTAACTTTAGCGTTCATGCATGGTTTTCTAATCCTGACATTCCTTCTATACGTAGTAGTTGGCATTCTGTAAGAAAGAGCTGTCTTTTTCGCCTATTGTCTTATTCAGCTGTTAACTTACATCGTTATGAAATCATGGATTCTCTGAGACAATATTTATATCAGTCAAGGTGATATTTGTATCAGTACATCCTGAGTCTGAGAACTACTATTTGGATGAAGAAAGAGATGTCCAGAAGAGGCTAATTAGCTTACCCTAGGTCAGAGAATTATTGGAGGACTAAAGCCTTCTCTCCAAACCTAGTATTTTCTTCATATCAATAACTTCCAAATCTGGAGACTGAATACCTACTGAATCATCTAAAGGGGAATCACCTGGGAAACCCTATAAAATGCTGCTAATGTGATCCCCATGGAGTCTGATTTGTTAGGTCTTCTAGAAGGTCTGCCAATTTGTACTGAAAGACAAAATAAAACAAAATAAACAAAAAACTTAGAGTCCTTCCTATCTGTTTATCTCCGTGCTTTTAAGAGAAAAATATATATTACAGTATTATGTCTTCAAATAAAAAATAACATGTATTTTAAGAAACTCCATCAGGGACACCTGGGTGGCTCAGTGGGTTAAAGCCTCTGCCTTCGGCTCAGGTCATGATCCCAGGGTCCTGGGATCGAGCCCCACATCGGGCTCTCTGCTCAGCAGGGAGCCTGCTTCCTCCTCTCTCTCTGCCTGCCTCTCTGCCTACTTGTGATCTCTGTCTGTCAAATAAATAAACTCTGGAAAAAAAAAGAAAAGAAACTCCATCAGCTTAATAATGGTTTTTAAGGCAAAGTAAGAATCAATGCCACATTGAAGATACACATTACGTGTATATATTTTATACATTTTGGGTTTCAGAAAGATGGAAATATGAAAAATATGAATTTTATATTTGTAGAAATAAGAATATAAGATCTTTGGGGATAACATGACTTTATATGTGTAAAATAATTAGATGACTATTCTGCTTCATAGCACTTACATTAGTTGCAGCTGGTTATTTGCCAAGTTAGGCGGTGATGACTCCCTTGATGCTAGATCATTCTCTCAGGGACTGCCCATGTTTAGTTAGCATGAGTTGTCCACAGCCAGTGTTCATCAGATTGCTTGATGACCACAATGGCCATACATCTAAGCAGGGTTTATCAATCACTAGTGGCATTAGGGACCAGGTTATTTTTTGTTGCTGGGGACTTTGCTGTGCATTTTAGGATATGGAGGAGCAGCTCTATCCCCTAGATGTCAGTACCATCACCCACCCAAGCAGTGACAAGCAAAAATAATTCCATGCAGAATTGATGCTGAAGGGCAAAATCACCCTGGATTGAGAGCCATTTGCACTGCATTGAATAGGGACCCCTCGAAAGGCAACTTCACCGGAACTGACCTACCTGTAAATGTGACCTTATTTAGGAAAAATGTCTTTATGGATGTCATTAAGCCTCTTCAAATGAGGTAATCCTGGATATATGTGGAACCTGAATCCAATGACCGGTGGCTTTATAAGAGAGAAGCAGAGGAGTTTGGGAGACTTATTTGCTGGCTCAAATTTGGGACTCAGAGAGGTCCCAAACGCAGCGGCAGAAAATGGAGTATGCTGCCACAAGCCAAGGACACCTCAGCGCCCAGTAGGAAGAGGCCAGGAAAGATTCTCTCTTTAAGAATTTGGAGAATGGGGCACCTGGGTGGCTCTGTTGCTTAAGCATCTGCCTTAGACCTGGGTCATGATCTCAGGGTCCTGGGATGAGACCGCATGGGGCTCTCCGCTGAGCAGAGAGCCTGCTTCTTCCTTTCTCTCTGCCTGTCTCTCTGCCTACTTGTGCTCCCTCTCTATCTCCCTGTCAAATAAAAAAAAAATAAAATCTTTTAAAAAAGAATTTGGAGAAAGTGTGGCTCTGCCAATGCCTTGATTTTGGACTTCTGGCCACCAGAACTTTGAGAGAATAAATTTCTGGTTTTAAGCCACAAAGTTTATTGTTGTTTATCATTGCAGCCCTAGAAAACAAATGCACCACTGGTCTAAGGGAAAAAGAAGCTTTAATTCATTTTATGTGCATGTTTATTTAGCTGTAATTGTTACTTAATCCAGATTAAAGAAATAAAGTTTGCACTAGTAACAAAGGGTATTCATGAGACTGATATCAGCGTATTTGAAGTAATCAAGTAAGAACTGACCAATCAAACTTTGCAAAAGTTAGGGATTCATTTAAGCTTTAGAAAAAAAATTGGAAATAGGCGTTTAGACTTTACCCACTCTTCTTTTTTCCCCTCTATTATTCTCTCTTTGGTTCTCTCCACATAATGGCGTGCTCCCCATCACAGGGACTGAGGCTACTGATAGTCCCCAAGGCTCACACCTGGAAAGTCCCACTGGCATTGAGAGCCTGACTTCTCTGCCCTCAATTCAGTTTTTAAATTCTGGGAAGAGAAAACATTGACCTTACATTGGTCAGGTGCTCATTCTTAGAACAATCAACTATGGCAGGGACAGGGCGTGGTTGTGTAAAAGCTTTGTATTCCTTAATACAATGCCATGGATGGGTTTAGAAGGACAATAGTTTCTAGCAGAAAGAAAAGATTTTGAGCATCTAAACCCACAAATATCTACCATTGTACATAAATCAACATGAGAAGCTTTAAAGTATAATTTTCACATCAGGTATGTTTTTTGGAAAGCATGATGGCAAACAAGTTAATATTTCCTCTACTCTGAACTTAGTCATTTGGCTAAATGTTATGGATAGACACAATGGTATATGTATGTGTGTGTGTGTGTGTGTATATATATATATATATATATATATATATATATATATATATGAAAAATCCCACAACAGAACTTTTTAGGAGTGAACGTCCCATCTTTGGGACCCAAACAACACCTGTAAGGAGTCATTCAGATGTCCTCAAAAGAGACCTATTTCCAAATTGATTAGAATGATCCAGATTGATTAGAATGTTAGAAAGTCATCTTATTTTAATTTGAGATATAAAATAAGGTAGGGTGAAATCTTAAAATCTCCTCTGTTTCTCTCCTTTTTTATTAGTCCCTTAGTCCTTAAAGGCCCTGAACTTACTGCCTGATGACTTGTAGTACATCGGGTTCTTCCCCAGCCTATGCTGACTGTGCAGGTCTTTTGTCTGGTGCCCTATTGAATTACAGGGATTACTGGATATGTTTCCTCTGATCAGTCTGTCTAGGAATTTAAAATGCACCATTCTACAGTGGAGGTGATGGCCTCCACACATGGAATTTGGCACCTTGTTTGGATAGTAGAAGTGAGACTATAATTGGTAACATCTTACTGTCACTTTCTGCTGCAAGGACTATTTTCCTTGCAGTAGACTGTGGCTGAAGACTTTTTCCCACATCATAGAAGCCAGCAAATTAAGTCTGAGATTAAGGGAATAAAAAAGAGTGACATTTTAGAAATATGTTGTGAGGATGTTTAACAGAGTTGACTCCTCTATTGCATAAAGAACCCTTTACTCAATATTCAGTTACTACAGTGATGGATTGGAAGACACACTGCTGAATCAGAGTGGTAGACACCTGCTTTGGGACCCAGGGATGTACCCTTCCAGATGCTGACTCTCACATTTGAGTGCCTCTCCAAGACTGCCCTTGACTGAAGAGTACTGGGTGGCCCGGGGGCTACATCCTGTCTGGGAGTAGGCTGCAACCCAGGATTCCTCCTAAACACAGGGGCACCTAGGGCCAGCCGCCTTGCCTCCATGGGGTAACTTTGAAGGCCATCCTAGCTCAAGAGCTCTGTCTGTGGGGAATGCACTGAGGCCCTGGTGACAGCTCCAGCAAGGGCCACACTCTCCCTCTGCCCCCTCCTGCTGCCCACTCACCCACACAGGTGTCGTTCCCATAAGCCCACCCCCACCCCACCCAGTTAAATACTGCTACGTACATCTCTGCCTCTGGACCTTGAGGACCCCAACCAAAGACAGTAGGTCATGTCAGAAACCTTGAAGCTGGAAGCAGTGGATCAGAAACAATGGAGAGCATAATTCTGGTAAAGAGTGGTTGCTCAGAAGGGATTCTACGCTAATGCTCTAGCTACTTCCTGGTGGTGAGCGGGTGAATACTGGAAATCCTGCACCATCTCTGGTTCCCTAAAAGGGAAATAAACTGCAAAGGAAGGATAAAAGGGAGAGAAGGAAAAAAGGAGGGAGGTGGGTGGGAAGCAAGGGAAAAGAAAAACATGAGCCGAATAAACTGAGTCTGCTTTGTAGTTTCACACTGTTGAGAGTTCTTCTTGAATATTGCGATAGCTATTTTCAGAGTAGAGGTACCATTCATTGGCTACCTATGATAATCTTGCTGCTTTACACATGCTGTCTCCAGCCTAAAAACAGCACTGCAGGGGAGCTAATATTATCAGAGAGGTAAGCAATTTACCGAAAGGCACAAAGCTGGTAAAAGAAAGCAGAAATTTAAAACAACCCTTGGCCCCAAATCCTGCTTTCTTTTCTCTAAGTCAGGTGCTGCCTCTCTTCCCAGTGTGGAACACAGACCCTAGCCAGGAACAAAGTTTAACTTTCTTTTGAAGGATAGCTGCTGTATTACTTGGGACTCTTTTCTCAGCAAGGGACAGAGACTCATTTCAAACCGGCTGAAACAAGAGGCTAATTTATTATGAATGTGGATACTGACATGTTTCATGGAAACTAAGAAAAGAACATTACTTGAACTCAGAAAAAATTTGGAACCAAGGACAACAAAAGTGTTAGGATTCACTTTCTCTTTGCCACATGTGGAAAGCATTACAGCCAGCATCTCTTGAACTTTACAGCTCTGAATTGTAAGATCAGCCTATTTTTGGGGAGATTAAAAAAAAAATCCCACTTCATTAGCCAATCCCGAACCAACCACCCCTGACCTAGGATCAGAGTTACAATACAATATGTTTGTTTTTACTATACCCTATGGATGGGAGTGTCAAGGAGAGAGTGAGGAGGAAGAGGGGCAGGGATGTCACTAAATAACACCGTATAGATTCAGCATGTATACTCGCAATTTACAAACTTGATGAATGTGTACACTGAGCTGCTTTCAGTTTTCTTTAGATATCTCTCAAACACATTACTACAAAATTTGGCAGTTCAGTGAAAGAGGGCAGGCAGGGTTAGCTGGGAAAGCAGCCTCCACGTTGTACCTGTATTATTACAGAATTGTGTTATTGGCATTGGGCCCTCCAAAAGAAAGGGGATTGAAAAGCCAGATCAGGAAGTAAAGTCTGGTCCATTTTGGAAGCTAAAACTTTCCTCACCGAAGCAGGAAATTAATTTCTTCCTGATCATGATGGCTGCGGAGATTGATCAGAAAGAATAGGCAATGAAAAGGTTTTAAGGTACATTTTTCTGACGGCATTGTTTGGGCAGTCCTAAGAGAAACAGAGTAGAGAGTGTGTGCTTTCTGTGGAAGTGAGTTAATAATCAGATATATACTTATTAACATACGCCTCAAAACATTTCCCCTCCACACTGGTCAGAGAGGGGGCCCCCTGATAGAGCCAGGGTTTCTCTCCAGGCCCTTCTTAAAGACCTAGTGGCAGACCCACCTTCAAAGTACACAAAAGGACAAAAGGGCCTTTCATTCTACTCTCCCTGGAAGAACTTGAGTTTGAAAATGGCTATTTGTTCCCTCTGAGACATATATGTCTGATAATATGCACGGGCATGCATAATTGACTGCCTGCATTATGTATGAATTAGACCCCACTCTTGTTTGGCAACAGCTGGAGGGGGTTTCTTCCTCCTCCAGATGCCCAGCTGCAATAGGGTCCCTCCCCCTCTTCAGCATGTGCCTGTGCCACACACACCATCACCCTCCCCCCGCCCCCCCGCACACCCTCCCCTGCCGACGCACACAAACATGGGCACCGGGAACAATTATCCTAATTTACCAGAACCCAAGGACCAGGATAGCCAGAGCAATGTGTTTTTGTTTGAGTTGATTTTCTTTTATTAAAATTTGTTTTTCTTCCACATTGCACTGCTGCCCTGCTACGAATGGAACAAAGACTCTAGCCAAACAAGCGCCCTAGTCATCACCTTGGTTCATGCTCACAGCCAAAGGCTTCTAAAAGCACTGTGTTTTCAAGCTGTTGGCTGGATGGTCTCCCTGGGGAAATGCTTGCCACTTTTAAAGATGTGTTGAGCCAAGAGAAACTAGGATAAAGGGACCATTGGGTAGTTTTTCTTGTTGTTGTTTCTTTGTTTGTAATCCATTATCACCAAGTTCCTGATCTCTCTTGCTGAGAACAAGGCATTGCAGGGGGGATTAAAAAAAAAAAAAAAAGAGTTATAAATATGATACAACTTATGCAGGTCTAAGTTAAAGTACTATCTAAATGGCATTGTGTTTAGGATGAAAGCTGCAAAACCCAGATAAGTATCTGGTCGTTTGCAAAATATTTTAATGAAATGAATATTAAAACATTGGAGGATTGGAGGGTCTGAGTCATTGCCTAAATTTTGCAATTCCCCCTGGATGTTCGCCATCCTACAACATAACTTGTATGTCAAAGAAAGAAACATTATATGTTAGAAAATGTTATGGGGAGTGATGTAAGTTTGCTTCACTCTATTTAACAGAAGGGAATGTGTTTGTAGGCCCATAAACAACTTAATCTATGGGCTGAAAATATCCTGCCAAAAGTGACCCCTGCTACCTTCGCCCCCCCAAGAAAGCCTCCTAGAATAAGTTCCTCTTGAAATGTTTCCCAAAGAGAGGAGCCTTTGTATGGTGGCCTCCTGAAGACTCAGATGAAAACATAATAATCTGTGATCAACGTGGCTGCCTAGTGGAGAAAGCAATATGAAAGGTCTAATGACCATTTTCTTGCTGAAATGTCCTCTATAGCAGAGGTCAATCATCCAGTCACTTTCTCCATCAAACAGCTCGAAAGAATAAGGACACACAGGTAATCACCAAATTTCTGAGGTCAAAGCATTTATGCAGTGAGGTCTTTCAGTACCATTAACCGTGAAAATATCCAATATCAAAATAATTCTGAATTTCAAAACCAATTTGAGTTTTAATCTGAGTATTCAGGGTATTCACCCTTAATATTGATGCATCCAACCACCAGTTCCCCTCAAATTGGCCAAATTGATGGGGTCAGTGACGTTAACTAAAAGACCGCAATGTACTGTCACCGCTGTTTGTATGACTGTTTTTTGCTTTTCTCATTATTCCCTCAGTACAGAGCTTTGAGACAGGGCCTTGGTATCTATCACAAAATGTGGAAGCTTCTAGCTCTTATTGCCCACTGCTCTCCTCCCTTGCAGCAGGAGAGGGTGAGGATGTTGGAGAGATACAAGAGGAAAGAGGAGAACTTGCATAAAGTGGAACACGAGATGGCTCTCATCAACATGGTGTTGAGCCAGACCATCCTTGGAATTAAACCAACACGTGTTTTAATTTCTAGCTTCACTAACTTTTTAACAGTTTTCTCTTTGAGCCTCAATCCTAGCAGTGATAATAGCATCTTCCTTTCAGAGTATCAAGTGTGATGCTAGAAGAGGGGGTGCCTAGCCTGGTGCTCCATAAATCTAGGTTACTCATTTCTGCTATTCAGTTCTCTGCTGACACTGTCCTGAACCCTAGCTTTTTTATATAAAACCGTATACCTAGCTCTAGGTTCTACACTAAGTTTTTATACTTCTAGATGGATCAATCCCTCAGAACCATGCAGCCATTTTAAGAATCAACCCAGGAGTTGGGGGTGGGGGGTGGCCTGGGTGGCTCAGTTGTTTAAGCATCAGAATCTTGATTTCAGCTCAGGTCATGATCTCAGGTTCCTGGGGTGGAGCGCCACATCAGGCCTGGGGCTCAGTCGGAAGTCTGCTTCTCTCCCTCTCCCTTTGCCCCTCCCCACACTCAGGCACATGCTCTCTCTCTCTCTCAGATAAATAAATCTTAAAATCAACCAGAAGACACTATTGGTTGTCGCCACCCCACCCCATAGCCACATCCCCCTTCCTTCTTGCCAGTACAACTCCAATTTGTTCAGATATCTGATAATGATGTAGTCAAGAAAAACAGGCTTCCCCAAAGTTCCAGGGATTGGTTCAGCTGGACTATGGTTAATCCATTCCTCTTTGCTAGTGAATGGTTGAAGGATGGGCAAGAGACCCAATTCTGACCAATCAGATGTAAGAAGAAATCTGGTAAGTGGTACGGGAAATATTTTTCTTCCCCTGCAGAGAGAGAAATATTTTTCTTCTCCAGAGAGAGAGAAAGAAATGAGGGCAACAGAACTGCCTTTCCTCCTCCTCTCCCCTGATTTTCTGCTCTGCTCTTAGATTTTGCCATATGAGGATTTCGTGTTTGGATCTGAGCACCACAATATATTGCCACCCACTGTGAGGGTAGTGAATGGTTTCTAGCAATGGTTTGCTAGTGAATGGTTGAAGGATGGGCAAGAGACCCAATTCTGACCAATCAGATGTAAGAAGAAATCTGGTAAGTGGTACGGGAAATATTTTTCTTCCCCTGCAGAGAGAGAAATATTTTTCTTCTCCAGAGAGAGAGAAAGAAATGAGGGCAACAGAACTGCCTTTCCTCCTCCTCTCCCCTGATTTTCTGCTCTGCTCTTAGATTTTGCCATATGAGGATTTCGTGTTTGGATCTGAGCACCACAATATATTGCCACCCACTGTGAGGGTAATACCTAGAGAAGACACAAAGAAGCAGCCCCATAACCCTTGACATGATTGAGCTATTAAATTAAACAACCTTGCAACTACCAGACTCAAGAATTCTCATTTTGTGGGATGATAAATCTCATTTAATTAGGTTTTCCATTTCTTACAGCTGGAAGCATCATAACTGACACACATCCTGCATTCTGTGCTCTTCTTGTGTTGGTTGCTGACCAACAGGGCCTCCCTAGACCGGATGGTGCTGTGGCATTCCAGTCTATATCTAACCCAGCTGTACTTTGTTCACTCTTTCAAGATGCCTAGGAAGCTGCTTTGGTCGCCTTATAAACTTGAATCACACAGTCACTCAAACAACTCCGGGTTAGGTTTATGATTAACTCCTTTTCATTCTTCAAAATACTTGATATTCTCTTTTAGGAATCTGTTGTGTTTTAGAGGACTTGGAGAAAATTTTCTTAATTCTCTTTTCAGTAAATCCTCCATAGTCTGGTATATTTGTCCAGTTGTGTAGGTGACACATCAAGACTAAGGGAGACTTTAAATTTGGCAAAATATGTAGCATAAAGCAATAACATTTATCTCCAGTTAAAGAAGAAATTAGGGGAGGGACTCATCAAAAATATTGGCATCCAACTTAATGAATACTCTTGGGTTTCTATGAATATAACTTCCAAGACTGGCCTGTAGAGATCTAGGGTTTTTACCTTCACACTTGAAATGTTCTAATTTGGAAACTCAGCTTTAGTATTGTAAGAAACACAAGTCATATGAGGGACCATATGAAGGAGAACCTAAGTGCTTCTATAGATAGTCCCAGATGAGAACGCGGTCAGTAGTTCATACCAACTGCTAATCATGAGACTAAGCTATCTTGGATATTCCTGTTCGGTGAAGCCTCTGGATGAGTGCAGTCCTAGCTGATACTACACTGAAGCAGAGAACCAACCTGCTGAGACCAGTCACTGCACAGAATATAACAAATGGTAGCTGTTATATGAAGCTGCTAAATTTTAGAGTGGTTTTGTTCCATGGTGATAGATTGCTGGACCTCTATCCAAGCCTACAGAACGAGTTTCCAGTGATGTCCCCCATCAACTAACTGTCACAAGAGAGAGGGAGGGGAGGGAGTAAACCCTGATTGTAGAACTAGCGCATTTCCATGGCATCAATACCCCCCTACCCCTCCACCCCCGCCATTGGCTGATTTCAAGTTCCACCATCATGTCAGCTGGCTGACATAATTCCTGAAACTTTAATAGTCAGCTCTCCCAAGCCAGGACAAATCAGCACTAGCCAGTTCACTCTGTCACTGACATCATCCTGAAATAAATACCAATGTTATCATTTTGATGACCCAGACCTTCTCTGCCATGTACTTCAAAAAACATAATGTATCCCATTTGCATAGTGCTTTATGTTTTATAAACCATCTGTCTTACATATCGTCTATTTTAATTCTCACAAGAACCAAGAGAGATTGTTATTATATCACTTTAACAAAATAGGGATGCTGAGGCTTAAAGAATAATTACAAAACGGGCACTCAGATCTTTTCTCTCCAGAGTCAGGATTCTTTGGAACTGCACAAATTTGACAGGATAGATCTCCCCAATTCTACTCACCATTATAACCCTTTCCCTCCACATTTGTAATACTGAGTGTATAATGCCTTTGAATACAAAGGGATAAAAAGCTACAATTCATTGCATATATTGTATGAAGGTCTTTCTGGATAACCATCCAAGAACCAGTTAAATTCATTTATTAGTCTTCTTGGAGCCAGCTTCTTATCCATTTTCAAGCTCAAAACATATTGTATTCTGAGCCTATGCTTTGAAGAAATCTTGTAATAAAGAGAGTTGTCTGTGGGAGGTCTATTCCTTGTTGTTTCCAAATAATCATTAAGTGGACATATGGTGAATTGAATCCATACCAACATTTCTGAACCTATTCAATTTTTTTTAAAAAACAGAGAACTAGAGGGTAACCAATTTGTAAGCATTTTCAGAACTTTCCCACTGAAGTTAGCTTTTAATTATCCCAATTCTCATCATATGAATTAAGAGTTGAGTATAAAAGAAAATAGATCTTCAAAAAAAGATAGCCAACTGCAACATGTCAGGTATAGGGTTTGCGATGATATATGCTGCTCCGAATTTAAATGCTTTCAATGGTGGTCTAGCATTGAAAATTACAGTTTTCAGGGCACCGGGGTGGCTCAGTTGGTTAAGCCCCCCACCTTTGATTACCACTCAGGTCATGATCTCAGGGTCATGGGATTGAGCCCTGTGTCTGACTTGCGCTCAGCAGGGAGTTGATTTGGGATTTCTCTCCCTCCCACAGTATTCCTGTGGCTTTGCCAGCATTTGCAAATCACAAACATGACTTATGGGAAACAATTTATTTCAGTGGCAGGGCTCTCCCCTGCCTATAATTCAATGATATATTGAATTATATCTTTTTGTGGCAGAAGGTATATGAGGAGAGAGAGGGATTGGTAGGAAAAAAGGCGAGGACTATAGTCTATCTTTCCTGAGGAACCAAGTCACAAAGGTGAGCTGTGCCTGTTTACATTGACTTCGTCAGCATTTCAAAGCCTATGTATCAAGGGGGGAATTTTCACCATCTTGATAACATTAGTCTCAGTAAATACTATTCCCTGTGTGCCCCAGAGGAAAAGATCAAATTACCCCAACAAACTTAGACAGTTGAAAGATTTTAGTAATTTTCCCATCTTATTTTCTCTCTGTCTCTGTCTGTCTCTGTCTCTTTCACACACAGTATAAATTGTTCTTAAAGACAGTTGTAATGTGATAAAATTAGGTTATACTTCAATAATAAATGATTATTCAAATCTTTTGGAGACATACTATTCTAGTGTACACAATACTAGAATCTTCTCCTTTGTGTTTCTGGAGAAGGGAAAAGGGCTTCTAAAAAAGCCATGAGTTCCAGCCTTTAATGGGCTTTAAAAAATACCAGGCTTTAGGGTAGTAAGTTGATGCCATTAGGAAAATTCAATAATATTCTTATTTTCCTATTATCATAGAGGCATCTGCTGGGGAGAAATAACAAGATGAAGTTTTCTTTCCTACACATCAGCACCATTCTGAGGGCTTTTGGAAAACGATTTCTGCCTTAAAGAACAAGTGTAAAGCTACGGGTCAAGGGCAGATTGGGTCCCGTGTAACTGGACATACCGACTTTTGCCTGCCTAATCTAGAAGAGGAAAGTTGACACTTGCTTCTCCGACGCAAGTTCTGACCTGACAAGGCAATATAATCTTCTCAAATAAGGTCACAATGACTAGAAAACATCAGCTCTTTGCTACTGAGCTAATTTTCAGAGCCAAAGGGCCTGTTTACTTTCTTTCGACAAACTTCCTCAACCTTCCCTTCATTCTTGGAAAATTAAAAAATAAATAAATAAATAAATGACCTTGGAGAAGCTCTGAAACGTTTCCAAATTAAGAACATCCCTCTGGGGAGGTTGAGGAACCAGGTGGTGGGTAATAGGGAGGGCACGTACTGCATGGAGCACTGGGTGTGATGCCAAAACAATGAACACTGTTATGCTGTAAATAAACAAATAAAAATAAATATTAAAAAAAAAAAGAACATCCCTCTGATCTTGTTTTCTGATTTGCAGAGCCCACGGTAAGTTATGAATGCCTATCTTTTAAGAATGCTATCCCAATCTCAACAGAATTCCCTGTTTTCAGTTATATTTCCCAATGCATCTCTTTCCTGGGGATCAGGTTTTAGAAAACAGAATAAATTAATGGCAGATACCAATAAAAGTTCTGTGTTCCTTTGGGATCCCAGTTTCCATAAAGTCCTCTTGGTGGAGGAATTAAACCCACCTCCAAATCAACTGTGGTGGGAAGGACCTATCAGTACAAAAAAAAAAAAAAAAAAATCCCTGTTAAGGGCATTTCTTTAATATGTTTGGAATTGTAAGAGGGAGAGGATTTTCTCTTCAAACTCCAGCCTGGCATCTCTTGGAGCTGATGAATTCTGCACGTCCTTGGGATTTGCAGGAGGTTACAGAACAAGATTACACACGCTAGTGATGTATTTACTGCAAGGACGAGCCGGGTGTAGCTATTGCTTCAAACCAGAAATGTGTAGAAGGACTCTAACCATGAAATACTTAAGGTCATTAATTCAATGCAGCATCCTTATGTACTTGGGAAATGAAACCAATCAATTTTGCTTTTCTTTTTCGTTGTTGTTGGCTTAATGTAATTTAGTCAAAGAGGATGAAAACTGGTACCTGACTTTATTACTTTCTTGTATAAAGCTGGGGCAAAGAGAAAAACAGTGCCCAGTGATAGGGATTTTACGTAGTTAACTGATCTGCACAGAATGACATGAAGGTAAAGCTTCATGTTGTGTAAAAATGGAAGGTTGGGGTTTTCCTGTCCTTTTAGGATTAAGCTGAAAATGTCATTTAACATTGAATGGCTCTAGAAATGATATCACATTGACTTTCTCAAGTGATTTCCCCAGACTTTTTTTTTTTTTTTGGCCTCCCAGTTCCTAAATAATTACGCTGAGGGCCCTGTGGATGAAATAGTTAGCAAAGCAGACAGCGCCCTTGTGGAGTCCATAACCTTGTTAGGAAAAGGACATTAAAAGAAGTGGAAGGACAGGCATAATAACAGAGTTACAAGCCTTCCTAATGCCAGCCCAAAGTCCTCCAAGAGGGCACACTTACCTGCCTCATGTTTACGTGTTTGTCTGTTTTCTCTATCAATCAGCCTGTGAGATTTGTGATTGAAGCAGAGTGTTATTTAAACTATTTTTTCCAAAAACCTCTGTTTTATCATTAGGTTCCCAGGGCCTTGCACAGTGCATGGCACAAGGAAGACACTTAAGGATCTTTGCTAGTGGTGTTGGTTGAGTAAAAAGGACTGCTGCCGGAATTACTCATGTAATTGTTACAGAAATCACATGAGCTAAATATGGAGGGTATTCATGCCCTCTTTTTAGTGATAGGAACACAGGAAAAATTAAATGGTTTGTTCAGACTCTCTCAGTCAGAAAGGACTAAAACAAGTTTTTGGACTCTGAAACCGATGGTCTCTCTCCAAACGACACTGCCTCTGGGAAAACAGATAATGTGAAGGCTGAGAATCATCCTGATGAAATGAAAGGACTGTATGTGCTTGTTTGTCCATAAGGGGGGAAGAAAACAAGGAGGAAAACTTCAGAGTTATGCCTAAATTAAAATGCATCCAATTCACCCTGAAATGAAGTGGGATAAAAGCCAAAAACTTTCTTAGCTTTTTGTATCTCCAGCAACCTATATTTAAACAGATGTATTTCTTTTTAAAGAACTCTCCTATTCAAGCTTTTGAAAAGGAAGATTTGCCTTTTAATGGGAGATCTTCATCCCATCATGAAGATAAAATACAACTTCACAAGTTTGGTTATTTATTCTCAATGTTAGCAGAATTTCCCCCTAACCTACTACTTCTAGCAATAAAAAATATATTTGAGGCCACACATACTGGAAGCATCCTTAGGGGGTGAGTTAGCTTGGGCTTGCCATGACGAAGTACCACAGACTAGGTGGCTTAAACAGTAGAAATTTCATTTCTCACAGTTCTGGAGATGGGGAAGTCCAAGATCAAGGTGTTGGCTGGTTGAGAGTTTTCTTCCTGGTTTGCAAAGAGCCTCTTTCTTGCTGGGCCTTCACATGGCAGAGAAAAAACTGCCTCTCTCTTTTCCCTCTTCTTGTAAAGCCACTAATCCCATCATGAGGGCCTTATCCTCCTGAGCCCACTCTGATCTTAGTCACCTCCCAAAGGCCACTTTGCCAAATATTATCACAGTGAGGGATATGGCCTTAACATATAAATTCTGGGACACATAAGCATTCAGTTCATAACAGAAAGTGTTAACTAGAAGCTATTTTTTTTTTTTTTTTTTTTTTTTTAGATTTTATTCATTTAACACGCAGATCACAAGTAGGCAGAGAGAGGAGGAAGCAGGCTCCCCGCCGAGCAGGGAGTCCGATGCGGGGCTCGATCCCAGGACCCTGAGATCATGACCTGAGCCGAAGGCAGAGGCCTAAACCACCAAGCCACCCAGGTGCCCCTACTAGAAGCTATTTTTAAGAAATGAAACTAATTCTATCACACACACGGGCACATACACACACACACACATATTAAGCCACACTTTGAACCTTTGACAGGAGGACCAGGCATAAGTTATGTCCAATCTTGAGGCACTGTATCTAAATAATAAAAGTCAAAGTGAAAATCCACAACAGAAGAACAAATAAACTATTCAGGAATGGTTCATACATTTGCCATTATTGCTAAGGAAATCAGAGATAGTGAGAGAGAAATACATCAGCGAGAAAGTCCAGCCGTGCTGTAACTGGTCCAGAAAAGCCTTTTGATTTTAACTTGAGATCTTAGAGCTGTAAGAGCTAAAACATCCTTGTTTGAAAAGGGCATGATGTTCATGGAATCCATTTATTTGAAATGTAAAAGTAGTCTATTGACAATGGCTTCAGATTTATTACCACAGTGGAAGAAAATGAGCATATTTTTTATTTTGCTATGTTCTATCTAATGAGCAGAAACAAAACAGAAAGGATGAATTGTAAGGCTGTTATATTTCAGTCCTTGTGAAAGAAGCATTGATGACCAACATAACCACCAGCTACTCAAAAAGTTGTCTTGATTCATTGTAATACTAAGAATAAAAACCTGCACATAGTGTGTATTTAGTTTGATTTGTGTCCTGCCTACTTTCAAATAGAATTTGTGGTGGTAAAAAATCAATCACTATACTTCTTAACCCATATTGGATTGCAAGGTCCAGAAAACCCCAACTGCAATGGTCTAGGCACAAAAGGGAATTTATCGGCCCCAGTAGTGGGAGTCCTGAGGTAGAACACACATCTAACACAACAAGATCCAAAGCTTTCAAGAAGTCTTCGGTTTCCCTGTCTTCACATCTCAGGTCTGCTTTGCTTCGGGTTGACTCCTTTGTCAGGCACTGTTTCCCGTGGAGCAAAATGGCAGCCAGAAGCTCTAGTTTTTCATCCCATATTCTTGGGCATTCTAGTGGAAGATTAGCACCCTCTTCACAGTCATATAAGCACATAAATGTGCTTTGATAGGCCAGACTTATGTCATATCATTAATTGTGGTTGGAGCAACAGAGTACAGTGGCCTGGCCTGTGTCATGGCCCCACCCTTGGCTCTAAAAGACTGGGATTAATCCCCTCTAACCCACATGGACTGAGAATGGGGAAAAGGAAGGAACCAAGAAACAGTGACATTCTATTACCACAAAAGGGGGTAAATAGACTTCAGGCTGTTGAACACTACAGATGTCTACCACATCCACAGTACAATAAAACTGAATCATTGACAAATATTGAAAAGCAGAAGTCTCATATAAAGGTCGTAGTATTCTCGCAGGGTATGGAGGGAAGGAAGCGGGGATGGTATGTCACAGAAAACCAGACTGAGAACACTACAGTGATCAAGTGTAATACTTTGTTCTGAGTTTCCTGGAAGTCAGGGCAAGGAGAGACACTCAGTGGATCATGTGACTCTCCTAATCTAATGAGAAGAAGCTCCCAGCTTGTTGGTTGATACAGATCCTTTCCCGGCTCTGAATTCTGAGGATAATTTGTCTCCAGAGCCTTCAAATAAGAAATACTCAACAACATAATGAGGTACCATGTTTTCATGGTAAGCAAGATGTCAAATAGAGCAAGATTCTGTTTTGCTCAAGGAAAGCAAGGACAGAATTACACTATAGCGGTAAAGTCAATTATTCAAGAGGCTAGTGTGATAGCAGGGTCCAGCTATGTAACTTGATGAAGGACTCAGAGGTAGAAAACCTGCAGTGAAATGTTAGCTCTACCACTTATGAGCTCAGCCCCCTTAGCTAAGTCCCTCTCATCCTCTAAGCTTGCATTTTAATTATAAAGAAGGAGTAATAATATCTATATTTTTTACTATATATGAGAATTAAGTAGCATAGGAAAGTCCTTTTAACTTTTCAACTTATATTTGTAGATTTATAAAGTATTTTCATCAGGCCAACAATACTCTAGAATCTTCTTGATAAAGTCAGGTGACATTATATATATTTTATAATTGATTACATAAAATGTTCAGTAGTAAAAGGCTATTTTCAGTTTTCATGGAAGCTCTAATAAAAGCCTTTTTTACTGACTCTCTTTCATTATTTTGCTCTGAAACTTCCTATGTTTCAAATAAGTGAGGTGTCACCAACAAAAGAAACAGTTTTTATTTGTGAAGTATTTTGAGGTAGTGACCATAACACCGAATAAGGCTTTGTAGACATTATTATTGCCAATACAGTCATTCCTCCCACGTTACCTCTACCAATTGCTACAATTTATTGAGCATTTATTATTGGCCAGACATGAAATGAGACATTTTTTTGCATACATTGAAAACAAAATCCCTGGAGTATGAATGAGAAGGAGGGTTTTTTTTTTTTTTTAACACCCCTCACGAGTGATAAAATATTAGCCTAACCACTCCTCTCTGACTCTGTGTCTCCAGGCATAGTCTCCAGACTACACATCCTAAAGGCTTCCTTCCAGACTTCAGTATTCTACTCTTACTTTGCCAGGTTCTGTTTAATGGTGAAAAGGTTGCTTCTCATATTTGTGGTATACTACTATAAGCACTGTTACCCTGGTTCTGAATTGGTACTTCTTTTTTTTTTTTTTTTTTTTAAGATTTTATTTATTTGAGAGAGAGCACAAGCAGTAGAAGCAGCAGAGGGAAAGGAAAAAGTCAGTTCCCCTCACTGAGCAGGGAGCCCAACATGGGGCTCGATCCCAGGACCCTGAGATCATGACCTGAGCTGAGGGCAGACATTTAACTGATGGAGACACCCAGGTATCTAGTACTTTTTCAAATAGTGTTCTCTTTGGCACTTTATCAGACGCAGTGCCATTTTCCCCTCCAACGAAACTTCCAGAAGAGAGAGCATGTCTTTGACAATTAATGGAAATTTGTGGAATATGTTTTCCTTATGCATAATAGTTAAGGCCCAATAAGTTGTGTTACTGTCTTAAACTAGTGGGTGGTATTGTGTCTCCAAGGGAAAATTCATTTCTTTTTTTCTTTTCTAATTTTAATTAATTATTTTAAGTATTTTTAATTAACTATATTCAAGTTTAATAAAATTAAAATTTTATTTAAAAATATATTGAGGTATAATGAATACAACATTATTTCTTAAGTTCTCTAATAGTTCATCAGTTTTCAACAGTTAAGATCATAGTTAATATACTAAAATGGCATCTAGCAGTGGTTTTCAGCTTTGAATACGTGTTATAAACACTGGGGAGCTTTAAAAAATATCAGTGCCTGAGGGGCACCTGGGTGGCTCAGTTGATTAAGCAACTGCCTGTGGCTCAGGTCACTATGCAGTGTCCTGGGATCAAGACCTGTGTCAGGCTCCTTGCTCAGCAGGGAGCCTGCTTCTCCCTCTCCTTCTTCCTCTCCCTCTGTCTACTACTACGCCTGCTTGTGCTCTCCCTGTGTCAAATAAAGAAATAAAATCTTAAAAAAAAAAAAAAATCAATGTCTGAATCCCACCACTACAGATTCCGAAAAAATTAGCCCAGGGTGCAGCCTGGAAGCTGGGATTTTTTTTTTTTTTTTTTTTCCTAAAGCTCTCCCAGATAATTCTAACATGTAGTCAAAATTGAGATTTACTGGCCCATCTGGTATTATCAGTGAGGCAGGGCATCACATACTTGAAGATAAGATGTGCCAATCAGTGTGAGGTGGTGGATGAATTATTGGAAAAAGTCAGCAAGCTTGACCAGTCAGGCCCCAACCAACATTTACAAGATAGGGGAAACCAGTAGTATACAAAATGGCTGGTTGTAAGAAGAATTTTTGACTTATGCATGTTATTTGGAGGACTTATCAACTGAGGTAAAATAGAAATGTATGTTGTCTTCAATGGAAAAAGCTACGTGAGTCTTTCTTTTCTTCTCCAACCACCGCCCCCCCACCCCTTAATTGCCCCGTTTATTAAATTGTCCAAATCAAGAGCAGACACCTGGGAAAGTTGATCTGTATTTTCCACCACCACCACCACCCCCCCACCCCCCCCCCGCTTTGTGGGGCACTAAACTTTCTTTTCTAATTTGGAGGATTTCTGGACATGGTTTGTAATATCATTATATCCTGCAGGGTCTATTTTAATTGACAGAACCAATAGATACAAGAAATCTTTACCAAAATGAGAAACCAACTCTGAGGTAATCCTTTGGGAATTTTTTTGCTTTCTTAGATAAACTCCATAACACATGGTCCTGTCCTGGCATGCTTGGGATAGTATGCCCTGTATGTCTCTTTGTTGGCTTTTTAAACCAGCTTTTTTTATTTCTTGCAAATTTTTCTCTGTAAAGCTTTATTGATTCTGCATGGCAAAGATAAACTCCAGTCCAGAAACTGAAAAGAAAATGTTTGTGTGGTTGAGGTGCATACTTACAGCATTCCTGACTGGGGGGCGAGACCCAGAGGTGCAGTGGTTCAGCTTCTATGAGTTGAGAGGTTTTCATCTCCACCATGAAGCTTGTAAGGCCTGGTCTACAGAGGACCGACTTTAAGGCTCTTTCTTCTATCTGCTTGTGACTTCTTGGATCAAATTTTGAGGTTAAGTGTATAAATAATATGGAAGGAAGTAATGCTTAAGGGTAATGTTTGCAGGAAAAACCAGGGAGGGGACTTTTTGCTAAAGGTTTTTTTGAAAAGCTACTCTACTTCCTACAGATTGATACAGCAACCCAAGATAAGGGGTTTTCACTAATTTTTTTTTTCAGTTTTATAGTGACCACAAAAATGTATTTCACACTCTAAAGAAGAGAAAAAATATTCAAACTAGTCATAGTGTTATACTATTTTGTTTGTTTCCCTTTCTTTTTCACAGTAGGATGAATGAAAATGAAGATGTTTGGAAAATTAAAAACGTAGTGAAATTAATTTCCTCCGTGCTAGCATTTAGGGATTAAAAAAAATAGGAGGGGCACCTGGGTGGCTCAGCCAGTTGGGCCTCTGCTTCGGTTCAGGTCATGATCTCAGAGTCCTGGGATCGAGCCCCACATCGGGATCTCTGCTCAGCGGGGAGCCTGCTTCTTCCTCTCTCTCTCTGCCTGCCTCTCTGCCTACTTGTGATCTCTGTCTGTCAAATAAATAAATAAAATCTTTAAAAAAAATAAATAAATTTTAAAAAAATAGGAAAGGGCACTAATCATAAAATAGTCACTGATTATCTCAAGATTTCAGAGATTTTTATTTTCTGGTATTGATTTTCCTATTGGTAAGAGTCCTTAATATTTTGTTTTCTCACATTTCAACCTTTATCATCACTGTTAAATAATCTGTTGGGGGTGTGTATGGGTGTGTGTGTGTGTGTGTGTGTGTAAAAGCAATTTAGAAATGCAGTAATAAGTGTTCTCATAATACAATTAGCCCTCGATTCAAAAGGTGAATCTGATTAAACTATAGCATACATGGAAGAAATTTCGGCTGTCAATTTTGGCTAGTTTCAGCAAAAACCAAGCCTCATTGCACGGATATTGGAGCTATTTCACAGCGCTGACTGGCTGAGACATGTCACTGTATCAAGCTGCTTTTAAAATGACCCTCAATGACCCCTGACTCCTGATATTTAGTCCATGTCTTATCCCCTCCCCATGAGTGTAGGCTGGATCTAGTGACTTCTAACAAACAGAACTCAGCCAAAGTGATAGGATGTCTCTTCCGAGACTAAGTTTAAAAAGACTGTGTCTTCCATCTTGTTCTTTCTCTTTCCACTCTGATGAAGGCAGATGCCACATTGTGAGCTGCCCTGTGATCAGCTTATGTGGCAAGGAGTCGAGGGCATCAGCCTCTGGCCCGCAGCTCAAGAGGAGCCAAGGTTCTTGATTTAACTCCTGGCAAGAACAGAATCCTGCCGACGGCCATGAGAGCCTGGAAAATATCCTTCCCTAGTTGAGACGTCAGATGAGACCGTAGCTTTGGTCAGTGACTGCATTGTAATTTTGCGAGAGACCTGGGGACACAGGATCCCGTTAAGTTGTGTCCAGACTCCCGACTCATAGAAATTGTGGGAAAACAAATGTTCTTCATTAATTTAGTTCTGAGTTAATTTTTTTTACACAAAGATAGATAACTAAGATTCTCTTCGAGAAACTGACAGAGCACTGGGGGAATCCGTCAAAGGCGTTTCTCTGCATCTTGATTCCCTTGTACTTTGATTCCTTTTTTACTTTGTCTGTCTCATTCATTTCTCTTGTTACCAAGACACTGTTTCTGCTCCTCAATACAACGGACACCAGTGGCTTCTATACACCAGCTCATAGTTTCTGTTATATAGAGGGAAATTAATGTATTTTTAGGTACATTTCCAAACCTCTAATGCCAGGAGGCGAGTTGGCTGACCTTCCCAGAGGCCCACATTTGAGTCAATTGTCAATGCCCAGGGGGGAAGCATTAAAAGAAGACGCTGTGATTGATGGTGCTGCTTCAAGTATACTAACATAGCAGTACTCGGGGTAATTATGAAGACGGGACGGTAGTTAGATTTGCAATTTGTTTCAATAGTTTGTTCACTTTAGTCTATTGTTTATACAATTTGAATGACTAATATATACTAGTAGTGCATTTGAATTATTAAACTAATATATGCCATCACACTAAAAAGTAAAGGTAGAAAAGTAAAAGGTGTCTAGAAAGACTTTCCACCTAGAAAATGCATCATATGAAACTTGAGATTTATGCAAGGTACATGCTGAGAAGTAGAAAGTAATAGACACTGACATTCTTGATTATTCAGGAAGGATATGGTTTGACATTTAAGGCCAACTGAAGCTTCTTACCCCGGACGTATCACAAGCTCCTTTGGGCCTCCACTCTGTTTATTGTCCTACATGTGTGGAAAAACGTGTAGATACAATTCTGGCAAAGGAAGGGGGTGTAAATCCCACTAAGATCAGCTGGTTGTACCAGGGCAATGAGTGTTTATCAAGCTACAGGATTTACTGAGCTGCCCTGTGTAACCGTGACAACTGACAAGGTCCCTCTGGAATGGCCCATGCGTCAACATTGACTGTAATCAAACAACGGAGACAAAACAGGGTGGCTTTGCCGCTGTCTCACTGGGATCCAAACAGAACAAATGGTGGAAGGTTGTGTTATAGTTTGGCCATCAGACTTGCTTTGGATTTCAAAAGCGTTTTGTAAAAATTAGTGTACTGGGAGTATCCGTGATAGAGTGAAGAAAGCATCCTGGGAAATGGCCAGGGTGCTAAAATCATGCACTGAGAAGGCTGATGGGCGGTTAACATGTACACGGGTTGTACCATGGAATCAGAGACAGGAATGGCCAAAGGTGGGAGCACACACTATCCACGCACCGTATAGCAAGTCTCTTAAGCACTGGGCTTTTGAATCACACTACTTGGATTCACATCCTGCTTTTGTCAAGCACAAGAGATACTGGACACATAATGTATTTATACTCCATGCCTTTGTTTCTTCATCTTTGAAACAGGGAAAAATTAAGAGCACCTACCTTTCTCGCCTTGTTGTAAGCACGAGATAAGATAATTCATATAAAGACTCTGGCACATTGCCTAGCACATAGTAAGCACCCAAATGGTTATGATTATTACATTCCTTTTTTTTTAAAGTTTATTTAATTATTTTTAAGTAACTCTACACCCAACATGGGGCTCAAACGCACGACCCCGAGATCATAAGGCACATGTTCCTCTGACTGCGCCAGCCAGGTGCCCCTATTACAAATTTTTTTGACACTAGTTATTTACACTTTCAACCTCGGTGTCCTTATTTGTCAAATAGAGAAATGATTTTAGCAGTGACACATATAAAGTTCTGTGTGTGACCCAGCACATGGCATTTCACACTCACCCAATCTAATACATTTTTTGGTAACTTTTTGGGAATGAGAAGGGCAAGTGAGTTAGTAGGCCTTTGTCATCATCTAGGATCACAGTTGGAAGCACATTTTGGTGTATTAGTTTCCGAGTGCTGCTGAATAAGATCACCACAAACTTGATGCCTTAAAACCAAAGAAATTTATTCTCTCCCAGGTTTCAAGGCCAGAAATCCAAAGTCACATGCTCCCTCTATGGGCCCTCAGGGAGCCTTTTTCCTTGGCTGTCTCAGCTTCTGGTAGTTCCTTGTGCCCCGTGGTGCATGGCAGCAGGGCCCTAATCTCTGCTTCTGTCTTGACATGACCTTTCTTCTTCCCCAGTGCATGACTGGCTCCCAATCTCTCCTTCCTTTCCCTTAGGAGGACAACACTCATTGGATTTAAGATCAGCCTACATCCAGGATGATTTTTTCTGGAGATCACAAACTAACTACATCTGTAAAGACCCTATTTTTTTTTTAAGATTTTATTTATTTACTTGACAGACAGAGATCACAAGTAGGCAGAGAAGCAGGCAGAGAGAGAGGAGGAATCAGGCTCCCTGCTGAGCAGAGAGCCCGATGCGGGGCTCGATCCCAGGACCCGTGAATCATGACCTGAGCCGAAGGCAGAGCCTTTACCCACTGAGCCACCCAGACACCCCTGTAAAGATCCTCTTTTCAAGTAAAGTCACATTCTGAGGTTCTAGGTGTATGGGGGGCCACTATTCAACCCACTAAAGGGGGGGTGTTTCCAAATACCTTCAACTCCTTCATGCCACTTACCTGATTCTTACTTCAACCAATTCACTCAACTCACATTAGGGAGTACGTACTATGTATCATCAGATCCTGGGACGCAAAGTTGGTTCCTTGAAAAAGTTCACAATATTTTGAGGACGCACACAGGACAGATTCTCTGGGACTATAGTAACAGAGAGAGAAAGATGGTCTTTTATCTGTAAGTGACTGGAGTAGACTCCCTAAAGGAAGGAAAAGCTGCAGTTCTTTACTCATCTACTCAAAGCACAGGTGTCAAATCAAGGTACACAGGAGAAAGGAGAAGTGGGTGAGGAGAGACAGACCGTTCTTGCCCTCTGGATTGAAAGAGAACTAGGCAACTTCCTTGAGTGCCGAACCAACTTGCTTCAAATAGGATTGCATCCAACGTTCAAGGCAAATGAATATCAGGGTCTAACAAATTAGAACCCTGGATTACAACATTTAAATTTAAAATAAAGTACTTACTTTGAGTCTTCTATCTATGAGAAATACAGTTTTATTTAAAATGGGGAAGTGTACTACAAAATGTATATATTTATGATCATTAATTTACTGGAACAAAATATCACTGATTTCTAAATTATTTCGTTGGTTACAGATTGTCATATGCGGTGATATTCAAGCTCCCTTTATCATTATGTTTCTTTTAAGGGGATGTTTTTATAAATCTAATTTCATACGTATAATAGTTTAAAATACTTCCCTGCAGCTAAGTGGTAACTGAAAGCTAGATGTTAACTTGCCATTGCACCTTGTTTTGTGAGAATAGCTCTGGAGGTGCAAGAACACTTATTTCCAGCACTTGGAATGTGACAAATGTGTTATCTCTAGACTTCGTGAAATTCACCTCCACCTCCTTCCATCCCACCTAAATTCTCGGTGAGTGTAGGTGTTATGTTTTCTATGATAGAGGCTTTGTCCTCAGACAGTAAATCACACGTGTAAGGTATGTCACAAGGTTTCAATTCTATTTCTACAACAACTTCCGCTGGCAGGTGCTGGCTTAATCTCCACCACCCCGGAATCAGGTTCTGAAGCGATACCAAAGATTCCTTCACTTTTAGAAAACCCTGGTATCTACTAGTGAATAATTATTCATCCGAGGTGGTTAAACAGAGGGGATTCACTTGAATGAACTTGTGAAGTAGGTAAACATGTTCATTATCCTCTTACTTTTCTTTGCTAGACACTTGGTGTCTGAACAGACAAATAGAACACAAAGATTTTTTTTTTTAAAGATTATTTATTTATTTATTTATTTGACAGATAGAGATCACAAGTAGGGAGGGAGGCAGGCATAGAGAGAGAGAGAGGAGGAAGCAGACTCCCCACCAAGCAGAGAGCCCGATGCGAGGCTCGATCCCAGGACCCTGGGATCATGACCTGAGCGAAAGGCAGAGGCTTTAACCCACTGAGCCACCCAGGCGCCCCAGAACACAAAGATTTTTGAGGTGGTTTATAAATCTTTGATATATTTAAGACTTGATATATTTAAAACTTGAGTTAACATTTTACGGTTTGAAGGATTAGAAAGGGGTATGGAACCAATATGGCTGCCACGAAAAGAAATGCAACGATGACGTCTCACATGTCACTGCTTCCAAGAGCAAGCAAAGTTTTCCACACCTGTTCCTCAAAGCCCAATTTTACCTATCCAACTTTAGGTCATCGCCATCTTTAAGAATGTGATCTTTAAGATGTGATCAAAGACATGAAGCTTTCCATCAGAAGAATGCAGAATGCAATTTACAAATATTTTCAGCAGATTTTTAGTAGAGTCACATCTCCCTTCCCTAGGAACCAGCTCATTCTCCTGTTATCTTTTGGGTCAGACTCACCCTTTTTGGAGTTGGAGTGGGGTAGCGGCTGAACTGGCCACTCTACTTCTCCCCTTCCTTACCAGGCTAGTTCCTCAATGTCTTCTTCCATGCTGTCACTCTGCAGACAGACCCACTGATCCTTCTTAGTTGAGGGGCTTGTCTGTCAATCACGGTGAGAAAACATTATGGGGAAAAAAATAGCAGGGGCTTACAGAAATAACAATAGGGCCTTACAAAGCTTAACTCTTAAGGCCCTCATGCCCTCGCAGAGAGGGTTATAGGGACCCTGTTTTTCAATGGCTGGTTGCCTGTTTTATTTTTTTTCTCTTTCAAGTTGGATCTATTCTGATTAACTTGTTGGTTGAATTCTTTCTCCTTTCTAGGAAAATCTCAGAGTGTTTTGAAAGTTATCCTGGGAGTACATTTATCTCAAGCAGGTAATTTGCATCCTTGAGCTCCTGTGGACTATGACAGCCCAAACCTGGGTACTTTCTCACCACACAGATTCCGTAATCTTTTCTCTAAGAAGCAGATAAGTGTCATGAATTTCTTATGAAAGGAAGTCAGTGATTTTTAAGAACCTTGTGAGGGCATTAGTAAAGGGAGTATCATTAAGGAGAGGGTTCGGTCATTCAAAAAACACTTAAGGCTAGCCTACTACAGTGAGAGACTGCAAACTGAGAAAGAGACAGATTAAAAAGGAAACGGCCCTTTAGGAATTCACAACTGGGATTTTCATTGTTTTCCTATCTTTTCAGTCTTACATTCTTTTCTCACCTGACTTCATTGTGTTGCAGTCCAAATATTCCTTCAGCTTTATGGGATCATTTTGAGTTCTAAAAGAAGTTGCTTGTCACTCTGCATTTCAGAGCTTTTCTCCTCACTGCTTACACTTTTTCCTCCATAACGCACCTATCCAGAGCAGGCAGATTTAGCAATAAAAAAGTTAGGTCTGAATTTCAGATAAACAGCAAATGATTTTTAAATTTTTTCATGTTCTAGATGTTACTATAAAAAATATCATTGTTTACCTAATGCTGATTTAACTAGACATCCTGTTTTTTCATCTTGAACCTTACCCTTACCCCAGCCCATCTCTCTAAACTGTTAGCTCTCAAATTTAGTGATAGCCACAGATTTAGAGAGCATCTTCTTTATTCTATAATCCTGGTCATGGAGATAAATGCTCAAGGCTCCATAGGAAGCCACTCCCTGCCAGGCAGCACCTACTTGCTCTCCTCTGACGTTGACCCGTTCAGCAGCGTGGGACACTTCAGGCACTGTGAGCCTCATACAATACGTGTCGTCGGGAGAATGTTTGCTTTGTCCCCTATCTCTTACCTATTTGAGTTTTTTATTTCTTTCTCTTTTTTCCTTTTTTTGTCCCCTTCAAGAAAACAAGTCCTGTGGGCCTAGTTTGTCTATCGCCTGTCCTGGCTTGGGGTTCATCCTTTGCTTCCGAGATGAAACCAAACCTAAATTTTAACCTCCTCTAAAAATCAAAGAAGAAAACCAGAGATGAACAACTGAACTAGACATCACCTTCATTGTTTCACCTGCTCGTAGTCTGGTAGGATTTAGAAGGGATGCAGCCTGGAGAAATGGATTTCAGAGTAGCTCCTGTCTGAGAGCTGGCTGCTTTGAGCTCAGTAGATACCACAGTTATGGGGCACCTGGGTGGCTCAGTCTGTTAAGCGTCTGCCTTCTGCTCCGGTCATGATCCCCGGGTCCTGGGATTGAGACCCACATCGGGGGTCACTGCTCCGTGCAAGGTGGGGGGGGGCTGCTTCTCTCTCCCACTCCCCCTGCTTGTATCCTCTCTCTCATTGTTCTCTCCCTCTGTCAAATAAATAAACAATATCCTAAAAAACAAAAAACAAACAAACAAACAAAAACAGAGACCACAGTTATCATCAGTCTGGTAAACACCAAATGTGTAATTTATTTAATTCAAGACTTTTATAGGTATACGATCATGCCAATGGATAACCATTTTTTAACCTCAACCTAACCGAATTGAAATACCCGACACCTGAAATCAGCAATTTCTAAAGTAGTTTAATATGCAGCTGCTTTAAAATGTGCTTAGCAAAATGTCAGAACCTACTTTCAAAGAGAGCTATCTGTTGGGACACCGTTTATTCTCACTTGTAACTTTTATACGATCACCTCTCACCGAAGAAAACTGGTTTTCTGTAACATTCTAAAGAGATGTTATCCACAGAAAAGGCTGTACTATTTCCAGTCAGCATGACCACCTCTGAGACGGGTAACAGACACTGAAACTTCCATGACACCCACCTCTAATGTGCATTGCTAAATTAATGAAACAAGGAGGCCATTAGACTGAGCTGGTTCTAATAGCTTAACAGCCTATGCAAGCAAACTAAAACCTAAGCCTATATATGCTTCAAGGATAAGAAGTTGAAGTTTAAGGACAACCAGTCAGAGCCAACCAGGATTTTCCCAAATAAACACAATGGTTTAAGCTATAGCTAATTTAATAATTTCTTTGTTTTGCTTCCACCTCTTTTCTGTGTTATTTTTTAAAGATTTTATTTATTTAAGAGAGAGTTAGTAAGAGAGAGAGAGAGGGGGGGGAGGGGCAGAAAGAGAGGGAGAAAGAACCTGAAGCCCACTGCACGCTGAGGTGGAGCCCAACACCGGGGCTCAATCCCATGACTGGGGGAGGTGGACCTGAGCCAAAACCAAGAGTGGGATACCTAGCCAATGAGCCACGCAAGCACCCTTGCCTCTTCCCTTAAAAGTCTAGCTCCTAGATTCTGGTGGTAGAGCACTCCTAACCACTTCAGGTCTGGTACTGCCCTATTTGAATTGATTTTTGTCCAAATGAACTCTTAAAATTTTTAATATACTTGAGTTTAATGTTTTAACACTATAAAGAAGCCATTCATAGACCTGGAATTTGTATGCACAGAGATTTGGACGTAGACCAGATTATTATTCCCCAAGAGCTGAATCTAAAATTGGATGTCCATTTGTACCACTGGTATGTAAAGCCCACTTTTCACAGAAAACACACAAATGTTTCTGAAATCTGCATGTGCCTCCTTAGCAGCCAAGGGAGAGTGCCGGGGACTTGCAAACAGCATAGGAGCCTATTGAGGCCCATCAGTAAATCAGAGGCTAGGGAACACTCTCGGGCCTGAGACCCGAGGCCTCAGGAGGAGGCCATTAGACTTTATAATCCTAGTTCAGAAACGTCCCTGTGTGCCTGTCCCCTGCCTGCATGGCATCCCGGTTACTCAGGACCCATCGCACTGACTTCTGAGTTATTCCTGATTTAGGCCTGGCTGGGGTGGTTCTGTCCTGTTTTGATTATATCAGCTGTTTCTGGTGATCTCATTACTTTGTTAATTAAATTTTTAGCTTATTTTAATCTCCTTTTAATAGTTCACATCTAACGGTTGGGGAAGAGGAAGTAGCACCTCGGAGACTAGCGTCTGCCCCAAAGGTGGCTCCAGAGCCTTCCTTCCTGTGCTCCAAATTATATCCTCTTGCCAGGCCTGCCGGAGAACCCCAAAGATGTGAGCTAAAAATACTCATCCAGATAGTGTAGGAAGACCTCCTTTGAAATTACCCCTCTGGGGAGAAATGCAAATAGCCCTAGGGCCTCTGGGAATTGCCAGAAAAAGAAGAGCCCCTGAGCTGCTCACTGTCCCAAGGTGAGAACTCACCCCTCTTCTGTCCTGTGTGTGTGTCAAAGTGTACTTTCCACATTAGTTATCATTTGGGATACAATAACTCCTTCTGGGGTCTCTTTGGGCACAGGACAGACCCTGAAAAGAAACTTTCCAGATGTTATTATCTGTGTGGTCACCTATCCGTGCTCCTTTGTCTGTACGATGTTAATGTGGCTACGTTCCCCAAACATCGGCCCTTTTAGGTAAATGGAAAACTCGGAAAATGCCAGCTCTTTGTTTATTCAGTCTGGCCCAGTCCCTTAAGGATCTCAGTTCTGTTAAACTTTTACAAATATTTTTGCCTTGTTGTCATTAGTGTTTTGTTTTTTGATTTTTTTTTTTCTTCCTCTTGGGTTTTAGCTAGAGGGTTTAAATGTTCATGCCCTCAAATCTATGTTCCTTATTAGGATGTATTTCCACAGCAGAGTTTCTGGCAATTTTGCCTTAAAACAATCCACTATGAATACAAATTTTAAAATATACAACCAAGATTTCAAACAGTGTAAATAGCTGTACTGGTCCAGACCAGCAGAACATCTCACGTCGTTCAGCAGTAGAACAACAACTGGCAGAATCAGGGACACGCTTCTTTGATCTCTACCATACGCACACTCGATGCTCCGTGGGAAACCCTAAGCATCCTCTTTTTTCTCTTCTTCCTCTTTCCTGAAAAAGTCAGTCCTAAAGAAGTGAAGCAGAATTGAGCAATCAGTTTCTGGGCAAGGTTGTGGGGACGGGGGAGTTGGAATGCAGAGCTCAAGTGAAGAGACAAGGACATATATCTACCTTCATTATATACTTATAATTCTTAGCTCACGGTCCACAGGTGTGGCAGGATATTTCATATTCTTAACAAAAAGTTGGCGCCTGGGTGGCTCAGTGGATTAGGCCGCTGCCTTCAGCTCAGGTCATGATCTCGGGATCCTGGGATCGAGCCCCGCATCGGGCTCTCTGCTCCGCAGGGAGCCTGCTTCCTCCTCTCTCTCTGCCTGCCTCTCTGCCTACTTGTGATCTCTCTCTGTCAAATAAATAAATAAAATCTTAAAAAAAAAAAAAAAAGTTAATTATTGAATGAAAAGTCTTTGTTATTTAGGATGCTATTGGTTATAAGGGATAATAACAAGTTAAACTAGCTTAAGCAGAAAAAAAAGGAACTTACTGGAAGGCTTTTGGGGTCTCTCACATAATCTAAGGAAAAGGTGAATGACCAAGTCACAAGAAGGGCTAGAAGGCAGCAGAGCCTGGAACAACCCAGTTCAGGAACTTAAATGTCCCCGGGTGTTCTCCATGCCTTTCACTTCTGTTTCTCTTTGTGTTTTCTCTTTCTCTAGAATGGTCTTCTTCACAGAGTAGGAGAAAATTGCCACTGATTTCAAGATTTTACTTGCAACACATACGACTGCAGGAGAGAAGCCACCTTGATTTCCAGTGTTTCTAAGTCCAGAAATGCCAGTGAATGGATTCACTGGCCAGGCTTAGGCACCTATTCGTGGCTGCTCCTGCACGCTTGGATGGAAGTGGGAGAATAAGGACATGAGGGAGTATTCGAGGGATTTCCCAGAACAGAGGTGCTGTGTTATAACCCCTGAGTATCTAGAAGGTAGACCTTCCTACTTCTCTCCATCTCTTAGGGGTATAGGTCGTCAGTTCTACTTTAAACTTATCCTGACTTAGCACCGTTCTCTGTAATAACTCTATTCTCAAACTCCAATGGTGAACTCAAGAAAATGACATTTATCAGAAGTGAGAATGCCTCAGTGTGTTGCCTTTTGTGTTACGTGAACTCTGTAACAGACTGTCAAAAGTGGGATGCCCAAGTATAAGCATATTTTTAATGAATAAGTTTGGCCAGTTATGTTCCAAAAAAATTGCAGCTAATTGTACTTCCACGAACAAAGTGTCAGAAAATGCCATTTCCCTATACACTTATGGGCACTGGACATCATTAATTTTTTAATATTCATCAGTCTGATAGGTCATAAATGGCATATTGTTTTGTTTGCATTTTCCTGACTACTAATAATACTGTACATCTTCTATAATTGTGATCCACCTTCCTTTGTTCTCAAATGAATTGCCTATTCCTTTGTTTTTTCTTTTCTTCTCTTCTTCGCTTGTTTTCACCTTGCAGGATATTAATTTGTGTGAAGATATTAATTTAACTAATTACATTTTAATTTTTATTTACTATACTTATTATTATTATGAATCTCTTATTGGTCACATGTGACTATTTTTTTTTAACCCATCATTCATATCAGCTTTGTTTAAGAAATTTCTCACAGAAACAACATACACGTATGGTCATATGTATTAATCTTTTCCTTTATGGATGCTTATTTTCCTAACTTATTTAGGAAGGTTTTTCTACCCATTCTAGCTCTTGTAGTTCTACACACTTCCTAACTCTTCTTCTGCTGATTTTTATTTTTATAATGTAGTCCACATGGATTTGATTTTGTACATGATGTAGCAGTCTAACTTTTAGCTGGAAAGCCAGTATTCAGGGTATATAAAGTAAATAAATCCGCACCTTTCCAAACATAACCTCAGAGGAGTACACAGTTGATGTTAACCTTGGACTTTTCCCTAAGCACATAGAATTCTTTGAGATGTGTGTGTGTTTACATATACACACACATATGCATACACAAATAAACACAATATATAGAGCAAGGCCAGTTTTTATTTTATTCTCCTTCAGTTTGCTTTCTTTGCTTAAAATTCTGGGAAGGAACTCCAGACTACTGGTATATGGCTCTCTAGCTCATTCCTTCAGAAGACACAAGAGCGAGCTATATTAAGAATCAACAAATCTGGTGCATTAAGGCATGACCAGTGAATGAATGAACTGCTCCCAGCTGAAGTCCCCAGGGTAAAATCTTCAGCTGCCCCAGCTCTCCAAGTCCTGCTCTGCATAGTCAAATCTCCACAAAGTTCTGTACTCAACTCTCCTAGGACAGAGTCCCAATATCCCCCTCTATCTTCGAGAAGGGTAACCTTCTCGTGCGCCTCCTTCAATCAGTCCCCTCCACAGAAGCTGCACATTCTGAGCCAGCTTTCTTCTTAATGAATTGCGGGTCTGGTTTCTCCATTCACTGTTTTGCACAGGAAATGCGGAAAGCACCATTGTTCTCCTGCTGACCCTTTTGATACTTTTTACTCTATGGGGGTTTTGACCGTGGATATCGTTAAAAATAACTGACGACTCCTGCAATATTTCTTGATTTCTCATCAATCTTTGATTCCATAGGCAGGTACCATTTAGCCAAGACATATGATTTTGATATTGATTCAAGGTTTATCCCTCAGAGCTTTTTTACTGCCACAGAATCTCAATCGGGGTTCTTTTTTTTTTTTAATTTATTTATTTTTTTCAGCGTAATGGTATTCATTGTTTTTGCACCACACCCAGTGCTCCATGCAATATGTGCCCTCCCTATTACCCACCACCTGTTCCCCCAACCTCCCACCCCCGACCCTTCAAAATCCTCAGGTTGTTTTTCAGAGTCCATAGTCTCTTATGGTTCGCCTCTCGGGGTTCATTTATTCTTCAGATATTGTACTGAAGCCACACTTTACCAAACACGGTTACCAAACATGGTGGTAAGTGCTGTGGATATACTGGTGAGCCAAAAGAGTCACCAAGCTGGGTAGTTACGGACTTCTTTGGGTCACTTAGGCTACATCACTAAAGGGGCTTAATTCCTAACCTAGTCTTAATCTGTCAATCAGGAATTTTCTAAACTGCTCCAAGGAGGTCACACGGGCCCTCTCTGTCCCTCCCCTCCATCAAAGGAAGATGAAGTAATCCACCCAATAAGACAGCCTGACTTACCCCTAAGGGAAAGTGACTTGCTGGAAACAATCTTTTCTTTTCTTTTGCTAATAATGTCTCGCCCCACCCTCCTTCTATAAAAAGCTTCCACTTTTGCTTGACTCCTAAGAGCCTCTCCCTACTTGCTTCTGGTTAATGAGTCCCTTAATAAAGCCAATTAGATCTACCTATACTAGGTTGAATTTTGTTGTTGTTGTTGTTGTTTTTGACAATAGAGGAATAAAAAGTTACCCAATAGTCATATGATTTTGAAGCGTTTTACTGCTGAAAAGGCATTAACTGATGTTCATTTTGTAACTGAGCATTACATTGCTGAGCATAGTATCCTATAGACAAAACTTGAGGATCCAAGGACTCAGCTAGGGGGTTAAAAAAAACCAACAACAAACAAAACGGAACAGAACAGACATAACTCCCTGCCTCTAAGAAGCTTATATTCTTCACAATCTACATGGATGACCATATTGTTCACAAGGTAAATTCTTTCATGGACTCTGGGTGGCTCAGGTCATGATCCCAGGATCCTGGGATCCAGTCTCCTCAGGCTCCTTGCTCAGTAGGGAGCCTGCTTCTCCCTCTGCCTGCCTCTCCAGCTGCTTGTGCTCGCTCGCTCGCGCTCTCTCTCTGACAAATAAATAAATATAATCTTTAAATAAATAAATAAAGGTAAATTCTTCCAGCTCACAGAGGGTGCATTTTGTTCCTGATATATAGTCTATCACAACACAGCGCTCATAATCAAAGCCCAAAGAAAGTACAGTAATCCCATTAAAGGTTTGTTTGCTTAGATGGTTACCATATCCTCCAGAATCTGTCAAGATTACCTCTTTAATGTTTCTTGATCTAGGTCAGAGATAGGCATTACCTCCTGCTTTGTAAATAAAGTTTTATTGGAACATAGTCAGGCCCGTATTGTCTATGGCTGCTTCTGTGCAGATAGGGAATTGGAAAAAAAAAATATCTTTTTGCTCACACAACCAAAAGTATATACTATCAAGCTCTTTATTAAAAAAAAAAAAAAAAGTTTGCCTATTTGCCCATCACTGATCTAGACTTCTGGGGCTTCAAGTTTAGTATTATTGAACATTTGACCAGATCTAAAGAAGCTTCTTGAGAGATGTGGCCTCAGTTACAGATACTCTTATAGCTCTCCTAGAAAGGAAATAAGGGATAGAACGTCATAAAAATGGATCTTCACTTTCTAATTCTCATCTTAATACCAGAATACCCATTTCCGCAGTGCTTAGCAGGTGCAACTCTTAACGTGCAAATGTGTCTGTCACTGCTTTGCTTACAATTCTTGGGTGACATCTCCCTTATTCTTTGGATACCACTAATGTTTTTAAATGTAGTCTACAAGGTATCTCAGGCTCTGACCTCACCTGCTGTCCCAGCCGTATCTTTGGTCTCTACCCTTATTCTCCCCAATAGGAACACAGGTTCTGCTTTGGGCTCACATCTTTGTCCTTTGTAAATTCACCTCCTTAGTCTACAGAACAACTGTATTGCCCCCCCCCACCTGGCCCCACCCAGCTTAATTCCTATGCATCCTCAGACTCCTGACTAAGGACACTGATGTGGGAAAGATTTCTTTGATTGTCCCATTAACTAGGACTGACTTTCATAGGCCTTGTATTTTTCTTTCACAGTGCTTTTCAGAGTGGCAGGTAGGTACTTCACTTTCACTGCTTACTTAAAGTCGGTCTCCCTCCAGATTCCGTTAAGTGTGGGACAGGTCTTTTCCTGTTTGTGGATGTATCTACAATGCTTAGCCATTACCTTACTAGTTAAGCCAAATTTGGAATGAATTTATGAATACCATGGAACACATACATCAGACATTTAGCAGTGAACTTGTTCCCAGCTCTCACTGGAAGACTCAAATCAAAAACGCACACTATGTGTTAGGGCACCTGGGTGGCTCAGTAGGTTAAAGCTCTGACTCTTGGTTTTGGCTCAGGTCGTGATCTCAGGGTTGAGATCGAGCCCCAAGTCCAGCTCCCCTGAGCATGGAGTCTACTTGGGATTCTCTCCCTTTCTCCCCCTCTACCCCTCTCCGTGCTCTCTCTTGCTCTGGCTTTCTCTCTCAAGCAAACAAAATCTTTAGAAAACATGCACTACCCGAAGTGTGTTTCCTGAATGTTTTACAAAATTTTACAAAATTATGTTCTGTACTGTAAATTGATAAATGTATGGCAGTTTAACAGTAATAAATTTTGTTTTCTTTTGATGACATCCTTTTTTCTTTCTTTTAAGTTAGCAAAAGCAATGTACTTTGTTGTGTTTCTTTTTCCCGGATGTCAAGAAGTTCAAGAGTTACTGCATTGCTTCTTTGCCACTGTGTTCTCCAAACCCAAATTCTTGGTTAAAAAGTTCTTCCTACTTTCTTTACGTGGCTTATTAGGACTTTCATTTTTTTTTTAATCTGTTAAATATTTGCTTCATGTCAAAATGTCTCGGCTTTGCATAATTAGATCTTGCTCCTATATAAGACTCCTAACTTTTCCCATTGGAATAAATGATTAGAAGACTTTATAAACAGTGCCTCTTTGGCCATATCGGGACAACTGGTAAGAGTGGAAGCTGCCATCCGACTCAGGAAGTCTAAGCATCCTGATTTTAAAATTATATGACTGCCTGGGACTGGAGAAGAGGGGACAAGGAAGAACTGATTCTTAAAGTCATTTAAAAAAAAAAAAAGACAGCAGAATAACCTAGAGTAGGTCATCCACTGCTCATGGGATTCACACAGCACAGGAATACACTGCATCAGCACCGGGGCAAAACTCAGCTTCCTGTGCCATCAGTTAGGGACGCAGCCTAACACATAAGCAGTTTGAGAACGAGGACCTCCTGGGTCACTTCTTGCTTCTCTGGCAGGCTGGTTTTCAGGTCACTTATCCTGCCTTCCTAAGTATGGGGGCAAGGGGGTGGTGGGAGACAGGGGCAGGAGGTGACTTAAAAGAGCTCATCTGTTTAGGAGTTGGGGGCCGGGGGGAACTTAATCATAAGCTTGCACTTTCTTCAGATGATTAAACAATGAGTGTTTATGAAATCAAGAAAAATGTGTTTTCCCCCCTAGAAGTTTCCTTTTCAAAGACGTCTCTGTGCATTCTGGCTAATTTAAAAAAGAGCCCCATAGGGTGCTTATTTTTTTTTACACATATATTGCCAAAGTAGTTCCTGTTTTGGTTTTAATGTGTTCCTTCTTTTTAGTGAGATGAAAGAGAACTTTCTTTAAAAAAGACCTGTCTGCTGATCATGTTTGTTCGAATGAGCCTAAATAAAGCTTCTGTTAAGAGTTTAACCGTTTAGCTAAATCCTCTGGGCTAAATTATCTGGCGGATTTTCGCCCTTAGTTGGACTATGTAAGTGGAGTGCTCTTATTACCCTCTTTCTAACTGGAAATTCCTGCCTCCCCCAGGACTTCTGTGAAGTGAATGTCTTGAGGAAGGAGCTCTTTCTCTCAATCCAGTTGATGTACTTTTTTTGCATAAAGTTACAAGTGCTCTTGACTCATGGTCCCTACCAGGTCCATGTTGCAAGGACGCTTTGTTTCTGCAAAGCAGAAAGCCATGAAAAGAACCATTCCTTGAGGGCTCTAAGGGTGTATCTCTGACTAGTTTTACAGTTTGAAATTGACTCATGCAATAACCAGTGCGGCCAGACATTAAAAACAGCATGGAGACCAGCCTTTGCGTCGGAAGGTCAGCAGCACAGTCAAAACTCAAAATTGGTTTCCAGAAGACTGAAATGTTTTCCTACAGCACACTGGATGAAAAGATTTAAAGAAAAGCCCTGTACTACAAAATATGCAAATATGGAAGGCTTTCAGCACAAGCACTAATGCCAATAAAGGAGCCTTGGCTTTCATATTCAATTAATTCAACCAAATCAAACTGCAAATATCATCTAAGGGGTAGATTGCTTCCTCTTCATTTAGGAAAAAACAAGTATTTACTAAACAAATGGATAAGAACACAAGATAATGAGAAGCCTCTTGGGTTATCTCCTTCAGAAAATAAATGCAATTTGACATGCAAATCTTAAACTTCTTCTTTTTTTTTTTTTTTTTTTTATCCCCCCAGAGGACTTTCTCTTCTTGGCTAAAATAGTCTTTTTAAGAATTTGGATCAGTCTAACTTGCTATGCGCCGTAGATGAATACATTCTAAGTTCCTTTTTGCAAGGGGAAGTACTGGCTGAAGTACATCCAAACCCCTGATAGTTTTCACCACCGTGCTGGGCATCTCGATGTAGGGCTTCTATATTTATTTGTTTATTACACTTCCTTTTGCCATTTGAATGTTCCTTGGTTTTAGTTGACTATCTCGTGTCAAATGAGTTCTGTGACATCACTTCGTACACATGAATGCTAATCTACTTTGAGATTTAAAATTCAAGGTCAAGTTGCTGCTTTTCTTAGAAGTGAAAATAAAGCCATGGACTATGCCAGCATTTGGTTAGATGATTATTTTACCAAGCTTCCGGAGTATTATCTTCTCTCTTGAGAGTAACATGTGGACATCATTATCGGTTCTGGCTTGCCTAATGTCTCAGAATCTGGGAAGAATGCATTTTACCCAGATTATAGAACTTCAGGGAAGCAAGCAACGATTCACTTAAAACTTAGTTGATACTTAAAGGCCACTTTTACCTATTAACTGGGTATCTTGACGTTTTTTCTTTTAAGACACAAGTTTTCTAACTTGAGATAGTATATGCCTAGATAAAAATTTCATTGGTTGTAAGTTATAGAATTTTGCCACGACTTTTTAAGTTTATTTTTTTTAAACATTTTATCTATTTATTTTAGAGAGTGAGAGAGAGAGATCACAAGTAGGCAGAGCAGCAGGCAGAGAGAGAAGGGGAAGCAGACTCCCTGCTGAGCAGAGAGCCCAATGCGGGGCTCAATGCCAGGACCCTGAGATCATGACCTGAGCCGGAGGCAGAGGCTTAACCCACTGAGCCACCCAGGTGCCCCAAGTTTATTTCTTTAAGTAATCTCTACACCCAAAGTGGGGCTTGACCTCACGACCCCGAGATTGTCACTACTTTTTATAAAAGCAGTCTTTCTGAAACATTAGGATCTAGATAGCTGGGCCCTACCTCTGGAGTTTTTGATTTAGTGGGCCTGGAGCCAAAAGTTTACATTTCTGTCCATTTCCTAGGGCGATGCTGGGGTGATAATGGGGTGGGAACCGCTGAGACATCGCAATCCCCTGTCCTATTAGTTGGAGGGGAAGGAGAGCCCTGTGTTCCATATTCAGAAGGTTAAAAAATACTATAGGCCGGGATGCAAACTTGTTAAGAACTTTGTAATGATTCTTTAAAGTTCACAATTTTCTGAACTTGATTCTTACTATCTGTCTCTTTCCCTGTGACCATTGTTCAGCCTTAACACTGCAATAGGTCTTTGGCAGCTGGGAAGATTCAGATACACATCTAAGAAGCCTGAACCCTGGTGGACACAGAGTATATGGTGGTAACGTTACAAAGAGAGCAAAGCAAATGCAATCAGAGGCTCTGCTAAAAGGAGGGAAACAAGGTCATGGAGGGAGGCCTGGCTTTGAGAAGTGGCCCTGGCGCTTAACAATAGAAAGTTCAAGGAGAATTCCTGGAAGGCCAGTGATCAAGTTCCAGTGCCCCGCTGAGATGGACACAAAACCCGCCCTTCTAGCCGCCCTCCTGCTCCTTCCACCTGATGCCTAGCGGGCTCCCCTCAGTTGCTGGGGAAGGGGGACAGTGGGGCTGACTCCTCCCTGGTTCGTCCTGCCGGTTTAGGCCAAAGGAGAAGTGAGGTGCTTTGATAGTGCGACATGGAAGGCATTCTTGCTGCTTTCTCTCAACGGCCCCTGGGGATGATTTTCATTCCAGTGAAATTATTTTATTTGGCAGATGAATGTTTTAATATGTCCTTTGGTTCACTTTTTCAGGGAACCTTTTAATGAATGTCGCTCTATTTTCCTGGTATGTCAGCCATGAGAGGTCTCCTCAGCAGCCTTGAGTTTTGTTTGTTTTTTCTTCCTACTGTCCCTACTCATCTCAAAATGGTCTTGTAAACTTCATAGGGTTTTCTTTCTCACAGTCCCATTCCGAAAAGGTAGTATTGGGAGGATGCCTCCCAGTCCTGGAGTCTGTGACTTCAGAGTTCAAATCTGGTCGCAAGACTCTGAGTAAATTACTTATTTTCTTGACGACTGGAATCTCACATGGTTCACTCCCAATGATACCTCCCTGGTGGCGGTTCTTGGAGAATGACAGAGGAATGTGTCTGCCACACTTGGCCTGGTGCGTGCTGCCCAGTGATATATGACAATTGCTCGTGCTGCTGACGGGCAACATTTTAATCCCCTTTCCTCCCATGCTCTCCAACCTGAGTTGCTTTAACAAGAAATAGGTTAGCTCCAAATCTGCATGCCTCACCTTCTGATTTCTAGGTCTGTTGTGTTTTCTGAACCCCAGTAGATCTCAATCCAGTACAAATGTCTTCGTTTGCACCCCTGGATTCATATCTAAGCAAAGCAAGGCAGGGGGCCCGGAGGGAAGGCTGCTGAAAGTGATCTCCCTCCTGTGGGCAACCAGAAAAAGAATAAATGAAAGACAGAGGTCTCTGTTGAAGAGATAAGCCCACGTGTAAGCTAAATTATTTAAAGATTTAAGTAAGAGCTAGAGACAAAAATAGAAGTCACTTCCACATTACCTCTTTCCAATCCATCATCCTCAGGGCTTTCCAAAAAATAAATCTGGTCCTATCACTTCCCTGTCAAAAATGTCTCCCCTCTGAACATCTTCTGCTCCCAACACCACTAAGTTTTTTCAAAAATACTTATTCTCCTTATATTGGCTTAAGAATTTAAAATACTCCAAGTTCAGACCCTTCCTTTTCTTCTTTCCGAAGAGAACTAATTGTGAGCCAATTTCACTGGTTTAGCAGAGAGCATTCGCTTTTGGGGCTTTCTTGTCTCCTTCTGTACTCAAACACACACACAAATAAATGCCTTGTCTCTATTTGCTATTGACACTGTAGAGAACTCTCCCACTCCCCCCACCCTGTGCTTTTTGGCTAAGCTGGGAGTTTTTGAAAGCAAGCACCAGGGACACATAACACTCTATCTGGAAGTAAGTTCAGGACAAATAAATTAGAGTGAATGCAACTCACTGACTGGCCACAGTGAAGCCAACTCCTGCTCAGCCTGGAAGTCTATGGGTCTAAAGATGCCTTCAGGAGAGGGAGGGTCCAGATGGGGAACAAGACCTTGGCTAGGTGGGATTATTGTATACAAGGATAAGGTGGGCAAAGTCCTTGCAGACAAACTTGTGAACTGCAATTAAAGAAATTCTGGGACTTTCCCAGCAGTAATCCAGGAATCCTGGATCTCATGATTAAATTGAGAGACTAGAGCATAGGAAGAAACCTTCCTGAACAACTTCTGGATAGAAACATGAGAGAGTGGTACATACACAAATGACACCGTGGCTGACCAGACAGAAAAATACTAAAATATGTCTAAGCAGCATAAGGGGAAACAAAGCAAAACACACTGAAGTGTTGGCAATGTGGGTGTTACCACAATATTCCTGAGCAACATATTTAAATTACTTCGGCCTCCATTTCATGTTCTCTGGAAATGTGGTCTATCCCAAAACAATGTTTACTTACAAAAGTAATTTCCGCAATAATCTAGCTCAGCAGCCAGGGTAAAAAGTGCCATGGAGTGGGGGCGCCTGGGTGGCTCAGTGGGTTAAAGCCTCTGCCTTCGGCTCAGGTCATGATCTCAGGGTCCTGGGATCGAGCCCCGCATCGGGCTCTCTGCTCGGCGGGGAGCCTGCTTCCTCCTCCCTCTCTGCCTGCCTCTCTGCCTAGTTGTGATTTCTCTCTGTCAAATAAATAAAATATTAAAAAAAAAAAGTGCCATGGAGTGAAGTTACTTATCTTGTCCTCTCAAATATTGACTGTCCAATATTAAGCCACAGAAACGCTCTTTATTATTTTCTGTCTGATGAATTGCAAATCATGGTTTTAATTCGACTCATTTGTAGTTTGGTATGTCTATTTAACATCATTCAAGAGCATTTGCTCTGTGTTGGGCATTAGGCATGGGGGTACAATAGTGAATTACATAAGATGCCTGCCCTCAAAGAATTTACAGACTAGGGGCGCCTGGGTGGCTCAGTCCTTAAGCGTCTGCCTTCAGCTCAGGTCATGATCCCAGGATCCTAGCTAGGATCAAGCCCTGGCTTTTTGCCAGGCCAGAAGCCTGCTTCTCCCTCTCCCACTCCCCCTGCTGGTGTTCCCTCTCTCCTTGTGTCTCTCTCTGTCAAAGAAGTCAATAAAATTAAAAAAAAAAAAAAAATTAGACTAGAAAGAGAGACTTGTAAACATAGTAAATCTAGTGTGTTTGCTGAGTCCCAGAGCCAGGGGAAGGGAAAGCAGAATGCCGTAGATATTTACTCAAGTTAGAGTCACAAAATTTTCTTGGAGGATGAGCAAAAATTAGCTAGGGAAAGGGGAGAGGGAGAAGGTATCTCAGACAGAGGGACTAGCATATAAAATGAATAGCATAATAGCTTACTTTAGTGGTATCATCTTTATAGATTAATAGTTTAGATGAGTTCCCAAATGCAGGCCACGATGATATTCAAAAAGTGTCATTCGGTGACTTGAAATTTATTCAATTAGAAAGACCATGCTTTGTTCTAATACAGCTACCTTTCCTACTTTGGGGATGTTAAAATGTCATCCTTCTCCCAAAATGATAGTGATAGCAGATGGTAATGTGATTAAAAAAAAAAAAAATCTTTGGCAAAATAGAACATTTCAACCCTGTGTTCATCCTTAAATTTTACTCATCTATGAAATAAAGAAAGAAATCCATTCCCCTACACTATGTAAATGTTTCTTTCTCTTTCTCTTTTTGATTAAAACAAAACAAAACAAAACAAAAAAACAAAACAGAATAAAGTGTACAGATTTGTTAGTCCAGAGCAAATTATTCTGGTAACAGTTGCGCTGAGGGATGGGAATAGAAATCCCCAGCCCTTTGAAATTCGAGTTAGTGGTCCAATAGTTACCCCTATAGAAAGTACTTTCTAAACGTCTAAGCACTCTTTCCAAGGACCTGGCATTTGTGCTTTTACTTGCAAACTTATTTTGAAACCAGCTTCATTTTCTGGATTTGCTTTGATAGAATTCCTAAATTTTATTTATCTATTTGTTTTTAGTTAGTATTATTAGTATTATTATTTTAGTATTTTTGTTTAGTTAATTGAAGTTTTGCTTCAATTTTTTATTTTTCTTGGTTTGGGAAATAAATTTGATATTATCAAATTGCCTGATGATGATATAAGCCAGCTAATATATACATTTGGCTGCTTCCTTAGTGCCAAAGAGAGTGCTAAGTAGTCTCTATGGTTATTCCACTTAGTCCTCACCACAACCTTTAAGTTTCTGAAGAAAACAGAATGCAGAGGCGCAAGGAACTTGCCTCTTGCATACAGCCAAGAGAACTGGGTTTGTCAAGACAGCTGACCCTTCAAAAACATAGGTTTGAGCTGTGTGGGTCTATTTTTATGAGGACTTTTTGATATGCTATAGTATGTTATAAATGTATTTTCTCTTAGGATTTTAGTAACATTTACTTTTCTCAGCATTACCTTATTGTAAGAATACGTAATACGTATAACATACAAAATACGTGTGAATTTACTTTATGTTATTGGTAAGGCTTCTGGTCCGCAGAAGGGTATGAGCAGTTAAGTGTTATGGGGAGCCCCAAGTAATACATGGATTTGACTGCTTGTGGTTCCTTGCCCCCAATCCCTGCATTTTTCAAGGGTCAACTGTATTTGAGACTGCCCTATAGTTTAACCTAACAGCAAAATGAGAAAGTGCTTTTATAATTCAAAAGCTGTGGAGAAGCACCAGCTTGTTTTTTAGATGGGAAGAGCCTGACTTAACCTCTGGAAAAATACTACTGAACATATGTATGTCCAGAACTGAAACTGTTAGTAATTAACATTGTGCCCTATCTAAAGCTTGCATTTAGGACCGATGTTTATTTCCAGCTTTCTCCCTGAGTTCTCCCTAGATTCCCCACAAAGAAGAGTAATTTCTTAAATCCATTAGTCACTTAAAATAATGATTTAAGGAGGGAAACATACACATACGATAAAAAAACAGTGTGCAGGTGAGTTTAACTTTCTGGTAACCCTATTCAACTGATTTTAAAAAGTTTTCAGAAGGGGTCCAGCCACTGCCTGGGAAGGCAGTTAAAAGTGGAGAGAACATGCCCTTGGGAGACAAGTCTGAGTTCAAATGCTAGCATTTTGTTAACTTCATAAATTGTTTTGCACAGGAGTCAAATGGAGCTCAGGATTATTAGAAGCCCAAGTTGGAGACCTGGCTTGGAGCAGAAAAACCTTCATTTGATTTATCTTCTAATGCTCAAATGACTGATAAGGTGAAAGAAAAGTCAGAGATTAAGGGTGGGTGGAGTTAGGAGGGATATCAGAAGATCTTGTGCTAAGGCTACGACGATTTTAAGAATTTACTTCTGTTTCCCTGTCTCCCTTTTGAGTAGTCAAAGAGGTTTGAAGTCCTCAGTGAATTACCATGACGTTTATTTTAAGCACAGTTCTTTCTGAAAAGTCCTAAGAGGAAACAAATGTGACTTATTTACAATTATTTTTGAGGTACTCAACCAAAAAAATTAAGACGTTCACAACACTCAATGCTTTTAACAATACCATCTTAAAAGTATTTAACTTAGTTCACATGTAACTAGTTATTGTGTATGAATGAAAAAAAAATCTGCAAGTTGTTCTTTCAAACCCAGTTTTGCATATTTCATTTAAACAATAAAACGTTTTCTCCCTCCTCTTTATAACGTCCTACTTTTGCTTCATTTCTATACCCTTTGGTGCAGTATTTTTAACACACACACACACACACACACACACACACACACACACCTCTCAAAGTGGTGTGTTTTGCAATACTGATGACCAACTAAACTCAGGGTATTTATTTCCATCTGGCAGAGTTCAACTTCTGCCTCTTGTTTGCTTTCTCCATCTGCCCGACTCTTTTTTTTTTTTTTTTTTTTTTCCCTCCTCCTTAGTGGAGTTAGGGTTAACCCACTCTTAGGCTTAATCGTTTTAGCAGGCTCAAGCTACAATACAATTGTCATTTTTTTTTTCTAGTTTTGCAAGTAAGGTTTCCAGTAAACTCAAATGTCTACGACTAATACTTTCACAAGCTTCAACTCCAATTTTTATTTTCTTGTTTTTATAATGAGCAGCAGAACTCTAAGGGCCCGACAGTTACTCGGACTATAAAAAAAAGAATTTCTGGTTAGGGTTTAAACGGCGTAAAATGCATTAAACAACTTTCCCCCCCAGTACAGGTTAAACTTCACGGGATCCGCGTGACTACATTTATCTTCAATAGCAGGCTTTCCTATCAGCACTAAATTGGATTCTGTAAGGTCTCCACTCCTCTCGTTTGCCTCCAGAAGTTACTGAAACAGCAACCACAAAAGGCTTACTAGCCTATTCTTTATTTTGCAACTAAACTTTTACAAAGACATCCCCCCCCACTCCTCCTCGAGGTGGAGCACGAAGGGCTCCCTGGAGTTGGCAGCGCCTCTACTAGGAGACCTCGGCTCCCCGGGCTGCAGAAAGACCCGCAAAGGTCCCCTTACTCCACTTCCTCCGCACCTTCTGCACGGGGACCCGAACCGCCCTGCTCCGCACAAGCCTCCAGCTTGGGGATCCAGCCTCTCAGACCGGAGCGGGAACGGGATACAAAGGATACAAACACCCAGCGCGCGAGTGGACCGGAGTCGCGGACGAGCAGTCGAATCCGCGCGCGCAGACAGCCTGAGCAACGCGGCTTTTATCTGCCCGGCACCGAGCCTGCCCGCCCGCGAGCCCAGGCAGCGCACTTTCGCAGAGGATGCCCTGGCGCTGGGCCCGGAGTTGCTGAACCGGGAAGGAGGAGCTAGAGCTGGGGGCGGGGCTTTCACACGCGCAGCCCGGCTCGGCTCGATCCTCTGGCCACAGCCCGCAGGTCTCCGGCCGCCGCTCTGGAGTTTATTTGTTTACAAGCGGATTACGTCAGCTCCTCCCTCTCCTCCCTGTCTCCGTATCCGCCCCCTGCTCTCTTTTCCCGCCCCCCTCCGGCTCCGAATCTGGTGCGTCACAATGGTGCGATCTGCGGATTGGCTGGAGTCGGCCGTCATACTCCAGCTACGCCACTTCCTTTCGCGGCGCTATAAAAGCTACTGCACGGCCCCAGCATCTCTTCGCCCCTCCGAGCTGGAAATGCAACTGTTGGGAGCTTCGGAGACTGGGGAGCTGGACGCGGAGGCGGCTGGGGAAGTCCGAGCGATGTGACCAGGCCGCCGTCGCTCGTCTCTTCCTCTCGCCTGCCGCCTCCTGTCGTGAAAATAACTTTTTTACTATAAAGGAGAAAAAAAGTAGCTGTCCGTCCCTCCCGCCCTCTTTTCCTCTCAGCCCTCTGACCTGCGAGGGAGCCCGGGGTGGCCGCTCCGCCGTCGGGGCCGCGCCGCCGAGCCCCGGCCGCCCCGGGCCGCCCCCGCCCGCCGCCCCCATGCATCCCTTCTACACCCGGGCCGCCACCATGATAGGCGAGATCGCCGCCGCCGTGTCCTTCATCTCCAAGTTCCTCCGCACCAAGGGGCTCACGAGCGAACGACAGCTGCAGACCTTCAGCCAGAGCCTCCAGGAGCTGCTGGCAGGTGAGCCGGCCGCGGCGGGAGGGCGAGGGGCGCCGGGTGGACACGGACCGCACACCCCGGGCGGGAGGCGGGCCGAGCCGTCGGGGCCGCGGGAGCCGCGTCTCTGCCCCGGGCGGGCAGCGCTCGGGTCCCGCCGCGGGACTGGGGCTGGCGCGTCAGGCGGCCGCTAACGGCGGGTCCTGGCGAGGGTTTGGGGGCTGGGCCGAGGGCCCCCCTCCCCCCACGGCTGGCCCACGGAGGGGAGAACGAAACGGGCGCACAACAAAGAAACTACGGCCACTGCGGCGGGAGCTGCGGTCTTTGGACCGTCCGCGGTTTTGGGGACAAAGGAGCTTCGGGTCCGGGTTTGGTTCGACGCCCCCTCCCCCAACCCCTCCAGCCGTTGTGGGCTCGGCGGCCCGGCCCGGGGCTGGGAAACCGCGCCGCTGCCCCGGGGCCAGCCCGGGACGGACGTGCCGTCTCCCGCGCCTCTTACCCCTGACCATTAATCATCGGATTTGTCACCGGTTCAGTTACAGCCCTGCCCAGAGCGTGGTTTAGGGTTGCTTGTTTTTCTTCCCTTTGGGGATAACAGTCCGGTGGCGCTTCTCCTCCAGAGCCATAAACCCCATTGTGTGCGGCTGGGCTGGGGTGGGGTGGGGTGGAGAAAGTAAACAGGTTCCCGCCTGGCCGCCGGTGCCATCCGGCTGCCCGGCCAGCCGAGGCCGCGCGCCGGATTCCTGTTTTGGCGGCTTGACCGGTTGGTTCCTGGAGATTGTTTTGTCCCATGCTACTGTGTTATTTCTAAAGCCCTGCCCGCTCTCTCCCCAGCCCCGCACACGCACAGCAGCGGGAGCAATACTGGGCATTTTTAAAAGTTGATAGTTTAAATTTCTCACTTCTCAAAGGAGCCAGCGGAAGAAGGAAGCTACAGCGGGCTCTAACAGTAACTATCTAAAGCATTGTTTCTCTGTTCTTTTCTTTTCTTCCCTATAGAACATTATAAACATCACTGGTTCCCAGAAAAGCCGTGCAAGGGATCAGGTTACCGTTGTATTCGCATCAACCATAAAATGGATCCACTGATTGGACAGGCAGCACAGCGGATTGGACTGAGCAGTCAGGAGCTGTTCAGGCTTCTCCCAAGTGAACTCACACTCTGGGTTGACCCCTACGAAGTGTCCTACAGAATTGGAGAGGATGGCTCCATCTGCGTGCTGTACGAAGCCTCACCAGCAGGAGGTAGCACTCAAAACAGCAGCAACGTGCAAATGGTAGACAGCAGAATCAGCTGTAAGGAGGAACTTCTCTTGGGCAGAACAAGCCCTTCCAAAAACTACAATATGATGACTGTATCAGGTTAAGATATAGTCTATGGATGGATCATCTTATAATGGATGGATAAATTTGATTTTTGCTTTGGGTGGGCTCCTCTTGGGGATGGATTATGGAATTTAAACCATGTCACAGCTGTGAAGATCTGGCACAAGATAGAGTGGTAAAAAAATTTTTTTTAAAGTGACAGTGCCATAGTTTGGACAGTACCTTTCAATGATTTAATAGCCTGTGAGTCCAAGTAAATGATCACTTTATTTGCTAGGGAGTGAAGTCCTAGGGTGGTTTCAGTTTCTCCCAGATGTTACACCTAAATTTTTTCCATCAACCCCTTTAAGGCAAATCTGTATTTCAAAGAACCTTTCTCTGCAGTAGATCTTGCAGAGGAAATTTGCACTATTACACTTGAAAATTGTTAACTTTTTTGGCAGCTCAATAAGAAAGCTCAACATTTTAAATGTGGTAGTACTGGAAATTTTGACAAGACTTTTACCTAGCACTTAAATATGTATAAATGTACATAAGACAAACCTAGTAAGCATGACCTGGGGAAATGGTCAGACCTTGTATTGTGTTTTTGGCCTTGAGAGTAGCAAGTGACCAGAATCTGCCATGGCAACAGGCTTTAAAAAAGACCCTTAAAAAGACACTGTCTCAACTGTGGTGTTAGCACCAGCCAGCTCTCTGTACATTTGCTAGCTTGTAGTTTTCTAAGACTGAGTAAACTTCTTATTTTTAGAAAGTGGAGGTCTGGTTTGTAACTTTCCTTGTACTTAATTGGGTAAAAGTCTTTTCCACAAACCACCATCTATTTTGTGAACTTTGTTAGTCATCTTTTATTTGGTAAATTATGAACTGGTGTAAATTTGTACAGTTCATGTATATTGATTGTGGCAAAGTTGTACAGATTTCTATATTTTGGATGAGAAATTTTTCTTCTCTCTATAATAAATTGTTTCTTATCTTGGCATTTTAATCAATCTCTTGTCATGATTATAGAGGTTCAGCTATAAAAGATACGTTTCCCAGAAGACTTAGGTTCTATAAGCTATGTGAATGTCAGTTACACACTGGTCATGCTGAAAAACATTTGATAGGAGTGAAGATGATCTGTGTATACATATTTAGGTTTAGAGGAAACACAGGGTAACTTTTTTTTTTTAATCTCTAAAGTCAAAACATGGACATATTCCCAGGCTAATCTCATGAAACGAGGATGAGACACAAAGGTAACATCTACCAAACAAAGTGATACTCAAAAGGATTGCATTTCATTGCTTCCCTGTTGAAGTGAAGATCTAAATGTTCCATTCTGCCCACCTTTGAGAAACAATTATTTTGCCCCATGGAATCCTTGTTCCATTAGAAAATCCTGGGGTAGATGACCCATAGTCTTAAAGAACAGGCTAATCACTGCAGAGATTGGTTGCTTTTTGCTTTTCATCAGCTGCAAGATTACATAAAAATCACTTAAGCTGGAATTCAACAAAAGGTACGTTTGAATTTTTATTCTCAAAAGTTGAAATGTGAGTTTTTGATTCCTCCTTTTCGGACTTGTTTCAGATAAATTCTAAGAACCTAAAATAGAGTGCTGGAGTGTAGATTATCCCACTACCCCGTATGATAAAAACTTGTTGGTAATTCTTTGGTTGTAGAGGATAACATGGTTCTTCCGTGGAAACTGAAAATGGGGAATTTTGAGTTCTCCTTTACACAGTTAAGTAACTTAGCATATAGTGGTATTTGGGGGAGGTATTTATGTAGACATGCTCACAGTGGAAATATTTAGCAATTTAGGTTACTTGAAATCAGTAGAGCCAGATTTGGGGATTGTTGAATGACTGGTTCTGTATACTACACAGGAACACACAGCTGAATGTGCAGGTGTTTACAATACAAACCCTGTGTGTACTTCACAGGTCCTTCTTGGGTATTTGCTTTATAACCACAGCACATGGAACCCCCTTGCCCATTATGGTTTTTTTTTTCAGTGTGTTCTTCAAGAAAGCCTCCCAGTTTTTCAGATTCGAATATGCAATGAAACGACTGGTAGTACAGTCTACCCCAGTCTCACCCCAGTTCTGACCACTATTTGCCAACCGCATCTCCTCCTTTGAAGCCCCGTAGTGCTTAAAGTTCTGCATACTAAATCATTGGACCTGAAGGCAAAGGATCCAGAGAGTTGAGGAATAAATTCTGGTACCCAAAACTTGTGTCATAGAACCTGTCCTCAGATGGAAAAGAATTTTTGAAGATTTTGACATCAGACTTTTCAGTGCTTAAAAAGAAATGCAGTAGGAAGAGAACTTAATAAACATTTTAGAGTTCAGGTGATGTCTGGTATGTAAAGAGCTGTTATGTTGCTCTTTAAAAAGCTTGCAAGCATCACTGAGACCTAGCATCCGGCTGTTAGCTGTGACTTTAATTTAACCTCATATTCCCCAGACAATTGTCTGCGGTACAGTAGCTGAGATTTCTCATTCATTGCTTCTGGGCAGTGTTCTGCCTAGCTATTTGGATGGAAACATTTGGGTGTCTGCTGTATGCACACGCACGTGTGTCCCAGACCTGAATATGTGTAAAAGCACATTTCTGTGTGCTTTTAAGAAATGTCATAGTGATCACTGAAAAGGCATTTTACACACTGCCTGAGATAGTTTCTCAGAAATCCTTTCAAGAAGGGATGACAGCTTTCAAAACCATTCATTGCCATTGGCACCAAGGGTTCATAATTACTGGCAATACGTTTAGGAATGTTACTTCCTGAATTTTAATGAGTAGTTTTAAGATTATTTCCTTTTCCCCAGATTTAAGTACTGTCTTGCTCAGTAATGCTGAAGCAAGGCTTACCCTAGTTCATGCAGGATAGTGGGGCTGTCTTCCCTTTCAGTCTGGAATGGGAGTCACTAGGCTGTCCGTACCCTTAATCAGCAAGATTTCTATATTATTAGACTGGAAAGGCCACTAGAAAATCGCTTTCTGGTCCTGTTGCACAAATGATTTCCTCAAGTCACGGTTACCAGTTGGAAGTAGTTTTGTTTTGTATATATGTTACAGATCTTGGAATTGGCCTTCATGTTAAAAGGAAGCAGTATTCCTGACTATTCTGGTGTTTAGTAACTAAAGGTTAAAGTGCTATACTGTATATTAAAGTTTAAAGATCATTCCTCTCCCCTTTGCACCCCGTTTCAGCTAATGTGATAAGATGTTACTGATAAGCCAGGGGGAGAATTTATCAACAGTTTATTTCAGCTTGTCTGAAGCAATAGATTTCTTTATCTGAAGGTGTAGGGACTGCACTGTGTTTAGTCCTCTCTCTCAGTCTGTACCTGAACTTTTGTACTTGGCAGCTACTAAAATACAGCAATACTTTATGTTTCGTGTTTGAAACATAACAGTATGAAAAACTTTCGTAGTGAAATAGTTTGTATTCCTAACCGAACTAAGCTGCTTACCTGAGTCCTGAAGTCATTTCTATTACTACAGATAAGTCAGAGGAATTTATGTGATGATTTATAGTTTCTGACTATGTAAGTCTTCAATATATATACGTACATACACATTTATATTTATATTTATATAAAAATTGTATTTTTTTCTGAGAAAAACAAAGTGCAGTAACATTAAAGAAGATGTTATATTTAGTAGTTTTAAGGTGCTCCTAAGCAACTAAGCCACAGAGTGTATCAGTAGTGAGGTTTGACACCATTTCCTCAACAGTTAATTTCTGGACCAGTCTGTTGACTGCAGTTTTACATTAGCTAACCGATTTCTTTTGGTATTGTTCAATGTTTCAAATGGATAGAAAAATGATAAGGCTTCCAATTTAATTTCCAGTTAAGGATTTTCAATTTTTGTAAGTGTTTTCCTATCATTTTGCAGTTGAATAATCTCACAAGGAACATTCTGGAGTTCAGCTTCTGACTTTTATAGGAGGCTTTTTGTGATACCATTTTAATGTTGATGAATATCGAGATTTGTGCAGCAGAGCCGTTTGGCAGAGAGTTTGGGAACTACTACTGTAGGGATTCTGTAATTCATGAATCTGGGACAAAGTCTGCGCTCGGTTTGTGAACATGCAGGTCAAAGTGGTTAGTAAGGTTTATGGCCCATACTAGGTGGAAACTGGGCTTGGGGGAGGATTGGATGGGAAGCATAAATGAAGCATGCTCCTGAAGGCATTTTTAAAGAAATTCAAGTATCATGCTTAATGTCTTTGTCTATGCATTTTATAAAGGGAGAATATATTCTAAGCTGTTTTTAACTACTTGATTGTTAGGCTCTTTCCTTGTCCCTTTAAGTTGTGAAGGCCATTTGTGACCCCACTGCCAAAGATGGAAGGGTGATTAAGTGTAGGCCAGACACCTAACATCACGATAGAGACCACCAGGCATGAAACAACGGTGGAGTTAAGTGCATTCCTGTATTTGGAGACCATCACATCAAATGCTAATTATTGTTTCAAATCACAACAGAAGACATGGTCACCTCTGGGTACATTTAGTTTTAATAATTCTCTAGATAGGTGATCTCCAAAGTACCTTTATGTCATTCTCTTCAAGTATTTTTGCACATATGTATGTATAAGCACATGGTGTATTTCATAAACAAATACACATACAGTGGGGGTGTGTTCTGTTGATAGGGGTGCGTTCGTTTAGAAACACTTTCTAGATCATCACTAAGGTAGATGAGTACTGTCTTAATAACTTGTGATTGTTACCTTAAGTGATCAGTCTTCAAATGAAAGCCCTTGTATTCAAAGAGGGTTATCTTATCTAGTTTTAGCTTACCTGCTTAGGTCCTTCTTTGTACAATGAAGTTCTCTGTTACAGCAAGGGAAACGCCAAATGAAGTTTCTATCAATTCAAGGTCTGTGTGCTCCTACATATTAACCTAGGTACTGCTGTGTGTCAAAATCTGCATTTTATGTTTTCAGAAATTTTCTTTTTAAATGTTAGGGCTCTTATAACATTTCCTTTACTTGCATGCATGGCTGTAAAAGAACCCAGTTAACAAAGCTGCCCATCGGTGATTAAATTAGCTTTAGAGATTACAGGTTAGCCACAAGTCTCATATCTTTTCTCTCTGGTTCTGATCAATGTCTAAATTTGTAGGAAGGTGAGATGACTGCAAATTGGACTTAATTTGAAAAGATTCTATAAGTGGACTTAAACCCAAGATGACAAGATTTGACAGTTGCACAATGAACAGGATTGGATACATCTTCCAGTCTTGATTTGTGGCAGTGTTGTCCCCTCGGGTCAGTAGACTAGATGGAATTGTATTTCCTGTAAATTACACTTGTGAGCCCTCAAGTTACGTACATTTCTTATTTGACCTCCCAACAACTGGGTGAGGTTGGCAGATAGGTAGGTCGGCATTTTTTAATCTGCATGTTGTAGATGGGAAGCTGAGGCTTAGGGAGTGTAAGTAATCTGCCTCAGACGGCTAGTAAACAGCTCGTTCATAAATGAAATTGGTCTTTGGACCCCAGAACCCGAGCTCTTAACTATCTACCGGTATATTGAGGAGTATAATTTATTCATGATGTTTCAGTGTTGGAACATGCAGGTTTTGATTTCTCTTTGGTAGCACTGGTCATTTTCTGCCGTCAAGCCCTTTCGCTCTCCAGTCTCACAAGGCATAGAACTGTTTTAAAAGGAGGCTTCTTTCTTCAGGAGGCATTTGGGACTTAGTATAAAGAACACTAGTCTTGGACTCAGAAAAAGGAGCTGGAATGCAGGCCTGTACCAGCTACCAGCTTGGGACTTTGGACAATTTGCCTAGCCTCTCTGCACCCACCACCCCATATGTAAAATGGGATACAAATAAGCCTGTTAAACATGAAAACATCTAGCAAAGAATGGTTGGATTCTTGGAAGTTGAATACACCATCTCATGGAGGCGAATTGAGCAGATTGTTTTCTCGGTTTCTTAAAAATCTGATGTCACTGTGATTGTTTAGAGTTTCTTGAAAGTCAGCTTTAGCCAAGAGCTATAAGAAATGTACTTGTGGTTTTTTTGAATACTATGGGAAGGAAAATGGACTCCTTTCTTAAAAGTGAAACTACAGACAACCCAGGTGTTGCCTATTTATTTCTCGGACTGTCCTGAGCTGGGTCCTTAACATAGTGCTTTTCAGAGCTATTTTCTCAGTAAAGGGCACAAAAGAAGGTTTCCCTTTGGATCTTCCCGTCTATCTCGAGCACCTTCCATGGAGAGATGAGACGAGCAAGCTTCTATGGCCCGGCAGTCCCGTGCAGGGCAAGTTTGTGAGCTTTATCTTGTCTAAGCCTCGTGTCTCTCTGCTGTATGAAGTAAGTTGACTTTTCCCAGGGTTTGCATTCCTTCCAGCCATTGGTATGTGGCCATGCTTTTGTTTCAAACAGTGGTTTTCAAACAGAACTCGGTGGTTCTTGATCTCAAGTTCTTAATCTAGAGTGGTGTGAGTACTTCCTTCACCGCCACGAAAAGCAGTCTTTTCTTAAGTTACCAGTCTGGCTTTGAGTTTCTTGGGCTGTAAGCTGATGCAACGTTTGCTTGAATCACTAATAATGCGAACTGACTTCTTCTAGTTAGTCATAAATGAATCAGTAACCATGTGTTCTTTTTCATTTAAACTCAAGTCCCTTTTTGTATGTGAACGTACCAGTCATCGCTACTGGGTACCCAGCTCAGTGCTGGGCTGTAGAGCGTTACTGCAGACCTCAGTGAAGCAGGTACTCAGCCGGAAGAGCTTCTTGCTAATTTATTTTGCAATAGTATGGGAAACAAAGGGCCCCATTCTTAAAAGAACCTCAAGATACTGATAGGCAAAATTTCCCTGACCCTTTCAGAAGTCTTGCATCTCCAAGTTCCCTGCTTGGAGTCATGTGTAGCCTTGTAAATTAGTGTGTTCCTATAATGTTTAAGGCTGTGATGGAAGCATAATAAGAGTCTGGAACCAATTAAAACAAGGTTAAGTTGACCATTCTGTGTTGTCAGACTGTAGTTACGGTTATGGAGTTAGAGATGCAGCCTTATGTAATACGGATGGAAGCCTTAGACACAAGCTCGCTTCTCCTGACTCCCAGATTCTTGGATTTCCCCCGTTACTCTATCCTTTGTGTCCCCTGGGATGCTTTCTTTTCTTTCTTTTTATTTTTTTAAAGATTGATTTATTTGAGAGAGAGCAAGAGTGCATGCAGGGTGGGGGAGGAGCAGAGGGAGAGGGACAGAAAGTCTTAAGCAGACTCCACGCTGAGTGTGGAGCCCAGTGTGGGGCTCGACCTCACAACCCTGAGATCACGACCTGAGCCAAAATCAGCAATCACACGCTTAACTGACCGTGCCACTCAGCCGCCGCCTCCTGCAATCCTTTCTAATGGTTGGAATCCGATTGGAGTTGTGTCCTGCCTCGACCACATTCATTAAGCACTTATTAAGTCCCCCTCTGTTCCACGTACTGTGCCAAGCTCAGGGTTCACAGAGGGTCACCATCTCTGCCCTCAAGGGGCTTCGAGCCTGGTGGTAGAGAGAAGTTACCAAACGTGTAGAAAAACTGGGCCTGATGTGCATTAAGGGAAGGAAGTGGTGAAGGGGTGTCCTGAGAGCTGTAATGGACATGGGGACTACCTTACGGAGGCTTCCCAGAGGAAGGGACACAAGCCACATCTGGAGGATGAGTGGGGGTTGGCGTGAAGAAGGCAGAATGGAGAACAGTGCGCAAAGTCTGGCTGGAGAGTCTATGGTTCTTGGGAGGGATGGAGTGGAGTGGAGGGGACTCAGGAAGGGAGGCCACCCCATGTGAGGCTTTGTAGGTAATGAACTTATTTGATCAATAAGTTTATCAGCTGAACTGTGACTCGAGAGAGTAAAACAAGGTGCTGTTAATCATTAAACCCAGGCTATAAGCAGATAGAACAGTCTCCTTGCTTTTATAGCCAATGTTGAAGTATTATCTCTTTGAATAAGGGCCCGGCCACCAGCAGCTATCTGCTTCCTAGTGAATGTATCAAGAAGTTAGATCACCTTTTCCCGGCCGAAAGGAACCCGGACAGAACTCAAGAATGTTTTTCAGAACAGCTAGGTTGTTAGTGATTTGTTTTGGTACAGACAATAATGACTTCCGAGTTCTAAAAGTTGAGCATGGGAAGTTGGTGTTTAGTGTGAGCTACTAGATTGGAGGCACTTTCATGGCATGTGAAATGGCACAATTCAAATTCAAACACATCTTGGATCATTTCCCGCAGTTTCTTCTTGTTGTTATAGCTCTTGCCATTTTTGCAGTGTTTATTAAACAGAATTAAAAACAAAACCAGTTTAATTCTAGGTTTATATTTCTGCCTCGTAGGCATAACTTTCAGGGTGTGGGCTACCAAAATTTTTTTTCTTTAAGTTGACGTGAAAATTCAGTATAGTTAAATGTAAAGAATTTGGTAGGTTTTGTGCACCTATGTGATCCACACCCCAACGAAGAGAACATTTCTAGCACCCCAGAAAACTCCTTTTTGGGGCACTTAAAATTTGATTAAGAAATATGGCTGTGGAGCCAGGCCCCAAATTAGAAATGAGTTGTTTTCCCTCTCCTCTCCTTACTACTTTATTTTTGCTTCCTAAACATGCGGTAATGGTTACTTTAAACACGAAGCAAATTGTCGCCAGAAGAAACGTTGCCTTTCAACTAGTTATGATTTAGTGGTTACTAATATTGTACGTCCCTGCCCAATTTGTTATGGCTTTTAGTCTTTTAGAATAAGTAGTAAAATTTGAGTCATATCACTGACTCACAAGCTTACTAAGAATTGCCTGGTGTTTGTTATTAGGCTAGAACTTCAGAATCTTGATCAATTGAAAAAGATTGTGATAGTGCCAAATTTACATAATGCCTCCGTTTTTCACTTAGCCTGATTATGCCACTATAGTAGGTTTTGCAGATAAGAAGAAGAGACAAGTGTTAAATCTGTATACATAGCTGCGTCCTAGCCTTGAGCATTTTCTCCCATCTCGAAATTCTCAATGCCCAGTTGCCAAAGACCAATGAGATTATTCACCCAAGTTACAGTGCAACCAGTTGTGAAACCGATTGAACCTAAGAGCTGTGTGTCACTGTCTTTAAAGATTCTTGAAGGCAGGGATGAGAAGATTTGTCCTAAAGAGGCTGTTAATAGTTTGGGATCTACTGAGGGAGAGGGAAAGGAAAAAAAAAAATTCACTAGTGATTGGAAAGGGGATTTACTGCATGTTTTTCCTGGAGACTTAGTGTTCTGATCTGGAACCAGATCTGGAATTAACTCTTCTTCTGGGAAGGACAATATGTTCTGCTTAGCAAAACCTCTGTTGCCAAAGCAATGGTGGGTTGTGATGGGGATGGTGGTGAGCACCCATAATACTTAATATGTCAATACCAAGTTGGACTTTTTCCCCCGACACTTCAATTCAGAGAGGATGGCAACTCAGTGGAGATACAAGAAAGGTTGAAGCTGGATTGGGTTACTGGAGACTCATCAATAACCCATTTCCGATGAGAGAAACCCCTACCCCAAATATGCATCTCATTTTTAAAAAAATTTTCAAAATGGACAAAAAGAAAAAAAAAAGAAGAAAAAAGTTTCATGCGTTAAGTACAGGAAAATTCAATATGGCACTTCATTGTATGCGAGGTGAAGAGGATTTTCATTTATTTCAGGCTCTGTCCTCTTACTGACGAGCTTCCCCAGTAGCACTGGACAGCCTCAGACCCCCTGCTCTGCTGATCTGGTGCTCTCTTCTGTAAAGTTCTGAGCCGATGCTGCACGCACTTCTTGTAGATTTTGAGAGTATCAGCACTTGTGGGCATCCCTTCCCTGGCTCCTCATCACAGACCCGTAAGAGTTGACATTTGCTACTCTAGTCATCTCTGAGTCAAAGAGATGTGGTCTGGGGAAGTTCCAGAGCTCACCCCAGGTCATAGAGCCATGGGACTGTTCAAGGCTAGAATCCAGATTTTTCCTTGGTCAAGCACCAGCACCCGACCTGTATCACATCCCAGCACACTGATTTCTGAGCCCATCCTATTGTAGCTGTTCGCCTTCAGGTCGGATTTTTCCATTAAATACAAAGACCTTGAAGTTGGGAACTCTTGGACCAGAGCTTTGAAAGATGCTAAAATTAGTTCATATCTGTTTGTCCATAAGTATTTGCTGAGCATCTGTGATACGGCCAGCATTGTTCTGGGCTCTTGGAGATACAGCCGTGAACCAGACAAAAATATCTACCCTTGGAGGGAAGGGGAAGCAAGCCAGTAGAAGACATACGTCAGATGGTGAGGGTGCTAAGGGGCAGGGCTGCCGTGTTGGTACGTGAACATTGGACCAGTTGTGCAACAGTGTGTGAGCCCAGCAGAAAAGAGGGAGAGGGAGTTCTGTTGCGAGGGGCAGATATAGGTTGCTATTTTACGTAACATAGGGAAGGCTTCACTTCAACTGATAGTTGAGCAGAAACTTGAAGGAGACCAGAGAAACAGACTAGGAGATATCTTGGAAAAGAACATTCCATTCAAATAATTGAGTGAATTCCAAAATGCTTCCAGGCTCATTTCTCCTGAAATAATTGTAATTTGGAGCTCTTGGACACTAGCAGAAAGTCAACAAACCTGGTTTCTGGCAGTGGTTTTCCTGACCACTTTTTTTTATTTTAAGATTTTATTTATTTGTTTTTGAGAGAGAGAGAGAGCATGAGCAGGGGGGAGGGGAAGAGGGAGAAGGAGAAGTAGACTCCCTGCTGAGCATGGAGCCCAACGAGGGGATCCCAGGACCCTGGGATCATGACTTGAGCCAAAGGCAGACACTTAACCAACTGAGCCACCCAAGCGTCCCTCCTGTCCACTTTCTACTTAGTTTCCTGGTTATCGTGTGCCACAGGAATCCATAGAGCTTTCATTACCCAGGGAACCCAGCTAATTTTTTTTTCCCTCCTCATTTTAGAACTAGAAATCATAATAAACAGGCTGATAAGAAGGCCCGAATTTGGGAGGGAAAAAAAAAGTCTGATTTCTTTAAACTCTATACCCACTATGGAGCCCCCGAGTTGTGAAATGAGAAATAAGAATCGGGGTGGGGTATGATGCAGGCGTAGCAAGAGGCTCAGTACTTCATTAGGAGGTACAGCTAGGCGAGCCGACGGGCAGCGCAGCAAACAGGCTTTTCTTGCTGACATTTAGATACCTGAAAAATCCAGTTATCCGAAAGGCCTACTCCTTACAAAACCTGAGACTCTAGTATGAGATCCGTTATTATTCAGAGCCCATGGCCTTGCCTTCTTATGGAGGAGATAAGAGCAGGGGTACCATTAACCTTCATCACCCACTCACTCAAAAATCCAGAACATTTGTTCTTCTTAAGGTGCCAGCAGGTAAAGTCCCTGGTGTTAGGACATGAAAATGGAGATTTCCTTGGTTCCACTCGCCTTCTCAAAGATGAATGAAGATGTGCTCTCTCAAAAGTATTTCCCCAAGAATTCTGCCCCATCCATGCTCCCAGGCCAAGGAGTAAGACTGTCTTCTTCCAAATAGTTTGAAACTAGCTATACCTGTACATTTTAGGTCACCTTCCGTTGGCTGTATGAAACTTGGATGAGGACTCCAGTGTTTTAAGGTTGAGTTCAGGTCACTCAGATAGGATTCTTCATCATCTGAGAGTCCAAGCAAAACTAAAATGGAAGCAGAAATCTTGGCTTCTGGGTTTAAGAAAGATTCCCTCTCAAAGCTCCCAAATTCAACCAGATCGTTCTGGCCATTTGACTAAAATTGGCAGGATGAGACTGTGGGGAAAGGGTAAGAGAATGAAGAAGAAAGGGAAAATACACCTTGAATAGCAATAGTGATATTATCCAGCTTTCATGCAGAACTAGAAATGTTATCCAAAGCCAACATTTACCAAAGGCACTATGGGACTTTTTGTGGGTCAAGTAAGTGACTCTTAAACCCTCAGACTTTGTTCTTATAAATGCTGACCATCCTACACTACCTAATTCTCCTAGAATCATATAAAAAATATATTTATATATTATATATCTTATATATCATAATATATACTTATATATATTATATATTTATATAAATACACAAAAAAATATGTATTTTTGCCTAATGATGATAGGCCCACAGGCCAAATTCCCTAATGTTAAATTTGGGAATACAAGTAAAATAACCATGTTAATTTGAAACTCGGTATCATGGATACAGACAGTGATTATAGCCTTGTGAGTCTGCTAATAATATTTATGGCAATAATCTATGGCATCTCTCCCAGAAGATTTCTCAGATTCATCTGTGTGGATTAAAGTTCGTTCTTTTATCAAAATGCTGGCTATGATTCTCTGGCTCTGAAAGGTGTGTTTTTGTCCGTCTGTTTTCATGAGGAAAGTCCTGCCTTCATTTCTTAACGAGTGTCCCTTTGTTTTTCCTCCTTCCTCCTACTCACGCTGAACTTGTCAACTTAGGAAAACACTCTACTGTGTAGAATAAAATAAAAACAGTTCAGTGTGTGGTTGGACAAACTTATTTTTAAACTTAGTCATTTGGTATAACACTACGTTAGGCAATAATTAAAGTTCTGATAAAGCTAATTGAAATGGAGTTATTAGTTGACTTTTTCATAGTTAAAAGACTTTAGGGTGTTATTAGAGTAAAAATATATTTCAGTATCTTGGGTACACTCTGGCTTAATATAGCATTTTTTTTTTTCTGTGAAAACTTTCATTTCACTAGAAATTGATTTCAGGGGAACAAGAACGTAGACTTGCGGTCCTGTGTGGGTGGGTCGTGTGCTACATGTGTGTTTGCTAGGGGATTAGAATGGGTAGACTTAGCACTGAAAAGAAAAGAGAAAGATTTAAGAAATGGCAAGAAAGGAAAAATCTCCATAGACCTGTGCGTGTCACGAGTACGCCTATGTATGCCCTTCTGAAATTAGTGCAAGGAAAGGAGTACGCTGATTAGCTTTAAAATTTTGTTTTTAAATATGGTTTCTTCTGACACCTGGCCACTGATTTCGATAAAATGACGTTACAGAGAAAGAACGAGAAAAAAATATTTCCTTTTGCACTGCCATCACAATAGAAAAGGATGCCCCCATATAACTAATATTTAAAACCTTCTCCGTTTTGATTTGGAGGAGGACCCCTGGCAGAGCTGATGAACCCGAGGGTAAGTTTTTCACCAGCGTTTCTGATCAGCCATAGTTAGGGCTTTTCTGCTGTGGTAGAGAACACTCTTTGATCAGAAGTGAGGGGGGGCGCCTGGGCGGCTCAGTGGTTTGAGCCTCTGCCTTTCGGCTCGGGTCGTGATCTCGGGGTCCTGGGATCAAGCCCCACATCGGGCTCTCTGCTTAGCAGGAAGCCTGCTTCCCCCCCTCTCTCTGCCTGCCTCTCTGCCTAGTTGTGATTTCTGTCTGTCAAATAAATAAAAAAATCTTTAAAAAAGAAAAAAAGTGAGGTTATCTCTTCCTGTTGGAAATAGCAGTGTAGCGCAGCCAAGCTGCCCAGTTCTAGGTACACATTGGTGATGGAGAATCCAAATCCCAACCTTAAAAGGGAAGAAAGCAGCAAATCAAGCCTCCCATGACAGAAAGAAAGTGATGTTAAAAATCCCACTTTTAAGTTCGAACCCAGATGAAATGCTCCTTTTGAATTTAGCGCCCAGGAGAGTAGTGTGGACGCACGGGCCATGGGGTGCAGCTGCCCGGGGTTTGAAGGCTGGGTCATAGAGATTGAGCCCATTTGAGATCTGATTAGTGTGGGCTTGATTAGTTTCTGGCCTGAGCTAGGCCACCAAGCTCAAGTTTGGCCATTAGGATTTCAAATCAAGAACACAAACAGTGGGTCTCAACCCTTTTTCAGCTTTGATGGGGACCCTGAGAAACATTCCTAAAGCCCACACTCCCATGTGCATTGCAGGTTTCTGGGTCACCCAGGTACACTCCTCTCTCCCCTGGGAGAAACCCCATTAGACTGTAGGAGAGTAAGGGGGACACGTGGAAGAGACTGGATATCTGCATGTAAGCAGTCAACCATCCACACCCGCAGCTCCTGATGTCACCCTATCCCTCAAGAGTTACGTTGTTCAAAAACCCCCATTCTTCTGCCCAGTGTCATTCTCAAGTTTTTGCGGATTGCTAGGGAGCACACTCTCTTCTTTGAACTCTGCCCTCGAACCCCCGCCTCTGCCAGATTAGGTCAGCTGTGAGATCATTTTACCAGCCTGAGTGGGCTGCTCTTGGTATGTTCCCCAGATGTCTAGCTTGGCCTCATCTTCACTTGGGCCAACATTCGCTGGTGGAAGGCATCCCCTTTATGCAGCCAACTTTACCGAAGGTGTGTTACGATGAAGGACAGTGACCCTCTAGCAATGGGGACATCTCGAATTATTAGGATGTTTTTAATGCTTCAGTCATTTCTGATCTCAGGCTCTAGGTCCTTTCTCTCTCCTTTCCCCTCCTGGTCCTCCCACTGTTCCCTCTCCTCCCTCCCCTTCCCTCTCCCTCCTTTCCCCTCCCCTGCTCCCCAGCTCCTCAGGAGCAAAACTCCCAATTTCTAAAGGAATAAGGGGACCGAGGCTGGAGCTGCCTCTTTCTGCTCTCACTGAAGGAAGAACAGTGTTTTCCTTTTCTTCTTCTCTCTCCAATCGTTTCCCAGATGAGACTGCAGAAAAGGCAAGGAATGAGGAACAGAGAGGACAGATGAAGTCTTGGGGACAAGCGGAAAGACTTCAGAGGCATCTGTGTTTAAGACTTCCAGAGAAAGCCTGCGGGGCAGGAGAGTGGGGCTTAGACACAGGCTCTGGAATCTGAGATTTCCCGCTGGAATCGGACCCAAACGCTGCTGCCCTGTGCCAAGATGCACTTGATCCTCTCCCGGTTCCATTTTCTTTGCCTGTGAAATGGAGGTGATGACACATCCGGTCTCCAACTCTAACATTCAACCTCTGAAAAGGGGTTTTGGGTGGTTTTTTGGTTGTTTTGTTTTTTAAATCCAGGTTTGGCAAAAACCCTTCTGGCGGGAAGACCTGACCTGAAGAAGTAGGCTTCTTTCTACTTCTGTACCCCTGTCCACACATTTTGCTGCAGGAACATCAACACTGTTGCATTCCCGCCCCCTGGAAGGGCTTCGGACCACGCAGCCTACGACGCACCACGTTGACTCTCTCCAGTCTGAGAAACGCTGAATTGCAGAAGCGGGAGTGGCCCTGGGTGTTTAGGATGAGGGTGTCCACCTCAGAGGCTGCTTGGGATCCTGAATGGGATAGATAATAGCTGTGTGGGGGTTAATGGAGGGCCTGGCGCAGGAATAACCAGCCTGGAAGTGCAGGTCATTGTCCCCACCTACTGTGGTCTCCAATGACAGCCTGTGTGTGACGTCTGGCTCTAGGACCAGCTGCAAAACTTTGTCTTAGGAAGTGCAGTCAAAGCCGGGGGTTTACACACTGGCTCATTTTATATCTGTTGTTGATATCTATCTTGAGTATGGAATTTGCTTCCGATTTTCTTTTTAGAGGCCTTCTCAACACCTTCTGACACCATTCTTTTATCTGAGGAAAAAATAACATTTTCTCTCTCTCTAGCACTTGAATATACTTCTCCCCCGATCACGGGGGAACCAGAGAGCTGTTCCTGGTGAAGCTGCCTTTCTCTACAAGTAGTGATTAATGGCCAAAAGATGCTCAACGTGAAACAGTATTTCAGGAAAGCTCTCAGGACATTTGCTCAGGGACTGGGTGCTAAGGACCTCTCAACAGGGACAACTTCGTGTGGGAGATGGAAAATGAGCACATTCGACATAAAGCTCTGGTTGTCAGTTTGGGATGGTTTGTGGGGAGGACGTTGGTCTTTGCTGTTTTCCTCCCTCGTAAGGCCTGTCGTCTGCAGTAGGTAAGATTCTTTTTCCTACACATAAACTCAGGATGTTGAGTTTTTGAGGAGAAATAAATGGGCCTAGGCTGGAAGAGTTTGATCGAAATAAAACAATAAAACCTTTTCTCCCATAGTGATAAGACAATCAAAACATCCCTCTAGGGGCGCCTGGGTGGCTCAGTGGATTAAGCCGCTGCCTTCCGCTCAGGTCATGATCTCAGGGTCCTGGGATCGAGCCCTACATCGGGCTCTCTGCTCCGCGGGGAGCCTGCTTCCTCCTCTCTCTCTGCCTGCCTCTCTGCCTACTTGTGATCTCTCTCTCTGTCAAATAAATAAATAAAATCTTTAAAAAAAAAATCCCTCTATTGTAAGAAATCTTGAAGTTTAGCAAGAAAAAAAAATAGCTAGCAACAAGCTGTGGGTTAATTTTGCCTATCTGTGCCAGTTTCCCAAACTCTGGCTGAATGGAGATTATGTTTTGAGTGGGCACTGCATGAAATATTTTAAATTGCTGGAAGTATGTGTTGTTGTTGTGTTTCATTTTGCTGTTAGGTTCTGGATTCTTGGAACCTAGTCTAAAGATCTGAATTTCTGTGTTGCGTTCATTAAAAAAAAAAAAAAAAAATGAGTGAGATAAATCATTCTAAGGGAGAAGGAGACACAAAGAGAGCGCAGAGAATGTAAAGTTTTAATAACATTTTATGTTTGCTTCATAAACTCAGCTACAAGTCATTTCTTACTGACAGTTATTTTAGGGGGCCAAAGAAATAAATGTGTCTTGTGCACAATTGTTATGAATTTTTTATAGAATCCACATTTTTCCCTCTTTGTCTTGGTTTTCTGGATTCTCTTTCTGGGCATGACACACAGCCCCTCTCCCCTGATTATGATGGCTCAGGGCAGAAATAGAGAATTTGTATAAAATGAAAGCATTCGCAATTGAGGGGTTAGGGGGAAAGAAGGAATCACTAAAGCTCTTGCCTCATCCTGTAAGAGAGATATACAGGTACCCACCTTACTCCCGGACTTCTGCAAGGGCCCTGGTGGCCTATGGAAGACGCTTGAGAATAAATGAATAAAGCCCAGTGCTATGCTTATTCTGTCTCCAGACATGAACTTGGATCTTGCCCTCAAACAAAACAGAATTTAACCTATTTTTGTTTTCTAAAATCTTTCTGAATTTCTTTTTCTGTTGTTTTAAAAAAATGTTTTTTATTCAGTTATTGTTTTTGTTTTGGTTTGAGTTCAAAGGTAAATCTAGCCCCAGGGTGCTTGTGAACTTCCCAAGAACAAGGAAAAGCATGGCTCGTTCTTGAGTGGTATGTTCAGTAAGAGAAGTTAGGATCTGGAGAGATCTTATATTGGAGAGGATCTGGAAGAGCTCTTGAAAAGAGGTTTTGAGGTTCGTAGAACTTTGTTTTAAACTGGTTTGGGGTCTGTTTTAGGCATTCCAGGTACATTCGTTGTGTTTAAGCTTCTTTTCCCTTCCTTTCTTCTTATGCATTTAATATCTGATTTTATGAGCATCAATCAATGTGCAGAATTCAGCTCAACTCTAATGAGAAGACAGAGGTCATGAAGACATAGTCCTCACCACCCAGTTTATAATGTAATGCAGAAAAGGGACTGATAAAGTCTAGCAGTAAGAGTACCATGTGTCATGATAAAGTTGCAGAGTGAAATGTTTAATGAACCTGGGGTGGGTTGAGGGACAGCAGTAATGGAAAGGGAATTAGGTCAAGACTGTAGAGCGAAAGTTCGGTGAAGAGAGCATTCCAATGTACCTAGAGTTCAAGATGTGTGTTGCAGCTAAGGCCTTGTCCTAAAAATAAAAAGAAAGAAAGAAAGGAAGGAAGAAAGGAAGGAAGGAAGGAAGAAAGAAGAAAGAAAGAAAGCAGTCTAGGATGGGAGAAATGCAGATAAACAAATGAATGAGGGTATGTTTCTCTCTCTGAGTTCCTCATAAAGGCCTCTGGAACACAGAGGAAGAAATCTGAACTCTGGTGGTGTTTGGGGGGTGGTTGGGAAGCATGATGAGGTTTTGAATCTTGAAGGAGCCGAACTGCACCCATGGAAATAAGGGAGAAGCACAAGTTCCCCTTATCCTTTTGAGTTACAAGGATACAACTTTTGGGGGGCTTTCTAAGGAAATTTTATTTCAAGATTCTGCTAGGTGGGAGTTCTCTTTTCTCTAAATTGAAGTGTGAGGATATCTTTTGTTTTCTCAGTTCTCTTTTGATTCCTCTCTCCCTGCTCTCATTTTCCTTCCCTCGGGAAAGCTCTAGCTCTTTCTTCACCTGGAAGGAAGCATCCATATGCTGGCTTACATTTCAGAGGAAACTCCTAGGCCATCTTCTTCAACATCCCTGCCGTTTCACTAAGCAAAAACCTAGTGATTATAATCACGGTGGGACCCTTGCTTTCTGTGGACTAGCGGAGTAACAAGTGGCCTCAGGTTTGCCCTGGGAGACATGGTGTTCCCAGTTGAGACTCTGAAGTCAGATTGCTCAGTTCTGCCCCTGGCTGGATGTTTAATCTCAAATAAGTTATTGGGAATCTGGGCCTCAATTCCCTCACCTATAAAATGGAAATGATATGGTCCCTACTCCAGCGCATCATGGTAGTTAGACGATGCACTCTACGGAGAGCATTTAGTGTAGTGGCTAGAAGGTAGTCAGTATTTTTGTAACTATGTGCTATTTTTAATATTTTGGCCGGCCAGTCATCACCTTCTTGCTTCACAGGCTGCATGATTACAGCCTGTGGTGGTTCATTTCAGGCATCCACTTGACTGGGCCATGGGGTACCCAAATATCTGGTTAAACATTTCTTGGTGCATCCTACAGTGATTCTGGAAGAGATTAGCATTTGCATGAGGGACTGAATAAAGCAGTGGCCTTCTTCAGTGTGTGTGGGCATCATCCGATCCCGTGAGGGCCTGAATGGAACAGAAAGGCTGAGGAAGGTTGAATTCTCACTCTGCGTGACTGCATGAGCCCAGACATCAATCTTCTGTTCTCCATGTCCCCGGTTCCCAGGCCCTCAGGCTGGGACAGGAATCTCCACCACGGGCTCCTGGGCCCTTGGGCCTTGGGTTGCACCACAGAATTCCTGGATCTCCAGCTCGCAGACTGCCGATCCTGGGGCCTCTCAGCCTCCTCAGCCAATTCCTCATAATACACTCCTAGATATGTGTCCTGTTGGTTCTTTTTCTCTGGAGAACCCTGACTAAAACACAGCCCTTCTAATCAAAGCGCAGTTTGCAGTCAGCAACCTGGGCATCATCGGGGAGCTCATTAGGGATGCAGATTCCAGCTCCCACCCCTGTAGTTTTAGCAAGAGCCCCAGGTGATTCACATAACACCAGAGTACACAATCTCCTTGTTCCTCATGAAAACCCCAGGTTTTTTGTATCAATGCTCCATCAGCTAGAGACCTGCCACAGCCTCACGCCATAGACTGAACGTCTGTCTGTCAACCAAGGACATTTCCAGCAAAGACAGTGTTAATAGAGATCTAGCTTCATTGCAGTTGGTACACTTACTGGGCAATAAATTTGGGGGCTTTAAAGGCCTATCTAACAATCCTCAGAGGGCTGAGGACTGGAGGGATGGGTCCCTGCTCTGAGCGTACTTCCACCCCACAGAGGAACAAGGGATCTGGAGGGGAAGAAAGGCCTGATAACCAGGGACAGTATACTTTACCCTCTTCTTAGAAAGCGGCAACCTGGAAGACAATCAGGGGAAGTGGGGAGAGGGTACCTGAAAGTCAAACATCCACTGAGAAAAGTTGACTCAACAGAGATAAGTAAGCAGTAACCATTAATTAAAGGTCTTTGAGCCAAGGGCTTTCACACTGACGTGATTTCCTATGGAGTTAATTTTTCACTGTGAAAGGCAAGAGTGAGGGGAATTGAAGAGGTGTTTGTCTTAACGGAGTTGGCTGGGGTGAGAATCAAGACATTTGTCGGGAGAGTGCCTGTGGACAATGTGCCCCTATGTGGGCTTTAGCTACTCACCATCTATGTCTACCTTCTGTTCCCTCCTCAGTTTTCTGAATGTGAAAATATTACAATCTTTCAAATGTCCGGATTTCCAGTCCGAGTCTTAAGGGACCACTCAAGGGAGCCAGGTGCACACTGAATGGATGTGCTGGTAATCTACCAATGCTATCAGGCAGATATCAGGACCAGGTGAAGTTGTGCTCAGTAAAGCTGAATAAGAAGCAGGGAAAAGGGATCGCCTACAAATCATTTTTTATTTTAATTTTTTTAAAAGATTTTTATTTATTGATTTGGCAGACAGAGATCACAAGTAGGCAGAGAGAGAGGGGGAAGCAGGCTCCCCGCTGAGCAGAGAGCCCAATGTGGGGCTCGATCCCAGGACCTGAGACCATGACCTGAGCTGAAGGCAGAGGCTTAACACTCTGAGCCACCCAGGGGCCCCCAAATCATTTTTTTAAAAAAACGAAAAAGAAATGTGACAAGTACAAGAAAGCTGGATTCTGCACGTTAGAATAATCATCACTTCAGGAAATAAAAACAATAGATTAAATTTCCTCCATCCTCTCAGAGGACTGAGAGTCATGGTGAGTGGAAAGGAGAACTGGCATACTTAAGAAAGAAATTGAAGGGGAAAATATGATCAGTTTGGAAATGAAAACTGCTTGAGAATCAAAAAGAACAGAATCAACATTGAAAGATGATCAGGGATTGGAGGGGTAGGCGTGAGAAAAAACCACACAGAAGGCGGTGGAAAAATACAAAGCAATGAAAGAAATTCGCTAGGAGCTCCCAGATGTGGGGACACAGCCCAGGAATGATGTGTGTACTCAAAGATGAAAAACTAGAATGAGCTGGTACTAAATGATGCATCGACATCTTGTAAACATACTGTTTTCCAAAATAAAATGAACAAATGGCAGAGGAATGCATGCAGGTTTTTATTATTTATGTAAAGCTTAGAAACATGTCAACATTTCTGTGTGTATCACCTGTTGTGAGAATATAAAGCAATGGGTGAGAATGGTAAACTCCTAATTCAGGAGAGTGGCTACCTCAAGGGATGGGGGCATGGAATCTAAAATGTCTTCAGTGAGTTTCACCTGTGTTGGTTATGTTTGTTTTTTTTCTTTAAGACAAGGTAATGAGAGGATGGGCTTTCGTTACATTATTACAGTTCTTTGTTCTGTGTTGGTGAGGACAGGCCTTCTCATACCTTATAAAATGGAAGTCTGAATTCTATTAAATTATTTCTGGCTCTTATAGGCCATTTATACTTTCTACTCAGGAATTCCTTTATTTGGGGTCTTTTTCTTCTATTATATCCTAAAATTTTATATTGTAAAATATTTAATGTATACAACAAAGTTTAAAGGAAACCTTTTGAAGTTCTTATTTTTGTCATATTAAATTTATGTTCTGATTTGGAAGGATTAACATTTTAGTGATACTAAGTCTTTCCATCTAGGAAAATTTTCTCTATAGATTCATTTATATCTTGCTTCATTACATATTCTTCTTATATGTTATTTACTTGTTAAATATATTTCTGGCTATGTTTATACTCTATATCTCTACTGTATATGTGATAATTATGGATGCCCGTTTTTAACTCCATAAAATAAAAATGCTTTGCCAAGTGCTACCATTAGTCTTTTTTAAAAAGAGAGAAAGAGAGAGAGAGAGAGAGCATGAGCAGAGGGAGGGGCAGAGAATCTCCAGCAGACTCCTCACTGCTGAACCCACTGTGGGGCTCCATCTCATGACCCTGAGATCATGACCTGAGTCGAAACCAAGAGTCAGACGCTCAACCTACTGAGCGACACAGGTGCCCCAAGTTTGCCTACTAGTCTTAATAATTTTTAGTTATGTCTTGGGATTTTTAAACATAAAATATAAAATTTGCAAATAAGCATAATTTATCTTTATATACACACACACACGCTATTGTTGTTTTGCCTTATTGCGTTATTCAGATCATCCAGAGTAATTTTGAAAAATAATAATAAGAATTCCTGATCTGATTCTGATTTTAATAGCAATAACTTTAATTTTTTTTATTAACATATAATGTATTATTTGCTTCAGGGATACAGGTCTATGAATCATTAGGCTTACACATTTCACAGCACTCACCATAACACTTACCCTCCCCAATGTCTATCATCCAGCCACCACTCCCTATCCATGTATCCCCCAGCAACCCTCAGTTTATTTCCTGAGATTAAGAATCTCTTATGGTTTGTCTCCCTCCCCGGTCCCAACTTGTTTCATGTTTTTCCCTTAAAATTTTTACCATTTATAAAATATTTGTTGTTTCTTATTTAAAGCTCTTTAATATATTTAGTTATATTTCTTAAAAGAAATATAAGAATAAGACAAAAATATGAAGAAAAATGAAAGGTGATAATGTTCTTATTTTATTCAGAATTTTTATTAGGAATTTTTTGTGATATTTATATAAATATATTTCTTCATCTATGGATACAGTATTTTTCTTTTGAATTGTTACTATAATAATTATAGTTTTCTTAAATATATCTACATGGTCATGCTATATTATTCTTTTGTGACTGGATACTAATATTTTGAGAACATTTGCTTTCATGAGAAATTTTTTTTCTTTTTAAAATTTTTAACTTAGGTGTTCTTGTGTTACCTTAGTAGACCATCTTGGTAATTTTAAATCATTTTGGGGAGTGCAAAATATTTTGAATAAGATAAATAAAATAGGAATGGCAAATATTCCTTCAACATTCAAATTTATTTGGTACCTGAGTTCAGAAAATAAAAGTTCAGAGAGAGATACCACAAAAACCTATCATATTTGGTCTCTGAGGTCTGGATGGTAGATAGCAAGAGTTTTTGGATCTGTTGAAATTTTCTGAACATATTCAGCTTCTAAGTTGTATAGTGAGAATTAAAATAGAGAGGGACACTATCTAAATTTTTTTGTTTATTTTTATTTGTTATTTTGAAGGTTAGACTTCACAGTAAAACTAACTCAGCCTAGACCCTGTCTAGTGGTAGGTCATCATGATACTCCTATTTCTTCTTTGGTAAAGAAGAGAGAGAGAATGTTAATTTTCTTTTTTACATTGTCTTTTTTTTTTTACATTGTCTTTTTTATACTATTTACATTCTCTATATCCTTGCTTGTTTGTGTCTGCTTGATCCATCAAATTCTGATGCAAAATTCCCTACTATAACTGTGATTTTTTATGATGGTTATACCTCCTTGTCAGAGTTTTGTTTTACGTGTTTTGCCGTTGTGGTTTGTGATGTACAGGAATTCATAGCTGTACTTATAGATGTCATAATATGCCTGTTTTCCCTGCTTAATGGTCTGAATCCTGAATTTTGCCTGATTTTGATTCTGCCGTTCCTGCTTTCTGTTTGCATACATTTGCCTGGTGTAATTTTCCACATGCCTTATTTTCAAACTTTCTTTGTCGTTCTGTTTTAGGTGCGTTTCTTGAATACAGCATTGAGCTAGTGTATCCATTAAGATAATTTGAGTTGCAAATAATGCTCACCGTCTTAAAAAAAAATGCTCTTCTAATGTTGCAGGATAGGTTTCGTTTCAAGCATGGCTTATTCTAGTGTTGCTGCTTGATTTCTTTTCAGGTCTTTCAACTCTGTGTTCCTTTGTGTGTTGGGCTGCTTCTCTTATGGGAGTTGAATGGCCACAGAGGTTCCAGAATGGCCACAGAGGCTACCATGGGTTTCTACCTCACAGTCCAGAAAAAGAGAGAGCTCCTCTTCTGAAAATGTTGAAAACTCTTGAATTACATGCAAATCCTCTCTCCCCACCCCCTGCAAATCTCAATGACTTGGTGCTAAGCAATGCCCCATTGAGTCTGGGCTGGTGTTCCTCATCCTTGAACCAATTGCTTTGGTGAAAAGATTGGTATTATGATAAATGGTCAATTTGGGTGAATTACGGGTCAAGCTTGAAACTGAAGTTTGAGATTTGTTCCACCCAATGGATGTGTCTTTATGCAAGAGAACAGAGTAAGTAGTATAAGTATTGTGAAGAAGTTAGCACAATTCTCACTACTGGATAGTATAACACTATAGCTTCAAAAACCAAATGAATCAACTGACAAAGCACACCAGAAATAATTGAAAATGATAAGTAACATTGTTGTTGCAATATTAATATTAATAATGGGGGAAAATCACTAGTTTTCCTATTATAATAACCAATTAAAAAATATAACTAAAGAAAATATTTCATTTATAAGAAGCATAAAATATACTGGAACAAGTTGATTAAGAAACATGTAGTATTTGTATGAAAACATGAACTTTAACTGAGAGATTTAATATGTTCTTAGTTGAGAAACCTCAATATTATAAAATGTCGATTTGCTTAAAAATACTTTCTGAAATCATTGTAATCCGAGTGAAATCCACAATGGGGTTTCTCTCTTTGAGTGTGTATTTGGGAAGGGAGGTTTGGTAGTTCTGAAAAAATATTTTAAAATCTATCTGATAAAATTATGCATGCTAGACTAGTCAAAAAATTAAAATAAACAAACAAACAAACAAAAAACAAACTTCAGGTGTAATGGGCCTATGTGGAAGGAGGAAGCCTTTTCTCAGCAGATATAGAGACATAATATAAGGGTATAGTAATTAAAAACAGGAAGTACTGGTGTAAAAATAAACAAACAGTAAAACAAAATAGAAAATCCCAGGAAAACCCAAAGTGACTTAGCACAGTAATGGAATGTGTGTGTGTGTGTGTGTGTGTGTGCACGCACGTACGTATAAAATTCAAGAGAAGACATGAATTATGCAATTTACAGTTAGACAATAATTAGTTATTTGGGAAAAAAGTGGGCCAAATCCTTACCTCACAGCTCATTCCAAAATCAATACCAGATAGAATTTAGCTATAACTGAAAGTAGAATAGGCCTTTTTATGGATGACAAGGGAAAAACAATCAAGAAATATGACTATATAAACATTTAAAACTTTTATATGTGAAAAAAAAACATGTTAGCAAGCAGTTTTTTCCCTCCTGCTACAGAAACTACAAAATCTGGACAAAATTTTAAGAGGAAAACAAAACAAAACAAAACAAAACACTTAAGTCACCAGGGAGCTATCAAGTCTAGGAAAAACCCAGAGAAGTAAGCTTTGTGTTTGGTGCTTTTCCCCTAGAAGCATCTGCCAATTTTGGAAGTTAGATGGGAGACAAGGTGAGTTGAGCCCTTGAAAGACTGCTGGATTTAGGGGAGGGAAAGCAGGTCAATGCTGCCAAGGAGGGAAGTATTGGTAAATTCACAAGTTTTAGGCTGGGATTCCAAACTAAAGGGCTACAACCCATGAGTAACTCTGGGCCCGAAATAGATGTTCCCCAAAAGGCTCTGAAGCTGGCTTCTAATCATATCATTTTGTGATTGAATTACAATAATTCAGGGCTGCTAGTATACCTAGCCACTTGCCAGAAGGAAACAAAATACTCTTTGAAGAAAGGTTGCATCCTAGTCTCAAATTATCTATACCATTTTTCATATACAATATCTGACACTTGGTCAAGAAAAAACAGACACATAAAGAATCAAGATAGTGTAGTGGAAAAATAGAAGGAAGCAATAGACAATAAGAAACCCATCGGGAATCTTGAAAATGGAGGTTTCATACATGGATTATAAAATAAATATGATTAATATATTATAGATAATAAAACATGAGATCTATATTGTTACTAGATAACAGTAAACTATAAAAAGATACAAAATCGAAATTCTAGAAGAGAGAAAATATCTAATGGATCAGTAATCCAACTGGAGAGGTTTAACATGAGGCTAGACACTTTGAAAAGAAAATTAATGAACTGGAAGATAAATATGAAAAATATACAGAATAAATCATACAATTATGAAAAGATTAAAGCATACAGAAAGAAGAGAGAGTGACACAGAGGACAATGTAAGAGACATATGGGAACTAGTGAAAAGTTTTAACATATCTGTTAACAGAGTCCACGAAAGGAAATGAGAAATATATTAAGGGAGAAACAATGTTTGAAGAGACAATGGATGATAATTTTCTTTAAAAAAAAAAATCTGTGAACCCATGCTGGGTAAATAGCACATTCTCCAATAAACACTAAGGGAAATTTTGCATCCACAGACCCACGCAAAAAAAAAATACTAACATGTACTATTCTAGGACAAAAAAATTATGCCAGATGAAAACTTAAAAGATACAGGACAGATTTAAGAACCTCAGAAATGATAAATATTTAATGTTGATATAAAACTGTAATAATAAAATCTTATATGGCCAAATGTATTACAAATAACATGTTAGGATAAAAACATTTAAAGGGTTCTAAGTTTCTTGCATTGCCTGGAAAGGGGTACATATCCTCATTTATCTTAGACTATAATAATTCATCTATACATGTTGTAATCTCTAGTGTAACAAATCAAAGTAAAAGAATGATAACTACCAAGTTAATAGGAGGAAACAGAACTATAAAAACAATCTACCAAAAGAAATGAAAGAAAAGAATACAGAACAGGTAGTACAGATAAAAAGCAGATGGCAAAATGGTAGAATTAAACCCAATCATATCAATAATTACATTAAATATAAATGAACTAAGTATTGCAATTAAAAGACCAATATTGTCAGACTGGATTTCTTTTTTTTAAAGCAAGAACCAACTATATGTTAGTAATGAGAAATACTTAAAATATACAGAAGAGGTTGAAGGTACAGGATAGAAAAGTTATAACATAGAAAAAAATAACCAAAAGAAAACAATTATCACTATATTATTACGAGTAGGGGCACCTGGGTGGCTCAGTGGGTTGGAGCCTCTGCTTTCAGCTCGGGTCATGATCCCGGGGTCCTGGGATCGGGTCCCGCGTCGTGGTCTCTGCTCTGTGGAGAGCCTGCTTCCTCCTCTCTCTCTGCCTGCCTCTCTGCCTAGTTGTGATTTCTCTCTGTCGAATAAATAAAATATTAAAAATAAATAAATAAATAAAAAAGAGTAGGCTTATGAAAAGTGAAGAAGAAAAAGTTGTCAGAGGGGCTGGAGAGAGAGAGAGAAACCAGGCAAACAGTGTAATCAATGTTTTTAAAGTAGCCTGCCTTTCTACTGAGGGCAGTAGGCAGGGTGGTGTGAAAGGGTTGGTGAATGTGGAGCATGTATGCTAGAAACTAGTGGGAGAGAACATAGGATTGGAAAGATGAGCCCAGATTAGGGAAAAGGCCTGCATAGTACTTCCAGTGGATTTTATATGTCATAGATTTGGTCATGGCTTTAACCAATGAGAAACTGTTCTGTCTATAGTTGGTTGTAGTGAAAAATAAAATTTTAAAACTCATCCCTGTCGACCCCCTTAACAGCCTTTAGTTTACTGGAATAAGTCTATTATCTCCTGTAAGTTTTTTGTTTTGTTTTAAAGATTTTATTTATTTGACAGATATAAATCACAAGTAGGCAGAGAGGCAGACAGAGAGAGGGGAGAGGGAGAAGCAGGCTCCCTACTGAGCAGAGAGCCCAATGGGGGGGCTCGATCCCAGGACCCCAGGACCATGACCTGAGCCGAAGGCAGAGGCTTTAACCCACTGAGCCACCCAGGTACCCCTCTACTGTAACTTTTAAAGTCTTCTTATCCACCACAGATAGCATGGTGATGGTGGTTATGAACTCCAGCTTTCCAGAATTTGTCTGCGTTGAATTCTGTCTTCACATTCTGCATCTACTTCTTCTTTGTTGTATGCCCATGGGCAGAGACTCTTAATCTCTCTGTCTCTCTCTCTCTCTTTTTAAATATAAAATAAAAATAACAGGGGCGCCTGGGTGGCTCAGTGGGTTAAAGCCTCTGCCTTCAGCTCAGGTCATGATCCCAGTGTTTTTGGATTGAGCCCGGCATTGGGTTCTCCAATCAGCAGGGAGCCTGCTTCCTTCTCTCTCTCTGCCTGCTTCTCTGCCCACTTGTGATCTATCATCTGTCAAATAAATAAATAAAATCTTAAAAAAAATAAAATAAAAGTAACAGCACATAACTAATAGACTGGTGAGAATTAAATCAGTAATGCCCATGACATATGAGAACAGTGGCTGGAACATAGTAAGTACTCAACAAATAGCTGTTATTTTTAAGATTATAATTATGACTTCTGTTTCAGATATTGTTTTGGTATCAAATAAAAGCCAATTAGGTAAGTCTAAGGATAATAAACCCAGTCTTCTTTTCTGGTCTTGCTCTGTCCTCAACTCTGAACCAGGAACTTATCACTGTGCCATGGGTCTGTCTGGTCTTTCCTGCCTCAAACCAAGAAGGGAGTCCTTCTATGTGTGGGTCCTCTGGTTGGCATTGGGGATATTCTCCAGTAAGACAGGGCTGTACCCATGAAGGAGTTCACAGTGTGAAAAAAGGATTTCCATGCACTGGGATATGACTAATAGGAAGGGGTGTATCCTAGAATGTAGGATGAAGGATGTGCTTTGGAAGCAAAAAAGGATATTTTCTGGCTGGGGAAGAAGAGGAAGGCTTCACAATGGACTTGGAGGGAGAAGCAAGAGAGGCTATTCCAGACACATAGAACAGCAGGCATACAGAGTCAGGATGGCATAAAAGTACAATTCATGCTTGGGGAGTGGCTAATTGCCCACTGTCCCAGGTATGTCAGATGGACAGAAGGGAACAGCATTTGCGAAGGCTGGAGAAGTAGACTGCAGTTGGGCTGTGAATGCTTGTCTCTGAAATTTAGAATGCTTCCAAGTTATTTCAGAGGCAAATCTTTTATAGCAAGCCTTCAAGTAAAGTCATACTTAAAGTATAGTTGTGCTTTGTGGTTTATAAAAGAAATTCTGGTATGAGTGTTCCCTAAATGGCCAAATAAGCATTGATAGGAATTTGGGAGTTAGAAATAGACATTCTTTCCTAGACTAAGTTATCTATATTATAACCAACTAAATGTGAACTTATACTTGCTGAATTGTTTAGTAATGGTTATACAAACTATGACTAGAACAACGGTAGTAAAGACAATAGCATGGGTAGTAATAGTAATACCCTCTAACACTATTAAAAGCGCTTTATGTGCCAGGAACTCCTATAGAATCTATTAATTCATTAGTGTATTGAATGTACAATCCTCCTAGCACCTCTCTGAGGCAAAGCTATTATTATGTAAAACAGAAAACGTACTGTAAACTAGGAAAAACACTATGCAATGATAATGGTAGGCTATATTGTGTGTGTGTGCACTGGGCCTCCTCTGCCTCTTACTTTCCTTACATGTTCATCTTTTCTATAGTTTTACGCTATAGGCTGGAGGGGGAGGAAGGAGAGGAAGAGAGAAACGGGGAAGGGGAGGATGTTTAGGAAATTGTTATTCGTAACGAATTGCAGTTTGAGTTCTGTTTTTGTTTTTAAAACTCATTTAGAGAGAAAAAATAAAGACCGTTCTATCATGTAAAGATATTATTTCGTCTTGCTGAATTTGCGTAGGTTCAGACTGGTGGGTGCTGAATTAGAGATTCTGGAAGAAACACTGGGTTTCAAGGAGGCTGAGAGTTTGTCTTCTGTATCTGCCTGTCAGACTCAACTGCAAGCTTCAAAATACAATATCATTCCCTCCCACTCATTACATTTGCACAAGATCAGTACCCACTCTAGAGAGTTACTAACGTCCCATCTAGGAATATCTACCTGGTTGTGGGAAAGATAGGATAAACTCAAAGTATCATCAGGAAGATGTCAATGGACAGCCCCTTAAAACTGGAATGAATTCCACAGGGAAATTACGATGGAATAATCAATTTAGAAATTTAAAGCTTGGATTGAGATTCAAAGATTTTGAAAAGAAAACAAAAACAAAAACCCTCGCAGAAGCACAAATCTGCTTAAAGTTCTTTTCAATCCCTGACAACTGTGGGTCTAAGATTTTCACAAAATGAGAGGAAAGAAATTATATGTAATTTTCACATCGGAACTAGTCTCTTTTTGCCCACTCCCTTCCAAATTTCGACTACTTAGCATGTCGGCCAAATCCTACAGTGAATGTCACTTTAGAACAATCTGAATCGGAAAACCACAGAGCAACACTTCTTTAAAATTATGCATGAACAAACCCAGAATAATCAGAGGAAGCATAAAACAGATTACGTTTTACCTAAAGTGGAATTTATGACATGCCACAAGTAATTAATTCTCTAAGATAATTTAAGAACAAAGGCTCATTTGACTTCTTTTTTTATTCCCTTTTTTTTTTTTAAGATTTTATTTACTTACTTGAGAGAGAGAGAGCATAGTAGGGGGAGAAGCAGAGAGAGAATCAGACCCCCAGCTAAGCAGGGAGCCAAGGTGAAGTTCAATCCCAGGATCCTGAAATTATGACCTGAACCAAAGATGCTTAACAACCGAGCCACGCAGACGCCCCTATTTGACTTCTTATTTATTTATTTATTTATTTGACAGAGAGAGGCCACAAGTAGACAGAGAGGCAGGCAGAGAGAGAGGAGGAAGCAGGCTCGCCGCTGAGCAGAGCGCCCGACGCAGGACTCGATCCCAGGACCCTGAGACCACGACCCGAGCTGAAGGCAGTGGCCCAACCCACTGAGCCACCCAGGCGCCCCCCCCCCCCCATTTGACTTCTTAAACACAATAGCAGGTCACTACTCTGCAAAGCCAAAACAGTGATGGCCTTGTCTGATATAACTGATGTATTTGTTTTCTTTTTGCCACCTTTGCACTGCTTCCTCTGTTTTAGTATCTGTCACTCTTTCTTGTGATTCTTAGTTTATATGCCTTTCTCCACTATTAGAAGTTCCTTAAGAGCAGACATCTCTTCTTATTTACTCTCATAAAAGGTATTCTCAGTATTTGCCACTGTATCGTGCATAGTAGGCAGTCAACCAACGCTTGCTGAATTCATGAATGCATGCATGCCATCGTCAAAGCAATACATTAATTAATAGCCCTTAATAGTCAGAAGTCCTTGATTCTGAGTCCTGCCACTAAGTTCCTTTGAACTGTTGATGTAATGTTTTTTCACTCATAAAAGATGATTTTGAAAAAATTTCTTCCAGCAAATGTGTATTTCTATAACAAGAGATTCATAGCATTTTTATAAACTGTGAAGTGTGAACCCTGTATGGTCGATGAGTAATTCAAGTTTTGACATCTGACCCCCAGCTTTGGGAGACCAGGCTACCATGTACTCTTTTTTCTCACTTTGCCAAAAACTTCAATTATACTCCATTCTGGTTTGTTTTGTCTCTTTCCCATGGATTTGTATGGGGAGAAAAGAAGGGAGTAAAGCAGTCACTGTACGGAGGATAATTCGAGGCTGGAGAACTTCGTTCACACGGCCAGCTTCTAGGGTCTTCATTTTTCCGACTTTGATTTCCATGCCAGCCTAAAATAGCAACTCAGTCCCTTACATACATTATCATTCCACTAAAACTTATGACAGTGAAGAGAAAAACAGTGGAAGAAGAGAAACCAGGTTGGATTTCTGAGATTTTAAACCAAGTTTGGTCTTTGGGTAACGTCTATCTACTTGTTTTTAAAATCAGCTTGAGCCTTGCAACTGTGTACAGCTCATAGTTCCTCTAGAAATTTTCCATGCTTTTGAAAAGCTTACATAATTGCTAATGTGGCAATTGCAAAATTGTCCCTTGACATGAACATAAACCAGAGAAGTGTCCTGCCCACAATTTCAGGCTCTCCCTCCTGCAGAGGTGGCAGAGGGAGAGATAAGCAGACCCCTAGGAAGAGGGCGGAGTTTGTGTAAGGAGTGGGAAAACCATTGAAAGAGTTTGTAAACAGTTGCAGGGCCTGGAGGCAACCCCATCTGAGACAGTGGGGAAGAAAAAAATCATAAGCCTGATTATCTGCCCTCGTTTCAGCAGAGAAGGAGGTTGTCCATTTCACGTCTTGTTCTTCTGTTTTGGAGATCGATGTCAAAGTGAAAACAGTGAGATGCTCAAAGTATTCGCTTTCCTAATTTGTCGATTCCAAATCCACTACCCAGAAAAGCAGGGCAGATGAGTTTATGAAGATCCTCTCTTAGCTATCATTTCAGAGCAGTTTTTTCCCTCCCTCGTTGTCGGAAAGCAGTGAAGAATTCAGTGAGATATTTGTTACCAGAAACCGGTCTCTGATTTGGGGCCGGGGTGGAGGGGAATTTGTGGTTTCTGATCTAAAATCCAAGGCCAGAGAGATTTTCCTAAATCAGTGAAAGCAAATTGAAGCAGGATAAGATATTAAGCTGTTAGGCGGTTTCAAAGCCAGCTCCTTGATGTTTCCCTAGAAAGTCTTGAAGCTGGAAAAGGAGAAGCCTCTAAACCCCAGTCCTTGTGCATGCGTGCATGCCAGTGTGTGTGTGTGTGTGTGTGTGTGTGTTTACTAAGCAATTACACAAACAAAAAGACAAATGCAGTTCGTTTCTTTCTCCTCTCTCCTGGATATTTCTGCACCCACCCCTGCACCCCAGGCCATCTCCCGTGCAACCTCACTTCTGCAGGTCTGGGCAGCTCGGCCTGTGTCAGACAATAGATATGCAAGATAACAACAGGACAGTCCCTTGGAGGCCTTGGCCTTTATCAGGATTAACTGTTAACATCAATAAGCAAAACAGGGTGGCGGGGTTTTTCCATCCCTGGCCTTTGCTGTTCCTGGGTGCCAGATGGCATTTCTATCCATGAAAACAAAATGCTGCAAGTTAGAATGTTGACTAGGCACTGTTACTTCCACTTGATCACACTGTTTGGGGCTCGCTTTGATGTACAAAACACTCCTAAGATAATGAAATGCGTTGGCAGCTGGCTAATGGCTGGGAAAGTGCAAACCCGGCACTGAACTCTTCCCGGAGACTATTCAATGGCAAGGTGGTGTCAGGCCTAGAGCTGGAGAAGGAGCAAAGAGGCTCGTTGCCAGGCAGGCCCGGGACTCCAGGCAAGCCGCTGAGGAGGGGCTGGTATTTTTCTCCCTTCAATAGAAGTGGTCTGTGCCTGCAGCAAATGAGAAATAAATCATTCAAGGCCAAGCTCAGGCTTATGTTGAACTAGCAGCGGAATTTGCATAAGAGCCTCCGCATGCACAGGTAAACAAAGACCGACCTGGCTACCCTAGTGGAGGTGGTCTTGGAGTGGTTAGTTTTTGCTAGTGCCCACATAGGACCTCATCTTTGTGCAAGGGGGAAAAAAAGTCTTAGGAATTAAATCTGACTTTGCTGCTACTGATCTTCTCACTGGCCTGATTCACCGGGAAAGTAGAGCGTGCATAATTGGGGAGGGAGGCGTTTTCTCACCCTTCTGTCCCTTGATGCTACAGCCCACTCCAGGGAGGTACTGCCTAGGTACGGGCCCCTGTGGGAAGTCGCCTGGGCCCCTGTCCTCTTCCGCAGAATAGCCCTATCCCAATCCCAACGGACCTGCTGGCCACCCAAAGTTCTTCCAGCACCTGGACTCCCTCAATCTAAGCAGAAACTCTCCCAATTCTCTAGTTTGCTCTTATCTCTGTTACTAGAAATGTGAGCTTGGGGCAGAAAGTGCTTTTGGACCAAAGGTCAGGTAACTCTGGGCCAGCCCCTGGTCCAGATCCAGCCTGCCATCTGTTTCAAAGCTAACAAGAGTTTGATATTTTTAAATGATTGGGGGGAGGGATCAAAAGAATATTTTGTGTCCCACGTAATTCTATGACATTCAAACGTGCACATCCGAAAGTCAGCTTTTCTTGGTGCACTGGCCCTCGGGGTTCCTGCACAGGTCGTCTTTGGCTGGGTCTGTGAGACCACTGTGCAGCCGAGTCCTTGCCTCAGAGGCTTGGGGATAGCCTGCAAAACCTAAAATATTTACTCTCTGGCCCCTACCGAAACATTCAATCCCCTGCCTTAAAATTGTTGCCGAACCCAGGGTAGGTGCTGACTGTCTCTCTCTGACCATTTCTAAAGTTTGAAAATTTTAGCTGGGTGGGAAGTTCTCCACTATCCCAGTGTTTCCATCACCTTCCCCTGGAAAAGTTGTTCGTGCCACCTTGAGAGACACTTTCCTTCCTTTCTAGCTCAAAATGGAACCAGCTTTTGAAGTTCTTGCTGAAGCTTCCTTTCTGTGCTTTGTCTCCCCACAGACAACTCCTGAGTTGGCATTTAAACAAATACTTCAGGGTCAAAATGTCCCAAGGGTGTCTGTTCAGCTGGGGTGGAAATCCGAGGGGAAACATGGGGGGAGTGGGGGTGGAGGGAGTCTGATGATGATGCTTTGTACCCTGGCATTTTTCCTCTCCAGGTGCCCTCTGCCAGTCCACAGTGTCTGGTTACAACTCAGGGTTGGAAGCTTATCTGAGCCAAGGGAATTGGATCTGCCCATCCCATAGCTGGTGTCTCTGCTTCTGCTTGGAGCCCTGCCTTTGTCAATTCAAACACTGTATTTAAAAAAAAAAAAAAAAAGTAATTGACCACGTTTTTGTTTCCTCCTCATCCTGTTTGTGAAGGGGAGTACTGGGTGTGTGGTCTCTAACTTCCTACCTACTCTGCTTTGTCTTATGGTGCTGGGACCTTCTTTTTTGAACTCTGGCTTCCATACAATTGTTGGCCACAGCCATTCTGGGTCTATTAAACATAGATGCTTCCTTGGCCAAAAGTTACAGCGGTTGGCTCTACATGACAATTACTGTGACTGGTTTTTGTTTTTTTTTTTTTGTTTTTTTTCTTTTTTTATTTTTCTGTGTTTCCCAAGGGAAATATGTATTTCTTTTACATCAAAAAGAAAAAAGCGTAAAAAAAAAAGTTGTAAAAGTACCAGTCGAGTAGTAATCTCTACTTACTGGTGAGTGTGCCTCAATTCCTTCCCTTCTCCCATCTCTTCTTAAAGTGTATCCCGATATTACAGATGGTATCTAAATCCACGAAACTAGATTAATCAACTCTTGTAAGCTATGACTTTATTTTAAAAAATATGTTTGGGAGATGGTGTCTGAGAGGGTAAGATATATATCAAAAAAGCAACTAAACTTCCAGTTTCTGGGTCCAGGATCTAAGGATAACAAGTAAAAAGATGAACAAACTGGAAAAAAGACCTGGAATGATGTTCATTGAATTATCAACAGTTCTCTCTGTAAGTAGATTAAGGGGTAATGGCTGCTTTTACTTTATGCTAAACTTGTTGGATTATTTTAAATTTTTAACTGTGATGATGTATTATATTTGGTTTCTTTTGTTTTTGTTTTTTGATGTATTATATTTGTTATGAAAAACTCCAATCCCACGTATATTTTCCACAGACCTTTGAATATCCATTTTACACACCTACATCTGTTATTAATCAGCCCCTTACTTACCTACCCCCTCCCATGGCAAGAGACCCTGACCTTAGACCCGTATATCACCCTTCATGGAACATTTGAAAAACGCTAGTGTTCTGGCTCATCTGGGATGGGTAAACGGAGTCAAACTTACTTTATAGCTTCAGATTTTTGATTATGCATAAAAAGGTGTTTTTTTGTTTTTTTGTTTTTTTTTGCTCCAATGTGTGATATATACGGTCTGTGATGTCTTCTAATACTTTATTATTTGTGCTTATTGGACATTTAATCCATGTGGAATTTATTTGGAGGTGAGGTAGGAATCTGATGTTGGATGTTTGGACCCCATCATTATGTCATCAACACAAATTAAAGCTGACAGTTACAAGTGCACATGGTAAAATAAGTTATCAACTAGCTACTTTCAGGAAAACAAATCTTGACAAATCTGTACCTGCAGTATTTGACTTGGGAAAAATGTGACTTGATAAAAACAATGGCCATAGGAAAAAATTAAGAGTGACAGAAGCTTTAACTGATAAGATTTGATAAGGATAAAACAACCCAGCATTGTAAGATTCACATTAAAAAAAACTTGGTCTCAGGGAAAAGAATTTTTGATATGGAACTGATGATAATTAGACGAATATTTTCATTATGGTCAAGGGAAATTGGACAAGGGAAAATAAAAAGCTTAATTCCAGAATGTTTCTCAAGGAAAGTTCATCAGTGTTGGTAAAATTATGATATTAAAAATTGTTTGAATTGATAAAATCAGAGTGAAAAGATTCTTGGGGCCAAATCAGTGAAGCGAAGATCATTCTTTTTTTTAAAAGATTTTATTTATTTATTTATTTGACAGAGAGAGAGATCACAAGTAGGGAGAGAGGCAGGCAGAGAGGCAGGCAGCAGGCAGAGAGAGAGGAGGAAGCAGGCTCCCTGCGGAGCAGAGAGCCCGATGCGGGGCTCGATCCCAGGACCCTGAGATCATGACCTGGGCCGAAGGCAGCGCCTTAATCCACTGAGCCACCCAGGCGCCCCAGATCATTCTTTTCTTTGGAGATTATACTTTATTTTTCTAAATGGGCTGTTTATTATTCTGACATCATTTATATAAGCAAATGATAATTCTTGCAACTGGTCTGAAATGAGCCTTTTTCATTTACTGAAATCTCATACTTGGGTCTATGTCTGGATTCTTTTATTTCTTCAATGCGCTTGCTTAATCTGCACTGGTATTAATTATTGCAGATTTAAAGTAACCTTGATAACTATTGAATAGCCCTCTTTTATCCCCCATTAGAATTGTTTTTCAACATTTTCTTAGTTCTTCCTCACATTTACTCTTTCAAGGAACTGTAGCATCAGCTAGTTCAATAGACCAGATTTTTAATAACAAACTGAATGATTATACACATTTTCCATTTTAGTTGTAATCTCTTACTTAATTGTTTTAATATCTTGGCTCAATTTTATATATATTTATATCTATCTAATCTTTATCTGTACCTATAAATGCAAATGTAGGTGTCTATGTGTATATGTATGTTTGGTTTTAGCCTTTGAATTAATTGAATTTATTTAATTTTTGTTTTCAGATTTTTTCTTCTTTTGAGCTCTTTAAGATCCTTTGTTGTTTATTCCTTCTGAAGATAATTTCAGTTATTATATTATACTTTGTCTATTATCTGCTTATTTCCAATGACAAGGCCTGAGAGCCTTATCATTCCTGCAGCTCCAACACGAGATGGTTTGGGCACCGATTTGGAAGTAAAAATGGCAAAGGTTTATTTTTTTCCTGAAATTCAGTATATACTCTGAGTGTTGATGAAGGGGCAAGATGTTTAAGTCTCCTTCCTAGTGGGATTTCCTTGTACCTTCTTTCTCTTTCCTAAAGAATAAGAATCTATTATTTATCCTGTCCTTTGCTGTGTCCTCTAAATTCTTGGATGAAATTCACAAGGAGCTTTTAAAGTCTACCTCCCCTTTGATGAGAATTGGTGATTTGAATTTGCATTGTAATGTCTCTCCTAAGAGCAGAGCCTTAACCTTCACAATGCTATACTTTGCAAATTTGATACCAGGTAATGGACAATTCTTTGAAATGCTATCTCATTCACCTGCCACTTGTTTATAGTTTGGGGTTTTCATCATGTGACTTTGGATTCTTTTTTTTTTTTTTTTTCCAAACTACCTTTTATATACAATTCATATTCCATGAAGGCAGAAATTTGGTTAATTTTGAATTCTATCTTTAGTGTATGAAATAATGCCTAGCCCATAATAGGCACCTAGTATATACTGTTGGTTGACTGACTCAACCAGCTTACCTTTATTTCCAAACACAGCCTTTGAAGAACTCTAGGTTATCAGAATTAGCTATTTGTCTGCCCCAGAGATCATTCGAGCACACCTGAAACAAATCTCACATCCCCAAAACCTCTGATTCCTCTTATTCCTAAACTCAGACATTGGTGTCCTCCTCAAAATGTTTACACTCAACACTTTTCCATCATTTAAGAACTTCTTCCTTCTCTCTCTGCTCCAGCCCCCTTCACACCCACATATAATTCACCCCCAGATTTGTTGATTCTATTTCACAGGGTCTCTGTACGCATTCAACCCTTCTGGTTTCCACCACATTAGTTCAAGGCCTTGCTCCCTCTCACTTGGTTGTTAGGATCCCCCCTAATTATTATCCCTTCCTTCAGGGGCTCTGTCCACTCACTCACTTCAGCAAAATCCATGTTAATATTGCCTCTAGAGCACTCATCCTTAAACAGGTCTGACCCCATCACTATGTGCCTATGATTCCTTGTTACCTTTAGACAACCCTTCAAACTCTCTAACCCGCTTTGCACATTTTTCCAGAATGTGAAGGTTCTCGGTCATGATTTCTGGTTTAATCTGCTTCATGCTCAGCACCTTTCATTCCTACCAGGGGAGTGTACTGTCTTTCCCTGGACGAACCCTGCAATTTCTTTGTTGCTGATCTTTGTCCCTTCTCGCTGTGCTCTGGGCGCACAGGCTCTTTTCGTTTGATCGCCCTTCATGACCTCTCCCGCACCAGCAGTTCCTTGCCCAGCTTGTCTGCCAGCTGCACGTGGTTGTGTAGCTGCCACTCATTCTCCATCAGTGCCAAATCACCTCTCTGGTAAGCCTTCCACGGTCTCTCCCCTGGGAGCCTTCCCTGCTTCCATATATCCGGTCACATTAAACACCGTCAGTTCTGGTATTACAAGTACCCAATGTGTAATTATACACATATGTGTGGGGTCATCTGATTAAGGGCTGTCTCCCCCACTTTATTGTAAACTTGTGAATGAAGAGATCTGACCCTCCTTGCTCACCACTGTGTCTCCTGTGACCAGCACTGGAGCACATGAAATACTTAAAAGAATGAATGCATCAATGTCTACAGAAGACTTGGCCATCCTCCTTACCCTATCTCCTCTTGGAAGCCACCCAAGACCTCTGTTTTGAATTTACCTCTTTCTTTCCTTTAATCACTACACATTCACCTCTTCTTCCATAGGTGGTAGCTCCTGTGGAGTAGTCATTTGTCATCCAGACCCTATTCCCCTAGGAAGCCAGGAGGATGGTCTGGTTCATGTCTAAGGACGAGTGCTAACATTAGAAAGCTAAGGCTTTGAGGGCCCCTGGGTAACTCAGTCAGTTAAGCATCCAACTCTTGATTTTGGCTTGGTTCATGATCTCAGGGTTGTGAGATCAAGCCCCGAGTTGGGCTCCCCTTGAGTTTAAGATTCTCTCTCTCCCTCCCTCTGCTCACTAACGCCTGCTTTCTCTCTGTCTCTCTCTCAAAAAAAAGAAAAAAAAGAAAAAATAGTTAATGCTTTGTTCATAAGAGTAACAAAGGTTGGCAAAAGTTGAAATGGTTAAGAAGTATTATGTCACACTTCCAATGCACCCCAGAGTTTTGGTCAGAAGCTCATCTGAACCTGTGTACTCCGATTATACCTTAATATTACCCAGTCAACTCGTGGTTGTGTGAGGATGTTAACCAGGGAGGCTGGGATAGGGTATGGGATGAGGGCAGTGGGAATCCACACCAACTAGCAGAAATCTATGCCCTAGTGCTGGTGGGTTAATAATATCATCTTACATTCTTATTTGGTCTTCTTTTGTGCATGTCACTCAATAATCTTGTTAATAAGTTCTAGCAGGTGATGATAATAAGGAAATAATGGTTGACTAATCTGTGTTTATCCTGTCAACTCCACCTTGGCTGAGGACATAAACCCATATGGAAAAATTTGGACTTTGTCTATTTAAACCTCTTACAAAAGAAAAGTAGTGCTTGAGTTTTACGAAGGCTGTGGATTTATTGCTCTTAATTCTACCCACAACAAAATGAGTTGTCTTTCAACCTGGTTTTGCCAAGTATTTCATCTGGATTAATAGATGGTCGAAAAACCATCAAAAAGTGTTCAAACATTGATATAGCACAGTTAGCTCTGGACTGCCACAGAGGCTTAGGAGGATTTCCTGGGGCCTGTTAATTTGAAGTCATAGGAAAGAACATGGGAAGGAACAGGAAAAGCTGTGGTTGTACTATACTCTGGCCTGATGCTACCAAAGAGGAAGATATTAATGGCAACTTGCAAGGGTGTATTCTGGGTATTTTCTTATCTTAGCCACTGGAAAGGTGGGGAGAAGTATATTTTCATAACAGAAAATATAATCATTTTTCCTTCTTGCTCTTGAAGATTATGAGAAAATTTCTAAGAGATATTCTTGGAAGAGTCAGAAAGGTATTATTCTAATCTCTATGGATGCTCAGAGATGTAAAGGACTCAATTTTGGTAGCACAGCACCCAGAGTGTTTCTTAATTGTTCCTTTGATGAAGATAGGACTTTCCTGAAAAGATAGGAGCCAGAAGAAGGAGAAGTCCAATTTCAGTATACTAGAAAAAAAAGCTGGGATCTTTGGGATTTTGTGTAGCCTGCTCTGTGGGGAGTCCGGATCTACAGATCAGAGACAATGATATCACTGTCAGGTTCTGAGTCTTTTGTAACTTCTCTGTGTTTGTCGCTGTGGTCATTGCCTGTCCCCATTTTGACTACCGGCAAAATGCTTGAAATGAAAATCATTTCTGGACAGTGTCTTAGATACGGTGAATTAATTCATTCACTCAGCCAGTTTTTGTGGCGTGCTTACTCTATACCAGGGTCTCCTCCAGAGCCTGAAAAATACAACTGTAGACAAAGCAGAGCTCTGTGCCCTCACTGAGCTGACATTTTAGTGAAAAGACAGACAGTGAAGGCAGTAAATAAAATCTATAAAGTATTAGATGCTGATAGGTGTTACGAGGAAACAAAAGGGGAAAGAGGATAGAAGACACTGAAGGTGGGAGTTGCAATTTTAAATATGGAAGTCAAGAAATACTTAATCGAGAAGGTAACATAAGGAAAGACCTGAAAGAGGGGACACAGCTAACTGTGTGGTTATTGGGGACAAGGGTGTTCCAGGCAGAGGAATATAAAGTTTAAAGGTGATTTCTTAAACTAGGTTAGAAAAGGATTTTACTGGCTCAGTGTCTCCAAAAACCCAAGGGCTCCCTTCAGCTTCAGGCATGGCTTGATAAAGGGATTAGGAAAACATTCTTTTTTTTTTTTTTTCCTCTTCTCTCTGTATGTTGGTTTCATTCTTACATAGTTTGCCCTTTTGTGGCCGCAGGAGAGCTATGATGTTTCCAGTTCTTACATCCTATACTTCAACTCCGTAGGAAGAGGAAAGGCCTTTGTCTCAGTATTATTAGCAAAAATCTCATTTTGTCTCTCTTGCCCTGAGTGGGTCACTGCCCATTTCTGACGCAATTATTGTGATCAGAGCAAATACTATATACTGATTGCTTGAGGTCTGTGTCACTTGCTACGCTGGAATGGCATAGACTGAGAAAGTTTTGTTTGTTTTTTTGTTTTTTGTTTTTTTGTTTTGTTTTGTTTTATTTTGTTTTGGTTTTTGGTTTGGGTTTTTTGTGGTTTTTTGTTTTTTGGGTTTTAGTTTTGGTTTTGTTTTTTTGGCGAGGGGAAGGGGGCATTCCCCTAAAGAAAATTGGGGAACCAAGAGAAGAATTAATGGATTTTGGAGAGCAAAAGCAGCAAATGTCCTTTACATCATATCTCTTTTGTTTAAATAAAATCCTTGGTAGAATTAGATCCAACACAAACTTGGTGGGGCAAGTTGCTTCATCTCTATGGAACCCAGTTTCTTTTTATCTAAAATGAGAATGTTGGACTCACAAACTTTAATTTATACTCTATGACTAAGTATATTTTCTGAAGTCTTACATTTAAAAAAAAAAGTTCATTATATTATGGTAGTACAAATATACTCTGCGGAAAGAAAGTTAAAAGCAAGTATTTAGCCTCTATTTTGGAGATTGCTATTTGGCATAAGGAACAGCATGAGTCCTTGAGTATAGGCCTTTAAATGCAAGTTTTTAAAGAGCTGATGTGATCAATCCCAGATGTCTTTGTACTGTGATTTACCGCTTCCTCTGCTTGATGAGCTATAGGAAGGGAGAGACTTAGGAAGGGTGTGGATCAGGATTATTTTGGGGGTCAATTTCAAGTCTGGAGTTGGGTGACTGGGTTAAAAGGCCAGCTCAGGGAGCATTTTAACACAGATTTCCATATTCAAAACAGAGTGGGGAGTCTATGCAGCCTTCTGTAGACCTCTATGACACTAAGACAATGACATTAAGATAAAGACTCTCCTAAAGGTAGAAGACACTTGGGACTTACTTCCTGGACTTTCAGGATTGCATAGTCCTTCTTTAGTGCTGGATTGAGAGGAGGATGGCTGAAGGAAATGGCCCTTCCTACTTGCAACATTTTGAGATTCTCCCAGCAATGAAAAGGGGACTTTCATAAGGGCTTTGTCTGTGTTTAATATCAGAGCTCCACATTTTATATTAAATTGGTGACTATGTGGGTCTGACATTTGGCATTGCATAAGAGAGCCAAACAGCTCCTCAAACTTCCTGCGTGATTCAGGCAAGACTTAAAATCCCTTCATGAACGCTTTCCATGTGTCAGGAATAATGCTTCCAGGTAACCAGACCTGTCTCTGTGAATATTCTCTTGGAAATTTCCATGCTCTTTAGAGCAGTGCACAAAGCTCACAGAAGACCCAGGATTTCCTTCCTCTTCTGTGACAGTTTCAGGGATTTATGTACCCTTGGTTTCCCCAAATTGCGAAAAATCCCTATCCAGTCTCAAAAGGTCTTTACAGTCCGGTGAAGACCATTTTCTTTTCTTTTTTCTTTTTTTTCCCTTTCCTTATTTTCCTTATTTTTTTCTTTACTGAAGTATTGCTTTTCTCCAGCCAGCTTTCCTTTCAAGCTGGAAGGGCATACTTTAGGAGGACGTGGGGTCCCTGAAACTTCCTCCCCACCCATCCGAAATACTCCCTTATTGTGAATTTTACATGGTTGATTCATCACAATATTTGTCTCTGAAATATTTTCCTAAAATAAAATATATGTAATAATCTATTTCAGTGCACTGTGATCCACATATTGTTCCCATACTCCGAGTGTTATCCTGTGCTCTCGGCCAGCAAAAGCTGACCCAGCAAACTACTCTACATGTTTGATCAATGACAACTGTCTGCACTTCCTCAATTGAGTGTATCCGCAGTGTGCGTTCTCTCTTTCTGCCATTTCTTGTGTTCTTTCTCTTTTCATGGCTGACCCAAAAAGTAATAGTAATAGACTTGCTGCAAAGAAAGAAAGCTATTTACAGTGGATATTAAAATGTCAGTTTCAGCTACAGAATGAGAAGACAAGCCACAGACTGGGAGAAAATATTTTCAAGATACATATTTGATAAAGGACTGTTATTGAACATGTGCAAAGAGCTCTGAAAACTCAACAATAAAATAAACAATCTGATTTTAAAAATGGGCAAAGACCCCAAGAGACACCATAAGCAAAGAAGATAAACAAATGGTAAATACACATATGAAAGCAGACCCCACATCGTTTGTCATAAGAAAATGGCGAATGAACACAGCAATGGGAGATGACCACATTCGTGTATTCTAAGCCATTCTGGGCCAAGATCTGGGACACCAATAGCATCAAATGCTGGGAGAGTGTGGGACAACAGGAACTCTCATTCATTGCTGGTGGAAATGCAAAGTGGTCCAGCCTCTTTGGAAGATGGTTTGGCAGTTTCTTATAAAACTAAACATGCTCTTACCATATGATCCAGCAATTGCACTCCTTGGTATTTACCCCAGTGAGCTGAAAAACTATGTCCACACAAAGCCTGCATATGGATATTTATAGAAGTTTTATTCATAACTACCAAAACTTGTAAACAACCAGGACGTCCTTCAGTAGGTGAACAGCTAAATAAACTACTATCTACAAACATTGAAATATCAAGCAGTACTAGAAAGAAATGAGCTATCAAGCTATAAAAAAACACGGAGAAAGCTTAAATCACATGACTAAATGAAAGAAGCCAAACTGAAAAGACTATATACTGTATGATTCCAACTATAGAACATTCAGGAAAAGGCAAAACCATGGAAACAATAAAAAATAGGGATTAACAGGAAGGAGGGATCCATCAGCAGCGCATCAAGGATTTTAGGGAGTAGTGGAACAATTTTGTGCGATACTAGAAGAGTGGATACATGTCATTTTCCATTTGTTTGAACCCATAGAATGGACACCAAGAGTGAACCCTAATGTAAACTACTGGCTTTGGGTGATAATGGTGTGTCAGTGTAGGTTCCTGGATGGTAAAAAAGGCATCACTCTCTGGGGAGTGTTTATGGAGGAGGAGGCTGTGCCTGTCTGTGCGGGTGAGGGGATCTATGGGAAGTCTCTGTACTTTGCACACAAGTTTTGCTTTTGCTCTAAAAATAAAGTCTTTAAAAAATGCAAGTTGCATAGGTTTTTGAGGTGACCTTGTGTGGAAATTCTTTGACATTATAAAAGGCATCATCACCACATCCTGAGAAGACTAATATTCAGCTTCAAAGACAAGAGAGGCAAGAAACCATGGTGGTAAGGCCTGACTCCAGTGGCCACAACAAGCCTTTGCCCATGCCTTCCTGTAAGAATTGGGCAGTAGCAGCCTGTTGAGAGCTATTGAACTAGCAGGTAAACTTTCCTGGCCCTGCCCTATGCCTCTGTCTGTTCTGCCCACAAGACAAAGGAAAGAGAATGGAGAAGGATACTTCTCACTCTGAGCTTTCTAAGGCCTTCCTAGAAGATAATCCCCCTCCCTTGTCGGAGCTGGATGGTCTCAAGCCCAGCCTTATCTGGGAGGACAGCTGAGAGCAGCTGAAGCTCTGTTTACCAGTACAGCTGTCGAAGCAGCAGGAGTCTCCTCCCTGCTGCTACTATCGCTGCCCCTTGCAGGCTGGACAAGGAGAAGGGTGTACTGAGTGACTTTGGCTGATCATTACGCTAATGGCTGACATATAATGATGGCACATATCATGCCAGGCAGAACAGTCAGTGTTTCACATGGATTGTTGCAATCCTCATAAGAATAAGAGCTGGTAGGCCTTCCTATATGCCAGGCATATCCTCGGAGCTCTAGATATATTATGCTAATTTCATCCTGATGAGGAGCTGATGAGGTGGGACCATTACCTTTCCCATTCTACAGATGAGAAAACTAAGACTTAGAGAAGCTGAAGAACTTGCCCAGTGTCACACAGCTGCTAAGTGGTATAGTCCGTAATCAAGTTGAAGGAAAGCACAAGTCCAGAACAGTCTTATAATCACAGTAGAGCAGAGTTGGTCTGTTATAATTTTATTTATCCCTAAAATATTTTCTAAAAATAAAATGTATATAAAGATCCATTATGGGACAATATGAATACATGTTTTCCCCCATGTTCTTAGTGTACCATATGTTCTTGGATAATGAGTGCTAGCGTAACAGACGGTAGCACACACTCTAATCATTTGAGGGGATAGCATCCCACTATGATTGTGATTGTTAACATTTAGAAAAGAAAGCACAAGGCAAGTTTGAAGAGATGGTGGGAGGAGTGGGGTGAGTGTCCAAAGACACTTTGTAGGTTACCATCATCTTGGAGAGTTTGCTCTGCCTATAAACGAGCCTATGAGTTTGCAGAAACTTGATCTGGTCAGTGCAGTGGGAGGTTTCACTCCTGTGGAATGGACTCATAGAGACTACCATAAAAACGAGAACACCAATTTATCAAATGCAATGAGAATTACAACTGTTAGGGTATCAGATCCTTTCATCTCACCAAACCCTCACAATATACTGTCCTTGTAGATATGCTGTACAGAAAGTCAAATTATAAGTAAGTACTTAGATGAGACTGGGAGTTTCTCTATGAATCAGTCATCAAGGTTATAAGAGCTGGATGCATTCAGCTCCATGACAGAAAGAAATCTCCCATCCAGGAGCAGCTAGCTTGGATCTTTGTGCTCAATTCAAAAATTGGCCAGTGTACTCTGCCCTACATAGAACTTTGTCCATATGAATCATTTGGTTTTGGGTGACAGGAAAATTTAAAACAAGATAGATGTTTGTTTCTAATTTATGTAAAAGTCTGAATTGATTTTGGGCCCAGAGCTGGCATAATGTCCCTTTGTGTCAGAGACCAACATTCTCTTTATATCTTGTTACTTTGCCCTGCAGAGCCTCGACCTTATGGTCCAAAAGAGTGGACTTTGTATTTCAGAAGGAAGCCAGAGAACAAGTTAGAGAAACAGCAAAGAGAATTCATACATGCTTCTCTTAAAAGAAGCCCCTAGAAATTGCCTCGTGGCACTTTTGCTCATATCCCATGGTCCCGTATTTAATCTTATGGCTACACCCACCTACAAAGAAACCTGGAAAATGGAGTCTCTAACCTGCATGGTCCAATGCTCTTCCAAAAATCAGAGTATCCATCAGCATGGACAAAGTGGAGAGAGGCTATTGGGATGAGAAGTGAGGGATCATGGTCTAAGACTGATCTCCCATGGCTTAGACGACAGCCCTCATCACAGTGGGGAGACCCAAGTGCTCCCCTGCCCAGGAACCCAGATGCGGTGAATCCTGCTGCAACCTTGCAACATCACACAGCTGCCATGGCAAGGGGTGGGCCCAGTTTCCAGTCACTTCAAAGAAGGATCTGGAGACTTTCTTCTCCCAAGACCCCAAAGCTGGGAGAGGAAAGTCCTGGTGGCCAGGTTCTTCTGTTTCTCAAATTTGATATCATTAATAAAATTCCTAATAAGATTTATGATCCTGGAATTTGATTCATCTTTGAAAGACAAAACTAAAATTAGATGTATGACTAGGATTCCAAATAGGGAACCAAGCATCATTTCAACCTATGTCTGCCTCTTCTTTCACATTTATTCCTCCTCACAGTTTTGGGCGCCATTTTAAGGTTCATTCTTATTTGCTTTCTCCTTTGTCAGTTCTCATTTCATGTTCTGGTTGGGCTAGTTTGGACTTGTGGTCTCTAATGTTAGGCCTCTCACCCCTCCCTCCCAAATCCCACTACACACAGTTGTCAGGACATTCCTTCTAAAGTACTCGAGCATTCTGGATAGTCATCTTCATGGTCTGACCCAGGTTTTCCTTTCCAGATGAGGTCTCCAGTCATTCCCCAATATGTCTTCTAAGACTGGCCATTCCAAATGGTTTGCTATCCCCCAAATTCATCATTCCTATCTTTGTACCATTGCAGAGATATTTTCCTCTGTTTAGAGCACCCTTGAACCCAGATGGGACTCTACTTCATCTCAATCTTAAAGTCAAGCTCCCCTATTCTGATTCCTCCAGCTTCTTCTTTTTGGAATCATGGGACCCTAGGCATACCTTGATCTTAGTACAATAAATATATATTTCAGCTCACATAAGTCTTTTCTACTGACCAATTTAATTTACACTGTGAACCCTCATTCTGCCTCTTGTTGGATACCAACACTTGGGTAAACAGGATACTTCTCCCATGTCTTCTCTGGGCTTATATCTAAACCCATGTGACTTGGGCTCATATAGACCCAGATTACTTGGGTTAGGGAATATCTTCTTGGTCATGATCTATTCTTGCTGGCCTGAAGCCCATTGTCTTCACCGTTCCTGTGGTTGTCAGTGGAGACAGTACAGACAAGTGGCTAGCTAAAATGGCTCCTTCTCATCTTTGAAGGCAGATTCAGCAAAATTCTCTGCTCTGGTGTGCTTCATGGGCACAGAGAAATACACGTTCCCTGGCCATGTTGGGCATGGGAAAACTTAGGCCTGTCTCTGTCTAGATCACTCTCAGAAATATGAGAACGTTTTCTTAACTCAATGAGGTAGTCTAAGTCCGGTCCTCCTAGATCTAGCATGCTGATATTTCTCTGGTGCCTGAATGTAAGAGACTGGAGCATCAATTCTTCCATCACCAGAGCTCTCATTCTCACTGGGGTGGGGGTGTGGGGTGAGGGGGGTGAGGTGGGGGGGGTCCTGTCATCTGCTCTTTAGGGAAAGGGGATGCAAGCTGTCCCTTCTTGCAGACTCAGCTGCATGGAAGTTCTCCTGTTTGTTCAGACCCTTCTTTCTCACCACCCTCTGAGGAAATGTGATTCGGTAGCTGGTGAGATGGGTGGAGGGTGGGAGGAGGCGTGCGGGAAATCTAGCTCTAACCCCATCCTGTTGTCTCTGTGCCCTGACTTCCCTGGGGCCTAGGTTTTTGCAACTCAAAATGTTTACCGTGCTTTTTGCTGTAAGAGCCTTTTGGCAATGAATCCTGTAACGCTAAAATGGGCAAAACTCAGGGGTTCTAAAGAAGAGGTATTACTATTACAAAATATCATTATCCCACTGTAATAGTGTTTACCACATTATTTAAAAATAGATCACTTATTTTTCTCCTTCACTAGACTGTGAGCTTCTACCTTTCACTATTTTACCTTCTAATTCATGACATAATCCCAGAGAAAAGATGAAGGAAGGACCCTGATTTAGTTGAACTTAGGTATCTACAAAGAGGCAGAATGAGGGTTCAAAATGAAAATTAAATTGAGCAATAAAAACAAAAAAAAAAGAATATGTGATCTGTAATGTGCACCTTTTGCACTAAGATCAGGATATGTTTAGGGTTCCATTAAGGCACAATGCAGTGGAGAGAGTAGAAACTCAGTGCCTGATGATGAATTAAGGAATTACGTGACTGATGCTAATAGCTTTCATTTCTCTGGTGCTTACTCTATGCAAGCCAGTCTTGTTAATGATCTTATAAGGAAGCCATTATTTTCCCAAGCAACCAAGGCTCAGAGAAGCAACCTCTTTTGTCCCAAATCAAACAGTTTGTGAGTAGCAAATACAGAATTCTAAACTCAGGCCTGTTTGATCCCAAATCCTGAGTTTTTTCCTCACTACACCATGTAATCAATTTTACTGAACTCATGAACTACTTAGAGGTGCGAGTTTCTAGGTGAGTTATATGTGTTTATGTGTATGCACATACATATATGATAAGGTCTCTTGCTTTCTAGGGAATTGAATGCATTTTCCAACCACTAGAAAGGATTATTTAAATATATTCTCTGGCTCTGCTATTCTTAGAAATTTGATGTGGTTATTTTCTGTGAGCTTTATCGATCCATCTAATATTACCGCCTTATCAATAAGAGCAGGATACAATGTTACTATGTTACACTTGGAATCTTAATATTTGCAATTCTGGTATATTTCAGTCCAATGATGCATTTATCATTTAAGTGATTTAGGCCTTGGTGGAGAGAAAGAAAAGAAATAAAAGTCTGTTGTGAGTTACACAGGGATAAATGTTTCCTCTTTTCACTGCCTGGCAAGATGGTAGCAGTAGTTTTTACAAATAGGATATGTAATTGTGTGTATATTCCAAGCGCTTGTTTATATTTTCCCTTAGGGTTTGACTTTCTTAGATGTCTAACATACTCTGGGGGTGGGGTGGGGAGAGGGAATGCCATAAACTTTTACAAACAGACATTGTCCTTGTTTCCTAGGCAAATTCAATGCACCTTCTGTTGGGTAATTGGAATCCAAGAAGTAACATGGAGTGTTTTAGCCAAATGTGAATGAGCTGTATTTATAATGGAATGGCAGAGATGTGGAAACTCAAGCTATTCAATGTGAGAGAAAGTGATTAAAAAGACACAATGAGATCAGAGTGTGTTGACTTGGTTGTAGAATTTGGCATTCAACACAGTAAACACAGGTAAATGTGAGTAAATATTTCCAGAAGAATCATCCTATCCTCCTTCTATTTCTGGGGTGGGGTCCTACTGCATTTTGCTGGTAAATGCATTTTCTTCTTTTAAGAGGTGGTCATTGTAAACCACAGCATTTAAAACGTGTTATAAAAACAGTACATCTGAGAGTGGTGTTATCTCTGTTTGTCTATTTTAGGTTAATTGGACAGGAAAGAGACATGGTGGGGTTGTAAGCCTCATATTACTTTTTTGGGTCATAATAGCTTCTTTTACCAAAGGCCATGTGTTTGCGTATGTGCGTGTGGGTGTGTGCGTGCACATGTGTGCGAGTGTGTCAACGTGTCTTCAGAACATCTGAGCTCCTGGGGCTTTGTAAATGCAGTACCTTCACCAGAGGTCAAGGACGGAGGGCAAAGGCCAAAGGCCACGTCTTGAGGAGGACTGGGCAGCTAGTTGGCTTATGCTGTGCAGGAGGAGGAAAAGAAAAACCCAGCTGGTAATGTAAAAAGGTCTGTAAGCTTTCCATTTCCTCTCACTTTCATTTTTAAAACACCATTTAATGAACATTTACTCATATGAATCTACCCCTGTCCTCCCCTGGTCCCAGCCATTCATTCCAATTTTCCATTTTATTGGTTGGTTGTTCTATCTCTCAGAATCCCCCGGGTACTTTTTCTTCCATGCGAGAACAGTGGTTTTCAATCATTTTGGAGTCATGAACCTCTGAGAATACTACAAATGATGTGATCTTTCTCCCAAGAAAAACTCACAAATACTCAGAGTATTGGGGGTTCAGAGCTCCCTGGAAGTTCTTCAGTGGACCCCTGGTTAAGAATCACCATGCTCGGGCACCTGGGTGGCTCAGTGGGTTAAGCCGCTGCCTTCAGCTCAGGTCATGATCTCTGGGTCCTGGGATCGAGTCCCACATCGGGCTCTCTGCTCAGCGGAGAGCCTGCTTCCCTTCCTCTTTCTCTGCCTGCCTCTCTTGTGATTTCTCTCTGTCAAATAAATAAATCTTAAAAAAAAAAAAAAAAAAAAGAATCACCATGCTCTATGATCTCCTTTTCCATGTATCTCTAATGTCATCCCACTGCTTCTTTTCCTTACAACATTTTTTGTTTGCAACTTAGCTAACTGCTCTGTTTCTAACTTTGATCAAAGATGTGCTGTTTCTTTTGTGTCATAAAGTGGTGTAGGGACAACAACAGGGTGTGTGAGTTCCTCCAGCCCCGTCATCCTTTACTATGAGTCTTTCTCCTATGTTATTCTGGAACAGGTGTCTAATGGACTCTTCTTTCCACCTGGTAAGGATGAAACTGATATCCAACAGCAAAAAATGATTATTGAGTGTTTCCAGGAATGGCAATAGGTCTGGTGTAATATTATCTACACTGTTAACATGCACCCTCCGGAATTCTAAGTATATATTGGTAAGATGGCATCCCTATCAGATGGAGTGTTTGGTGGTAGAGCTGAGCAAAGTTAACTGGTTCCCACAGGAATCCTATCTCTGATTAGACAACCAGTCGAGAACTGATAGAAAGAAGCTAAATGCCTGTGTTTCTCAATGAAAAATCTTAAAAATATTGAAGATATTCGGGATTGTGTATTTGCCTGCTCCAATTTGAAAAATGCCTATTTGTGAAGCTAAAAATCTTATTCCCAGAAACTGCTTTTCAGTTGCCAATTATAAATGAAAAAAGAGTTCTTGTGTTAGGCAGAAAACTGGCTCCCTAAGTTTTCCCTATCCTAATCTCCTGAACCCATAAATATGTTACCTTACACAACCAGAGGGATCTTGCAGAGGTGATTAAGTTTAAGGACCTCAAAACAGGGAGATGATCCAGCTTGGCCCAATCTAATTCCCTGAATTCCTATACTTGGAGAACCTTTCCAGGCTATTGTCAGAGAAGAGATGTGATAACAGAAACAGGGTCAGAGAGATGCCATGTCACTGGCTCTGAAGAGAGACAGAGAATGTGGGTGACATCTTGAAGCTAAATGGAAATGGAATCATGCCTAGAGCCCCCAGAAAGGAGTCCAGCCTGGCTGATACCTTGAGTTTAGCCCAGTGAAACCATGTCAGACCTCTGACCTCCAGAACTCTTAAGATAATGAAAGTATGTTGTTTTAGTGTCCTCATTTGTGGTAATGTGTTACAGCAGCAATGAAAAATGAATACAGTTCTATTGTTAAAACTGTAAAAGAGTTTAAACCATACATCATTAACATGACTGTGCAAAAATTTAAAACTGTTATATAATTCATGACCCCTGAAAAGGTGCCCGTGGATCCTCTGAGGGTCCTTGGGTCCCAGAGGGAGAAACACTGCTGTATTTAAATATTCCAGATGTCGATGGGGTACCATAGACTCTTTTCATCTGTGCTTTTGTTGGGTGGATTCGTAAATTCTTGATTCGTTGCTTCAAATGTGTTGGTCTCATTTCACGAAACAGGTATCATTCTCTATGTGTTGAATCACTTTCTTTTACATTGTTTAAATTTCTCATCTCTCAGCACTCAGGTTACCAATAGTAGCTTATAAATGATGCATCGTGTCTTTAGTTATGCATTCTACAGTCCCAGAAGCTGTGCATTAATTTTTTTGCATGGTTCAAAATCACCCTGTTTAGGATTAAAATAGTCGATTGGCTTATCTGCAGTGAGATTCTTTCATCTGATAAAAACATAGCTAGTTTTTCTTAGTAATGCCTTGAACTATAACCATGTTATCTCTTAGAATATTTCATTTGTACCATGTGGGAAAATAGGCATCTCATTCAGGCAGTACTGTTGTCCTCTAAGTTTATTGATAAATTTATTAGGAAAAAAGAGAGCGAGAAAATATAATAGGTTAAAAAAGGATCTTGAGAGGTCATCTCTTTCTTCAGGCAGGGCGGTATCTAAGTGATTCTGAACAGATAAGTATCTATCCTAAGGATGGAAATGGAATTTTCCCCCCTAAGGGAGCCCTAAATGTATTTCAGTCAGCTCATTTGCATGAGTCATTTACATTGATTTCCATGAACCATTCCTCGGTTTCTATTCCTGATATAACCCTCGACTTAACAAAACCTCTCTCTCTTTCTCTCTCTCCTCTCCCTATTTATTATTCATTCAATTCATATTTGAAAGCCTTTTCTAGGAATGTCCTGTGCAAGGCATGATGAGAATCTCTGAGAAATAGAGTTTGCAGTCTCCTGGAGAAGCCAGAGTGTGGGCCTAAGGAAAGGTTAGATGACTCCTCAGAGATGTTTAGGAGCATCACATCAGGGTGTGCAAACGCAGGCGACTAACAGGGTAATCGTGGGCAGTGGGGAGAGCAGACAGCTTCTGTGGAGTATCCACTAGATGGGAACCCCCTTGTAAATGTTACCTTCCTTATCCTCACCAACTTTTGAAAGAGAGAATTTTATCTCCCTTTATATAATTAGAGAATATTGCACTCTGTCTTCCAACAGGCTCTGATTTATCTGAGTCTAAAATTAATGCTTATTTCACTGGGCTACATTGCCTTTGATGCGCAGTTACAGAAGAGAGGGCTCTTTGTGGATTAAAACATTCCCGGAGGATGTGGCGATGGTTAGATTCATTTATCAGTCATCTACTCTGTGCCGGGTGCTTGCTAGCTCTAATCTCCCATTTCACCAGAAACCTGAGGCTTAGGTTAAGTAACTTGCCCAACAGCACATATTAAGTAAGTGGGAGAGCCAGGATAGGGAGCGCCAAAGAGGCAGCGTTGTGCGTGGTCAGATTCCCCGCACAATGCTGCCTCCTCCGCACTGCGTTGGCTATGGGGATTCTGTGTTGAGTGAGAGGGCTTTTTCCTTCCTTTCAGAATAACATGGAAAGAAGCCAGTTGAGCAGCTGATATCACAAAGTGTGGTAACTGTTTTGACACGGGATGTAGAATGCTGGGAGGATGCAGGAAAGGTTTCTAACCTAGACACGAAGAAAAAGAATGCTGTCTCTAGGCAATCAGCGCTAAGTCGAGACCTGGGGGATGAACAAAAGAGAGCCAGATGAGCACCGAGGCATATGCAATCCATCAACAAAATCATAGCCACACCTTAACTCTGGGGCTGATGCAGAGACAAACCAGTTGCTTGTAGGGGCCCCTTCCCCCAGATATCCACTTGGTTCACTCCTTAACTTCATTCAGGTCCTGACTCAGATGTCACCCCCTCACTGAGGTCTTCCCAAACCACCCTATTTAAAGTTGCACCACACCCTCAACCTTTCTGATTTCTTCCCATGACATCTATTTTTCTCCACCACATCTGTCTAACCTCCTACATTACTTATTGCTTCTTATCATATATTTCCTCCCACTAGAAAATATGCTCCTTTGAGTCATGGTTGTTGTTGCTGTTCTCCTGTTGTGTTCACTGCCATACTTCAAGAACCTAGAACAGTACTTATAACGTAGTGAGTTTTCAATAAATACTTACTCAGTGAATGCAAAGATCTCCACATGTTCCTGATTTCATGGCCTCTGTCCCATGTGAGTCAGAGATATTTGCACTCAGGTACTCTCACTGGAAACTTCCTGAGGACCCTAATTTTCATGTTCTTCGCTGGATACTCTGGGAGCCACCAGCCATGCAGTGGGCAGACATTTTACCTTCCTAAAGCCTGCAAATGACAGATAAAATTTTCTCCAATTTTGTGTGGAGTGGAGGATCTTAGTTTTCGTGTCTATCCATTCCCTGTGCATTTTTCTTCCCATTTTCTTCTTTTTTTTTTTTTTTTTTTGAAAGAGAGATCACAAGTAGGCAGAGAGACAGGCAGAGAGAGAGGGAAACAGGCTCACCGCTGAGCAGAGAGCCCGATGTGGGGCTCGATCCCAGGACCCTGACATCATGACCTGGGCCGAAGGCAGCGGCTTAACCCACTGAGCCACCCAGGCGCCCCCCCATTTTCTTCTTTTGCAGAGACTTGTTTCTAGGTCTTTCTACCTAGCCAGGCTTCTGAAGCTTATCCCTGGAATATATTCCTGAGTCGTGATGCTTGTTATGCGAAAACTTAATACTGCCCTTTCTTATTTTTAACCTAGTATGAGTGAGAACTTGGGCTTTGACTGACTAAAAATGTTTAAACCTAAGAGGGTACTATCAAAACTATTTGGCATAGCAGAGGTACCAAATACATCCTGTTTTGTCTAAGTTTATAGCTTCTATTATTTTTTCCAGATAATCTTTACAAATATATACTGACAGTTGGTACTTCACTTGTCCTTTTATATCTGGGTAGAGGAATTGAAGCAGAGAGCCCAAAGCTTATGTGTAAAGAGCTTATAATTACAAAGGGAATACAGAGACCTTAGAGACAAGGGTAATTTTCTTGACGAGAGAAAGAAAGAGCTGGATGAGGGCGGGTGGGGGGGTGGGGGGAGCTGAACACAATGAGTATATTAGTTGCCTGACCAGGAACCTACAGAACACTTGAATACTCCTTTACCTTTCCTACATGGAGGATTCAAAGAGATCTGAAATTTTGTTACATTGGTGATACACTACTAACATGAAAATATTTTGACTGTGGTTACTGTGTGACTTCTGGAGATAGTTCATGGAATCACTGGTTAACCATGTCAGCTCCATCCATATGGTATCATTATAGTCATTATGGCAGCAGAGAATAGCATACTAGAAATCAAAACTGGAACGAAAACTATGAACTCACATCTGTGATCTGAGCTTCTGTACATGGTACCCATACCTAGAATAGGCTGAGAAGGCCAAGGTCAGAATAGCAACCTGTTTCCTGCTGTGACTTCCCTGTTAACCTCATTCTAGCCCTTGGATACAAATCAAACTTGATTTAGGAATTTCCCGGCTGTGGAGGCATCAAGTCAAAGCTCCTTTTAGGTGGTCAGTTTCTTGTTTCTCCACGATAAATTCAGAAAAAAAGCAGAAGATCCTTTTATGAGTTTTTTAATGAACCAATTAGATGTATTCCTTGGTTTTTGAACAGACAACTCACATAAATGTCCAAAGGCCAAATACGTAATTCTGAACAAAACATTGAACAGTTTCAGGTTTCATAACTGTTGAATTTGGGGATAATCGTTTCCATGTGTTTCCACTGATGAATCAACCTATAGTCATTTCATAGTTCCATTAAAGACATTTTTTGCTTTTCACAGTTTTGTTTTTCTATTACATATGTGTTTCTCCTCATCCCACACAAACTCTTCTATTCCCTAACAGAGTTCACGAATGAGAAAGAAGAAAGGGCAAAGCAGTGAAATATTGAGCAGAGAGTCAGTTGGGCCAGGTCCCATGACTCTTCACACACGAAGAAATAACAAGGGTGGGGTACATGCATAGTAGGAGCAAATAGTGGCTGAGTCATATAGGGATTCGTGTTCCACACTACAACCAGAAGGTCTTGGCAGACTGGTGACAGTTTGTCTGCAAGTCTGTTCTGAGATCACTGGGATGCATAAACCACTCTCTCCAGGCATACAGTAACATGACAGCCAGCGACTCAACGTTTAATACTCTTCCTTTGACTCATGTGGCCCACTGCCCCATGGAGATCATTTCTTGAACTGTTTATAGTTCAGAAAAAGACATGTAAAAAGTACAAGATAGCTTCTAGGGTTACTTAATTAATTCAGTACATATGTATGGAATACCCATTATATATTGGTCATGGTTTTTTGTTTTTTGTTTTTTTTTCCTAGGAATTGGGAGGTGGAGTTATTGGTTTGCATTCCTTGGAACTTACATTCTAGTGGTGGGTGGAGAGTGATGCAGACAGACATTCCACAGGTAAACCAATAAACAAATATGATGATTTTCAATGATACTGTTTTACCAATGAAATAGACCGGGTAGTTATGACTGAGAGTGACAAGGCTGAGGTGGGCATGGGGCATTTCAGGCAGAAGGAACAGAACTTGCAGAAACAGAGTGGTAGACAAGCGTGGCCTCCAGCCTTTTTTTCATCAGCATCAAAGGGTTTCTGGGGATCCTGGCAGAAGCTCTGACATCACTGGGGGCAGGGCCCTCCAGTCAGTGGGTATTTCAAATCCAGGGAAACACAAGGCCCCTGGGCAGCACGTCAGGACCCTAAGGACAAAACAGTCCATTAAACAGAATGGTAATGTACCTCGTGTCCTTTTTGCCATTTTGCTACTTTACCTCCCTGCCTCAGCCTCTACCCATCTTGAGAAAAATCTCATCTTTAGGGGCAGCTGCATGCACACTGCCCTGGGAAATGATGAATAAAGTATATGAGAACCCTCCAGAAGTAACTGTGAGAAAGAATACTGCAATTACACTGGGTTTAGGTAAAAATGGTACCCAGTGAATTTCAGTACAGTAAGCTACCGATTATGAACTGAGGTGGACCTTGCTTACCCCAAAGGGAACATTTGGAAATGTTTGGAGTAACCTCGATTGTCACAACTTGGGAGATGGTGCATCTATGAGCAGAGAAACCAGAGATGCCACTAAACATGACACAGTGCACAGATCAGTCCCCCATACCAAAGAATTGTCTGATCCTGCATTATATGCTGAATCAAGGCCTTTGTAGTTCTTGTAACTAGTGTGAGTTTAATCCTTCCCACCAGGTTCCAGGGTTGTCAGGGTACAAAGCTAATTAGGAGTTTCCGGAGACTGCTAATCTTCTTGCTCCATTATTGTGGCTCAAATCCCAGCTCTGCATCTTCCTGGACCTGTGATTGTATGTGTGTATGAGACCTTGGGCAAATTACTTCCTGTTCTGTGTCTCCATTTCCTGGTCTGTAAAATGGAGACAATACAGGTCCCTTCCTCAAGTTATTTTGAGGTCTCGCATACAGTGATCATGCAGTAAATGTTGAATATTACTTTTTCTACTGTGGTAGCCTGGTTTTGGGGAATGTGATTGGCAAATATATGAACAGTAGGGTGGAGATTGCTTGCATCAGCACACCCTATCCCACAAATTCAGTGCCACCCTTCAATGATTAGCTGCTCTATTCCAGGCATTCTGCTGGGGCTATGGAGATGGATGACAAATATGGAGTGGATAGACATAGTTAGTGCCTTCTCCAACAGCATGATCAGGCCCGACAAAATTGGTGGACACATTTGTCTTTCACTTGAAAATCAAACTGATATTTTAAAGCCTCATTAAAGCATCTTGTCTATCTGAAATGCACATGCGCTGTTGCAACACGGACCCATAAGCATTATTCAAACTGAATTTGGCGTATCTTTGGTAGCTGCTTGAAGGTTATTAGACAGCTTCTGGGGGCAAATCTCTAAATGAATGTGTTTTCAGTGTTCTCCAGAAAAAACAGAACCAACGGGATGTATGTATGTATAGCAAGAGATTTATTTTAAAGAATTGGTTTATACAATTGTGAGGGTTAGCAAGTCTAAAATCTGCAGAGTGGGCTGGCAGGCTGGAGAGCCTGGAAGAGCTTATGTTGCAGATAAAGTCCAAAGGCCATCTGTTGGCAGGATAACCTCTTGTTCAGGGTTTTGTTCTATTCAGGCCTTCAACTGATTGGATGAGGCTCACCAACATTTATGAAGGGCACTCTGTTTCACTTAAGATCTACCAATTTAAATGTTTATCTCATCCAAAGATACCTTCACAGAAATATCTAGAGTAATGTTTGACCACGTACTTGGGCATCATGGCCCAGCCAAGTTGACACATAAAATTTACTATCACAGTGAGTAAGGAAGTGGGGCCCATTACTGTTCAAGGACAAATGTTTGAAACTGGCTTGGTTCAGAAGCAGTGGTGCCTCCAAAGTGTGCTTGTCAGAGGTCTTCTTACAGTGACCAGCCAAGTGACAAAACTTGCCTTTTAATTGCATAGGTTATCTGGCAAAGGAAACCTTCATCACAAAGAGCAACAGCTTCTTCTTTCTAGAACAGTTGAGAGACTCTGCTTTTCTTACTGGAAGACCAAGATCCTAACCTTTTATTAAATCATTCTATATGACATTCTTTTCCCCCTGTGATTTTGCCATAGTTAGGAGGGAATAAATCTTGTCTGTGTTTTGATGTTTTTCTTAGACTCCTGCCATTTTTTTTGAAGCTCATTGATATGGATAAGTTGAAGCCCAATTGTCATATCTGAACCTCCTACACCCTTAGAATACTGATTTAAGAGGGTCATCTCTTCCTGGAAAATTCTCTGAGGAAATTGAATAGAGATATGAAAAGTAAATTGTCATTTGTTTATAATCAAATTCATTCCTCTTTAATAAATTTTGTATTAGAAGCTGCCAAATCTAGTCACAGCTTCCTGTTCCTCCTGCAACCTAGATACAAAAGCATTTCATTCAACCACCCCTTCTAGTGACTGACTCCTTGCCAGGAACTCCCAGCATGCACTGCCATCTGTTCACCTCTTGGCTGCTTGAACCCACTGACCTTTCTAAATGAATACTAAAATTTATTTTCAAATGCCAGTCCTTTGGCTCATCCCTTCACTAACTCCAACCTAATTCCAAGTATCAGGATCCAACCACTCTCCTCTAGAAGGAAACAGCAGCAGCAAAGCAAGGAAACTACACCTGTCTAAATGTATGGTCCAAATCAGCTGCTTAGAAGCAGTGCAGCAATCTTGATGTGGGTCTGAAACAGACAGTCTGAATCTAATTTCATTGCTTGGTATCAGATGTAAACTGAAGGAACTTTTAGAGGCAAATTCTTTCTCTTCTCTCCTCCTCTTCAACTGCTGTAGTAGGATTTCCAAGAACAACAGCCCTCACTCACCTCAAACCTTCTGGGAAGAAAATTTCCCAGGTTAGTAGTTTTCTTACCATTTGGCCCTTGGGTAGAATCAGCCACTTATGGTTATGCTGGAAGTTTCTTATTAACACTTCTTTGGAAATTAGGCTTCAAAGGTGAAAGTTAAGAAGAAATTCAAGGATTCAAGGATGAGAGGAAAAAGGAGGGGAAACCCGGTTCTCCTCAAATACTTTCTCTCTCTCTTTTGGAGATGCTGGGCAGATAAAGGGACACGAGGAGAGATGTTTGGTGATAGGAGGTGACCTTGAGAAAACCTAAGCATAGTCATTTGCTAGGGTTGTCATAACAAAATACCAGAAAGTGGTACTGTTTGCAGAACAAAGATGTATCATGTCACAGATCTGGAAGCTAGAAGTCCAAGATGAAGGTGTCTGTAAGATTTGATGTTTCTAGAGACTATAAAGGAAGAATTTTCCCATTCTTGTACCTAGTTTCTGAGGATCTGCTGGAAATCATTGGCATTCCATGACTTGTAGAAGTATCACCTTGATTTCTGTCTTCATGTTCACCTGACTTTTCCCCCTGTATGCATTTCTGCCTCTGTGTCTAAGTTCCCCCTTCTCATTTTTTAAGGACACAGGCCTATTGGATTAAGTCCCACTGTAATGGCCTCATTTAATCTGATCATCTGTAAAGAGCTTATTTCCAAATAAGGTCACATTCACAGGTCCTGGGGATTTGGATCTTTTGGAGGTAAACAATTCAGCTCATAATACTAGGATTGGCTGGAGCTGGAAAAGCCCATTTTCTTCTTCTGTGACAAATTTGAATACAGAAGTTTCAGGCAGTTTACTTGTATAGATTGCAGTAGGAATGTTTTTTATTGCTTAGCATTACCATCAAAGCCCCAGCACATAGTTCGCTCTCTCCTGCATGTCTGACATTGTATTGTTTTCTTATAGACATTTTTTATGACTTTGTTGCTGTCACTGTAATTTTCTCCAAGAGAATGACTACATATGGTTTTGTTAAAAATTAACGAAATGTAACTTTCAATTTCTCTCGTGAGAAATGGATCCAAATCTGATAGTGCTTTGGAATATAGACAAGAGGAATTGCTCCTTACTAGCTATTTATCCAAGATCCTTTCATTCACAGTTTCACATCCCCCTCCCATGCACATATCCATACTATCCTGGAGTACACACATGTGTGCACGTGCACACACACACACACACACACATTTCTTGGTCTTTAATAGGCCTCCCCAAACAAGGTGTAGGTTTTAATTCCTCTTACATGCACTACTCCCTTCGTGTTCCTCTTTTTTTTTTTTTTTTTGTTTTGATTACTTTCCACTGGATGGCTGTCTATTAGATGCCCAGCCAGCTGTATGCCAGCGGCAGAGCGAAAAGATAAACTGCTCTGGTTTCCCACAGAGAGAAACCTACTTTATCTCAAAGAGCTGAACTGCCAGGTGGAGTTGAGTAAACTTTGGGGGTTGCAATACAGTTGAGGCACAAAGTTCACCACCAACGTAAAATAACTAACCCAGTTCTGCTTTTTAATGTGCTCTAAACTGATGGAACGGAGCATGTAAACACGGGTGAAGCAAGGGCTTCAGGAGGAAAAGGGCTACACTATATTGACAACTAATGCGTGAACTGCTCTCTAGCACCTCGATGTGCAGAATATAATTTTATTGGCCCTCAGAGTTTGCTGGGAAATCAAGGGTGGGAAGGGAAAAACTATGTGGAAATTGTAAGAGAGGAATCATTTATTCCCTGCCAGGTCAACTGATTCATGGACTTAGAGTGTTAGAAAGATCTTTTTGAGAGCAGAGTGTTCAAACTTCTTGCTTTCTTGGGAAAGATACCCAAAACTTGTGTAAATACAATGGCGTGAGACTGTAGGATTTAATGCAAAGTTTAAGGACTTTGAGTCCAAGTATCTAACTTTGTCAAGTAGAGATACTCATATATATATTTTAGGTTGTTAAACTAAATGAGAGAGCTTGGTTTCCGTTTGTTATGTGATAATGAGTTACCTTCTCTCCTTTGACCAGCTGAGCTGATTAGTCCTGGAGAAGGGAGCAGACATCATTTCTCAGTTTGTGGCTTCACCTTTGTTCCTGTTATCTCAGCGTTTGGAGGACAGGATTCCTGAAATCCCCAAGTGAATGAACTCTTCCATTTTTTTGTTAAACTGAAAACCTCTTTTTGGATAGCTGTTTCCAATGCCCTACCAACAAATTTTACCAGAGCTGCTAATAGTTAACCAAAGGGAGTGACTAGATGGAAAGTTTTCCAGGCCTCTCCAGAGTGTACCTTGCCAAGAACCATGTGAGAGGCAGCCAAAGTCAGGACAAGAACGGAAAGCCAGGGGCCTGCAACACACACATGCGTGATTGAAAGTCTTGGCTCTCAGACAGATGGAGCTGTGAGACACCAGAGCTCGCTCTTCATCTGTGTATTTACAGATTCAGGGGCTCATTTAGGATCCAAATTCAGAGGACCGGACCAACGCTCAGGATTTTCTCAGTGGTGTTTACTTCCTCAGTAAATTCGTTAGCGACTTTCTTCAGCCATATCTGAATCACAGTCTCTATTTTAACACCTTGACCTCACTGCAGGGTTGTGCACAGTGGATTTTGGACAGGAACAGAAACTCATGGAGTGGGGAGTAGTGGTATTTGAACATAAAGCATATTATTGTTGGTGTTCTGCCGCTTGGTGTTTTATCAGACCAGAGATAAGAGAATGCTTAAATTAGTTACAAAAATAGAAGAAGCAGCTAGCAACCCCTACCTTCTCTCTGAAACACTAGTGAAGAAATGATTTTGTTGAGTGCCAGTGGTGGGCAGGGCAATGAAGGCTTCTTCTGTGGCCTGTCCATTTTGGCTGTCTGTTTCCATGAATCAGTTCAGATCAGGTGGAGTTTCTATGTCACTGAAACCTGCCCCTTTCTCAGAAAGGATCAGAACCTTGCCCCATGATGTTGTCAGAGTAAGGCCAGATAATTTTTCGCATCCAGTTTCAGAACCAGAGGTCAAAATGCACTAGGACACCACCCCAAGCTGTCAAAGGCTTAGAGGCTGCCATGGCCACCAACGAATCCCCAGGGCATAGAACTGTGCAGAAATTGTTCAGGAGTTCCTTGTGGAACAAATGAGCGATGGAAGCGGCTAATTATGAAGACAGTTGCCCTTGATTTAGATGACTTATGCCAACATTAGCTTGTCGGGCAATATGGATTTCTTTATGGTACCCGTTAAATTCCATCTTTTAGATGCAGACACTAAAGTAAACAGACCAAGATCATTAAAGAAGCAAATGAGATGATTGATTTCATTTGAATTTTTCAAATGTGCTGTTCTATAGTTACAGAGCAGTGAGTTGGGCTCTTCTTTTGATGAAAACAAAGATATTAAGATCTCCATTGTAAGGCTGTGGTGAGGATTCATAAATCAAACATGCTTAGGACAGTGCTGTCAATAGTGAGGGTTCAATGAATATTGTATTAATTATTATTATTATTTTTAAGATTTTTAAAAAAGATTTTATGTATTCATTTAAGAGATAAAGAGAAATCAGAAGCAAGGGGAGAGGCAGAAGGAGAAATAGATTCTCCGTCGAGCCAGGAGTCCAATGCAGGGCTCAGTTCCAGGACCCGGAGATCGTGACCTGAGCTGAAGGCAGATGCTCAACCGACTGAGCCACCCAGGTGCCCCTATTTTTTTATTATTATTAATATTATTATGCTTTGGACTTGCTGTTGAAATAGCTTTTCATTCTTTTTTATAATTTTTCATCTATACAGTGTATAGATTTATAATTTTGCATAAGTACATACATGTTATCCCACACAGGTATTTATCTTATTTAAATTATTTAAATTCTTAACTTTAAATTTAATTTAATTCTTAAATTATTTAAAATTAATTATTTAATTATTATTAATAATCATCAAATTTAATTAAATTTAATTAATTAATTTAATTTAATGAAATATGATTATTCAATAATTATTTAATTATTTAAATTTAATTTAATTCTTAAATTTAAATTATTTAAAATCTTGTTTTTTCTTCATGTCTACCTTCAACTTCCCTTTCCATTCCCCTTCGCATTCCCTGTGCACCGTGTAGCTCTTGCACGGCGTGCACTTGTACACTTCCCCCCTCGCTCCGCCGTCATATCTGCACATTTCACACTGGCACTGATGTGTGGGAGAGGTGTGGGGAAGGTCCGTCTTAGAACCATTGCATCATGCGCATTTTCTGTGTCTCACTATTCTTTCTTCAGTTGGAGGGTAACTGTATAGGACTCTTTCAAAAGTGGCCTTTCCGCTGTAACTCGTTTTTTGGAACGGCTGCATGATAATTGGTGGTGGAGTGAGCCGTCGTCTATGCAAACGGTCTCACTGATCCTCACTTACTTTGATCCTCGCCCCCCTTTCCTTTTCTTGCTACTACAAACACTCCAGCATTAAATGTCCTTTGACACGTGCCCTTGAGCACTGGTGATCTGAGAGGTGTCAAGGCGATGGCACATATATGTTTAACGTGTGTGTGTGTGTGTGTGCTGCTAAATGGCTTGTCACAGTGGTTGGAACAGTTGGATTTTTCTCACCACTCTGTGAGCGCCCATTTCTCTACTACCTACCACCAACAGAGGTTACTAATCATTTCAACGTTTGCGTATGATGGGTATAAAAAGAGACATTATTGTTACTTTAATTTACATTTCCCTGCGTATGATTTACTGTGAACGTATTTTCGTTTGCTCATTGGACATTTGGGTTTGTTCCTCTCTGAATTTCCTATCCTAATTCTTTATTCATTTTTCCAGAAGTTCATTTGTCTATTTTTGTTGATTTGTAAAAAGAAAACAAACAAACAAAAATGATTGTCATCTATGGTACAAATATTTTGGGACCCATCATTTGTCTACTGAACTTATTATGGAATCTTTCTTTTGCCAAAAAAAAGTTTTAAATTTGTATATGATAATGTCTATCTTTTCTTTTTTCTTTTCCTCTTCCTTTTTTTATGTCTATCTTTTCTTTATAGCTTCTCCATTTCATCAAGAAATGCATCAGTCAAGAAAGTCTCCTTCAACCTGCAGATTGTACATATACATGCATATAATATGCCCAATTTTCTTGGATGTATTTATTTTTTTTACAATTATCTTTAATCCAAAAGGCATTTATACTTGTAGATGGTATAAGATTGGGGTTCAGTTTATTTAAAAAATTTTTTTAAATTCAAAATTTTAAAAAAATTAAAAATTCAATTAAAAAGGAGTAACTGTGCCATAATCAGTTAAATACACATATGAATGTGTGTGCACATATATTCATATATGTATATGTGTGTATATCTCCACATATATGTTTGTGGATATATCCATATATGTAGGGTGTATATGGTGTATGTATAGATAAACACATACACATATTACACACATATGTATACATATCCATATATATTTATATATCTCCCCACATATATATGTGTATATACATAGAGCCATATGTATGTGTATGTATAATAATTAATTGTGTAGTTTCACTGATTTCTACTATGACCTGAAGGCCCCAGCAACCATTTGATTCAGGAGTCAAGGAGAAATCTGAATTACTTGCAGAAGACAAGAAAGCTATGTTCAAGCCCACATTGATCCCAAGCCCTCTCTTTTAAAACATTTTGATCCTGTGACACCATAACCCACCCTCTCTTCTCGAAATGAACCACTCTCTTCTCTTTTCTTGTGGATGTTTCTCCTGTACTACTTATCACTATTAATATTCCAGAAGTTTCTTCATGTCTGAGTATACTCTAAAGATTCCACACATCTCCTGCCTATTCACTTTTTCTATGGGAAGTAGCCAGAGAAGCAGCAGGTGCCAAGTTGGTTGTCTGAGAGGATAGGAGAGTGTTAATATGCCCAGCTCTCCTTTTTTCGTACTTTCTTTCACTCAGATATCTTGTTTTGGCGTCTTAGTACCTGAGAGCTAATGTTACTTACAGTTACATTAAAACTTAAATATCAGTTGTAGAGATTCATTAGCAACAATTATGATAATAGAATTTCAGAGTTAACATCTAAGCACGTCAGAAAAGCACAATTAGAAACAATTCCTAATAATCCAGACTCATTCCAACCTGAGTTATAGTTAGAGTCGTGGGAAAAAAAGCCAGACAGTTTAATGATTTAATCTTAAATGTGACATGCGATCATGATTCCCCTTTATCCTAGGACAATGTCTCAGACGGGTAAGGGACTAAAAAGCCGTGGTTCTTTATGGGCTTTCCCTTTGGTGACCTTTACAAAAAGGCTAAGGTAACAACCTAAGTCAGTTCATTTCTCCTTTCCTCACTGGCTCTAAAGGGGTATTGGAGAAGTCTCATTTCTACAAATCAAGTCCAATGCCGAACAATTTTAAGGAACAGAATTTTATACGTAGATTGCCTAACCTAAGAAACTATATAGTTTCTAGAACATTTTTCTTTTTTTCTTTTCTTTCTTTCCTTCCTTCCTTCCTTCCTACCTCCCTCCCTCCCTCTCTCCTACCTTCTTTTCTTCCTTCCTTCCTTCTTTCCTTTTTTCTTCCCTCCCTCCCTTCCTTCTTTCTTTCTGTGTTGCTCCTTTACATATATTTTGTTATATAAAGCATATCCTTCTCCCTTTCTTTTCTGTACTTAAATAAAGAAAATAGATTTGCTTCCCATCATCACAGAAACTTACAGAATCATAGGATCTTAGATTGTAAGGGATATTATATATCAGCCAACATTAGAAATCAGTTTCTTTAAACTCTTGTGAAATGCTTTTTTTTTTTTCCTTTTTTTTTTTTTAAGTTGGCGGTTGATTTTAAGGGAAGGTAAGATTCTGTGAATGCCTGAACTCTGTTTCATGTCCTACTTCTGTCTTCCTCTGAACTTTATTTAAATGGCTTTGCCTGGAGGACTTTCCAGGAGTGGGTTTTGTAGTGAGAGAATCCACTTGTGCCCCTGCATTCTTGGGGGAGGTGATTTCAGAGGGGATTTTTTACTTCACGGAGGGAGGGGGTGTGAGTGCACTTTTTTTTTTCCCTACTCAGCACAGCTGGTAGTTCCCTACTGACTGGTGTTTGTTTTGAAGTCACGTGACAAAGGGGGTTTCTGCCAATGTGTACTCATTACACATTCAAATATGACACCCTGACATTATTCACAGGATAACTTCAGTGCTGTTATTCACTTTTCCTGTCAGAAATGGAGACTTTATTCCCAGAGTGAAAGTTGCTTTCTTTGCAAATGCAGGTTTCATGCTCAAGAGGCAAGTGTTAGCATTGTTGCTTGCTTAATATTAAATTCATTTCATTATTTAATTTTTCCATTTTTTAAGATGACTGCTGGGCTGATTATATCTGAAATATTTCTTAACCAGAATCACATTTGTGAACAAGGCAGGGGGGCTCACGACGACTTCACACATTACTAAACTAATGTACACTGAGTTGTTTTTATTCCTATTTGGGTCCCCTTCCTGTGCAAGGTAACTCATCTCTGCGATATTTTATGTGGATAAGGCCATGTGACCTGCTTTGGCCAATGAACTGAGAATGATAGTTTCTATCAGAGGCTTCTAGAACCAACATGGGACCCACTGCTCTTCACTCGCCACTCTGCTGCATGAGTGGCTAAGTTCCAGGTACAGGCAGCTTCGTCAGCAGGATCCTGCTGTAAACATCAAGTAGACCAAAACCCCAGCTGCCAGGGAACGGGTAAGAAATCTTGCTTGATTATGGTGAGTCCCTGAGATCTGAAAGCCATTTGTTACTTCAACATAACCTAACTTATCCTGACCAATGCCGATGGCATACCGGAAGGAGCAGAAAGAACTTATATTCAAATCCTGATTCTGACATTTTTAAGTACATGTGGAAACTTGGGACATTTCTAAAGTACTGGTGACATTTACAACTTGAAACTCAGTTTCCTTGGGAATGGGTACAATCTCCATCACCTTCCAGATCTCACAGGCTTGTGTGAGACCAAAATGACAGCATTTATGTTACAGGCCACGGAAAAGGATCCTGCCCTAGACAAAGGTAAGGCACTGTTAGGGCTGGGTTTTCCCTCTTTGAGTGGGTTGTATGCACCAGTCTGTGCCTCTTTTCAAATTTCTAATAAGTAAATGTCTTGAAGTGTATCATCCTCATAAAGTTTTATAAGCAGTTGCATGCAGATACTCACATACCCTTGTCTGAGAACGGCACTTTTGACTATAGACGACCACTCTCTGTAAGCAGCCAGCTTTGAGAAGGACATGCATGGAGTGGTGCGAAGGCTGGGGACACAAGCCCGGCCGTGCCAATCAGCCTGATTGTCTTTCCGGAGCCATGAGCATTCGTGTTCTGGCCAGACTGTTTCCAGCTTTTGACAGAAGGTGGTCAATGACCGGGATCTCTATTATATCATGTACTTTATTAGGAAGACTTAGATGGTAGAAGAACACTAGCTTCCGAATCATAGAGAACTGGCACACAGTAACTGCTCAACAAATATGTATTGAATCAATAGATGAATCAGCTCATAAATGTGGAAGTTTAGTTTAGGACCTATGTTGTGTTCTGGAATGGGTAGCTAGCTTATAGAAAAAAAAAAAAAGAGTGGGCTTGTGAGCTTGTTTGCAAGGGTCTATTTTGGAGGCCTCCAGATTCCTTCTGAACAATATCAGTTAGCATTTTGATAAGCCTACGCTTTCTTTGCCACAGAAGGAATCCCATATGAGCGCACCTGTGGCAAGCATTTATAATGCTTTTGACACACAAAAGCTTCAGGGGCTCTGCCTTAGAAAAGCTTGCCTAACAAAAGCAACGGCACCACCTCCCTCCCATTGCCTGGTTTTGGGATTGCTTTTCCTTCTCCTCTCAACCATACTGCCTCTACCACTACTCCGGGCCAGTCCCTGCCTCTTTAATATCCCCACAGATCAGATATTCCTTAACATCACACTTGGGCCTTTATACCAGCAAAAAGAAGGGATATGACAGTGTTTTCAGTGATCCTCTTCAACAAAGGGAGAAAGGAAAGAGTCTGTGATAATACCCGGTGCTTTGCTAGGTGTTTCTCATTCATATAATCCTTGTGAGGTAAATGGATTTGCGTATTTTTTGTGATGGTAATTTTAAAACAAGGATACTAAGATACAAAGAGGTTTGGGAATGTGTCCGAAGTCACATCTCCTGTAAGGGCCGGTGCTGGAACTCTAATGCACATCTAATTCCCACTCCTCTACGTCACTGGCTGTTCACTACCTCAGCGCATGATGCCACAAAGAAGTTGACAGCTTGGCAGGTCTGGAGAACCTTTGGAGTCAAGGGTCCTGGTTCTCCCACTGACCATGTCATTTACAAATTACGTGGACCTGGGCAGATTACTTATCATCTCTGAATCTCAAGTGCTTCATTACTAACAAGAAATACATTGCCCCTTTCAGGCAGTGACGGCGAGAAAACTAGAGATGGTTCCAACAGAATGAATGCCTGGCATAGAGGAGACGCTCAGTCGGTAAAAGTACTCACATTATTATTATTACCCTCAATAAACAGTCCCTGAATAGGATGATTAACTCCACAGAGCTGCACTGGGTAAGTGTCAGATGGATAATACAGACAGCACACAGACTTGGAAGGAGGCGCCGGGAGGACTGTTTCTTGAATAACTGGGACAAAATGGAAGCCCACACAGACGGTCACTGCAGAGTCCATGATGGTGGGGACTGGGCTCGTTTCTCTTTCTCTCAGCCTTATCTTTCTAAGACTGAGGACAGCGGGCTTGAGCACAAATCAGTGCTCAAGAAAGTGTGCTAAATGAACGCAAGTTGGTCTGTCAGGGGTGGGTTTGAAGAGGCATGACACACACCAGAGGGACTATGGAAGGTGACTGAAAAAGGTGGGATGGCCAGAGAACTTACGGGACTTGCTGGAGTGGAAGGAGTTGGACTGAACCGGAAGGAACTAACATGATAGGGCTGGAGAAGAAGTGGTTGGATACGTAACTTGGCAGGTCCCCACAAATGGGAGTTCCTAAGAAGGCACAGCACACGGTCTCTACCGCCTCAGAGTTTGGAGAAAGGGTGAAGGCAACAACCAGGCAATAAAGAGATCACTGGTTGTCCTTAGAAGACAATCCTGTGCTAACACCTCACATCTCATATCTGAGATACTATATGCAAAGAGCTTGGCACTCAGTCCATTAGGAATTGTTAGTGTCAAATTATTATTTATCGCTTTGTGGCATTTCGGTGACTGATGAAAGCAGAAGTCATGATGTAGAGGCAGGAACAGCAGACCAGAGAGACAGCGGACGCAAGATTCAGGGCGGACCTGTAAGGTCAGAGCACTGCCCAGTTCCTCCAGCAACAGAGATGACACTTCTTTCAGCTGCTCCCGGAACACTGATAAGTCCCTCAAGGACCTTATTACCAGGTGTGGAGTCAGCATTCACATCACAGTATAACATCACTGACCAATTTTTACAAACTGATCTTGGGGACCCTTTCCTGGCACGTCTCCCAAACCTAGTCAGTTCCCAAATGCCGTCCTGGGGAATCAAGGGGGAGCCCAGGTCTGGGCCCAGCTTCTGTCCAAACAGGACCAAGTTACCTACAGCGTCTATTTAAATTCTATGATCAATCTGAGATGGTAAGATTGGACTCAGATTTACTTTGGTTTTCTTCCTGCTCCCAGCAGCGTGGGGTCTTGTGAGGAGGAACAGAGAAGTTGGAGACTAAATAAAGAGCAGTTTTAGAACAAATGTTCTCTGCATAGCTGAGTATTGCGTTAGCAATTTTATGACCCACTATGCGAGCACTTAAATAACTGTAACACAAGGTAGATAGTGATAAACACCGAGTACATAAGTGCTGTGGGAATTTGGAGGAATTATTTCAGCTAGTTTGGGAAAGGCTTTATGAAAGAGATAGCTTTTTGTAAAAGAGCTGATTTTCTCTCCAACATCTGACTTTAAAAAGCTTCAAGCATACAGAAAAATGGAAAGAATCATAGAACGAACACCCATATACCCTTCAATGAGAGTCAACATTTAGCAATATCTTGGTGGATTTGTTTTCCCTCTACATAGGAGACTATATGCCTACATGTATATGCGTACACATAATATACATAGTATATGATTTTGAGAACCACTTGAGGCTAAGTTACAAATATCATGGGACTCCCTTCCTAAGTACTTCAGGGTGTGTCTCTTAGGAATAAAGACTTCCATAGACATAACCTCCTACCACTGAAGAAAATGAGGACTAGTGAGAGAGCTGGGGATTGGAGGAAAGGTGGGGTTTGGGTTTTTGACCACCCGTGCGTGACATGGCCTCTTAGAGGTCACCGGTGAGTCCAAGGCCAGATGCAGCGACATATTTTAATCCCTCCATTGGCGGGGGAAACTGCTTCTAGATCAGAGAGCTGCCACAAAGGCAGACTGGAAAGCGCTGGGGCCAGAAGCCACATTTTCTGATCCTTTTTGTACGGCTCCCCACCACACTCCTCTTCCTCGAAGGGCGCGAACCTGAGAACACGACACCCTTGGTTTCTGCACAGGGGTACCTTTAAATCAGTCTCAGGAAAGCTTCTTGGATGGCACCCTTCTGTGTGGGTTTCCAAGGTGTTGCCAATCTGAATCCTGCCAATTCTCCTGGAAGAGCGAGGTTTTAACAGGTGGAGAAACAGAAATAGGGATGACTAGCTACGCAGTAAGTCAGGGAAGGAGCAGGCGGGGTGGCGGGGGCGGTTCACATCCCGGATTCCCGGGGACCCCACCTTTATGGCCTGAGTGCTCATCCTTCCCCCTCCCTCCTAACCCCCCCCCCCCCAAGAGGAGCAGCAGCTACAGGAAGTTGCTGGGCTGTGGATCAGGACCCTGAGTACTATCTTGCTTCCCTTTCTGATTATCAGTGGGACTTTAGACGGGGGTTCTCAGTCTGGGCTGATTTTTGTCTCCCCAGGGAATGTTTGGCTATGTCTGGAGACATTTTTGGTTGTCACAGCTGTGAGGATGTTGGTGGAGTCTAGATCCAAGAGGCCAGGGATGCCCTTTAACATCCTTGATGCACAGGGGGTATTACTCAGTCCCAGACGTTGGTAGTGCTGAAGTCAAGACCCTCTGTTTTTGGTAATCACTCATTTTTTTTCAGGCCTTAATATCTTCACTTTGAAAAGGGGGCATTTGAGCTAGTTCAGTGGCTCTCCATCTTGAAAGTGCCTTTTTTTTTTTTTTAAAAGATTTTATTTATTTGATGCACAGCAGAAGAGAGAGAGCACAAGCAGGCAGAGAGGCAGAGGGGGCAGAGGGAGAGAGAGGGCAGACTCCTCTCTGAGCAGGGAGACAGATGTGGGGCTCAATCCCAGGACCACAAGATCATGACCTGAGCCAAAGTCAAACGCTCAAGCAACCGAGCCACCCAGGTGTCCCACGATCTTAAAAGTGTTTAAGAATTCCCTAAGATGCGGGGCACCTGGGTGGCTCAGTGGGTTAAAGCCTCTGCCTTCAGCTCAGGTCATGATTCCAGCGTCCTGGGATCGAGCCCCGCATCGGGCTCTCTGCTCAGCGGGGAGCCTGCTTCCTCCTTCCTCTCTGCCAACTTGTGATCTCTCTCTCTCTCTCTCTCTCTCTCTGTCAAATAACTAAATAAAATCTTAAAAAAAAAAAAAAAAAAAAAAGAATTCCCTAAGATGCTTATTCAATAAGGCAGTTGTCTGGCCCCATCTTTAGGGACACCATACTTGGTCCACAGGCCTTGTGGTCCACGTCTTGAGAAATGTTGCACTGGCCAGTTTCTAAGATCTTTCTCGGCCATCCCATTTTCCAGTTCTAAAAATGTGGGTGAGTGACAAATGTACTTAGCATTCCTGCCTGAGCATAGGATAAATATGGGAATGGGAAATGGGAATCTTCAAGATCTCCTCACACACACATATACCTCCACGCCCACAGGCCACATGGAATGGTCAGTGTGGCCGTGGAGAGACCTGAGGCCTTCTCCTTTCGTTCTGTCTCAGAAGACCGTGAGCCTGCCCATACCTGGTGTGGATAATATTGTAGACCTGTGGAGGGATGAGCTGTTCTGGAACAAGTGATGTGAAGGAACAACACAGACAACACACACACTTCTTCAAATATGAGCACTGGCTCTCCAAGCATCTTCGCTTCAACAGAGGCTCTTTGTAGCTTAGGCTACCCCTGGCATTTTCGGGTTCGTAGAAACCAGTTTAGAGGACCATGAGGAAAGACGTAGATGTGTTTGTTTGTTTATTGTGGGGTTTGAATCATAGGTTATTCTAGGGAAAGGGCAGGGTTGGGTGTGTTGCTACTGTTGGCAAAGCATGACTCCAAACAAACTCACAGCTGCCGATTACTGCCCTTCTATGTGTCAGAGGCTTCTGTGATGTCATTTCGTTCTCTTATTGCAAGGAAGAAATTACTGTTGTCCTTTCTCAGATGAGGAGACTAAGGTTCACTGGCATTTGGTAACTTGCCCCCCATCCCACCGTGAGTAAGTGGCAGAGTCCATTGATCAACCTAGGAGGGTTTGATTCCAAAGCTCACCCTCTGCCTCTATTGCTTACTACTTCCTGCGAGGACTAGAGGTGACCTGGAAGGGCAGAGATAGGGGAGGTAGGATGCTGGCAGAGGCAAACACCTGGCACTCGGCCTGTCCCCAGAGACCTCCATCTACATGTTCCTGGGATGGATTTTGCTTGGAATTCATGTCCTTACGCTGGAGTAAGATGTGGTGCTTGTTTATATCATCATTCCTTGACCCAGACTTCTCCCTCAACATTAGTATCTTCAAGGAAGATTTAAAAAAAATTTTTTATATAGATGCACTTATTTTTTAAGGCCTCACATCAAAACTACTGATATAGAACACCTGGGAGTAGGGTTTGGGTGTTTTGGTTTGGTCTACCACTATCAAGAATTTCACGAGTGGGATTACTATTCGTTGTGTTACTAAGTGCTTTCTCCAGAAGGCCTCCATTCCAGGGCAGCCATGGTAGCTGGATGCAGGGCCCCACTGAGCCATTATGGCTGCCGACACACTGATAGGGGTAGGTATCAGGTTAGGTCTTGGAAGAAGAGACCCACAATAGATAAGAATGGATGTGAAGATATGTTTGGGAGGAATCTCTCCATCCTACCCAAAGCATAGTGTTGAGACAGGGTCTGGGTAGGTTCTTCAGTGAGGGGTGCAAGATAATTCTTTTCGTGCCCCTGGGACTGAGAAAATAGGAAATGAATTTTGGAAAAATGAAGGTAAATTATTAAAGGGGTTCGTTAGAGGGAGGTGTCAAAGGTGAATTTCTGTTACCTGTTTTTCAAGATTTTATTTATTTATTTCAGAGAGAGAGGGAGGGAGACCACACAAGCAAGGGCAGAGAGAGAGGGAGAAGCAGACTCCCCTGCTGAGCAGGGCTCGATCCCAGGACCCCAGGATCATGACCTGAGCTGAAGGCAGACATTTAACCGGCTTAGCCACCCAGGTGCCCCAATTTCTGTTATTTTTATTAAGGCAAGTTGATGGTAAAGACACTACAATGTGTTTTCAAGGGATTTAAAGCGAAAATTATAATCATTATATTGACAGCTTATTAGATGCACTTAAAAAAAAGAATGGAAATTACAACCTGTAACATGGTTTTGCCACTAACAGGATAATGGCACGCTTTCCATGTTTTCTCATTGGAATGATGATCTTCTTTGCAAAGTCGCTGTAGCCCACTTTTCAGCTAAAATAGTAAGTGCTGGAGATTTGTTATTGGCCTTCTAATCATCTGGAATCTTTTCAGTGATAGTTTACCTCTGTCCTGAGAGATGGCACTTTGTTCCCATCTCTAGAATAGCATTTACCATGTTTTGTTGCAATTTATCTGCTATGCACTTGCCTCATTCTGCAGGAGGAAGTACCTAAGAAGCCAAAGCCAGGCACCATTCATTTTTGTAGACCAACTTGCAGGCATGAAGGAAGCATTCACTACATGTATCAAATGAAAAAAGAAAAAAAAAAAAAAGAATGTATTTTCTTTCCAGTACAATCCAAGTCTTGCTTTGGTAGGCTCTCGTTGACTTTAAACTTATTAGAAATAGAAATAAAAATGTTTTCTGTTTGCATAGGAAGGAGATACTATTGATCTGCTGTCACTTTGAAATCACAGCATGAAGTGGGTGATTTACTAGGATCAGTGATGGATCAGGAGAGGTCAAATCTCACATTTCACCCAGGTTTATTACAGTCAAACACATTTCAGACTGGTAACTTGGACTGTTTTTACTGTTGCTAGATCTTTAACTTTCATTTCCTCTTTATTCTTGAGTATAAAGACAAAATGTATTTATTATAGAAAACATACAGATATGTGTCAGTTAGGGTTCTTTGGTCATAAGTATCAGAGACCACCAAGAGCTAATTTAGCCAAGAAAAGGTAATTTATTGAAAGGATGTGAGGAAGCTTCCAGAATGGACAAGAGGCTGGAGAATCAGTTTAGAAATAGAACAAGAAGGGCAGCTCTAGGAATTAATGGAGGTAGAAATTGATTGCTTAGTTCTGGTGCCACTATAGGATTGAATGGGTTCTGACATTTTTCTCTCCCAATGTAACTCAGCTAAAATGTCTTATTGGCTCATCTTGGCCAATCTACAAGGCTTTGGGCTTATACTGGCTAGGTGAGCAAAAGGATCTGACTAAGGAAACTTCATTATTTTCCCATCAAAATATACACATCAAAAAAAAATAAATAAAAGCCCAACAAAAACAAATGACACACATGAAGAAGAGGTAATTTTCTAAAAAGAAATCAGAGGCACTAGTGCGGGGCCAGAATGAACGGGGATAGAGAAAAAAAGACAGTTATTTAAACCATAATCATGCCACCACATGAAGATCGCAGTGGACATTTTATGTTTCTTTTCCAGACTTTATTCTAATCATAATGATGAGATTAGGATCTTACTATACATAGTTTCATGTTTCACTTTCCCCCCTGCTATTAATCATATTTCTAAAGAATCTTTTTTAATCGTGGCATCAAATTTCATTCTTTTGGCCATTCCACAGTATACTGAACTACTCTCTCAAAAGACATTTTGGCTGTTTCCTGCTTTCTGCTGTTGTAACACAATGACAAAGTGATATGTAGGAATAATATGGGCTTTGATGTCTGGGAGAATTGAATTTAGATTCCAGTTTTACCCTTCCTTAGTCAGGTGCTTTTAGGCAAATGGCCAAATCTCTGAGTCCCCGTTTCCTTCTTACAGTACCTTACAAATCTGGACATGCTGAGTTTGAAAGAACTGTGGGCTACCCAAGTATACATAGTGGGTGGAAGAGCTGTAGACTGGAGGTGTAGATTTTTAAAAAATCTATTTTGGGGAAGTATTTGAAGTCTGAGGAGGATATGAAATCAGCCAGAAGGAGAGGGTAGAGAGTGAGAAAGGCGGGGAGCCAAGGATCCCAAGTGACCGGGCACACTCCAATTTAGTGGGAGGGGGAGGGAAAGGGCAAAAATCACGTGATAAAGAGCAGATGGTGGACGGATGAAAGAAGGAGTGTGAAAAGAGTGTAGAGGAGCCCAAGGAATTGTTTTAAGAAGAGAACAGAAAGGGAATGGTCAGAGAGCCCCACAGAAAGAAGAGATGTTTGGGGTCAAGAATAGAAGAAGGGGGAGCACTGGAGGTGGCAGCGAGGGTCACTAAGGCAAGGGCTGGTTTGGGACCAGGAGCTGGACCCATTTCCCCAGAGCAGAGAGTCAGAAGCTAGAGAATGTTATGCAATAACTGTAGAGTGTTTGTATAAAAAACAAACAAACAAAAAACCCCCATTCCTAGCAACAAAGAAGAGGAAAAGCTACAAGAGATCAAGGGAGGACTTTTCTTTTTCAATTGTCTAAGAGACTTCTAGGTTCTAGGCTGTTGGAAAGAAGACAGTCAAGAAGGAGAGGTTTCAGGCACAGGAAAGAAGGAGAAATCGCTCATTTATGTATTTCTCCATTCATGTATTTATTCACCAAATTAGAATAGAGTGCCTACTACGCACCATTCCATGCACTTGGAAACAGCGAGTATCAAGGCAGTAGAGGCCGCTGCTTTCAGTGGGGGTGGACACTTCTTGGAGAAAACATAGTTAACCCTATGACAGCATGACAGCAATACCACAGAAGTAACTCAGAAAGAAAATACTAGAGAGTCAATGTATGCAGAACATCAAAATAGATTTACTGTTTTGTAATAAGTGGCTGCTTTAGATCAGATATTCAGATGTGAGGCTAAGGAGGTGGTATTTAATCTAATAATTAATTTAAATGAATATTTAAAGAAGAGCTTTGCAGTCTAGGTAGCAAGGGCAATAGAAGGAAGAGATGGAAATGTGATCAGAAAGGAAGGCACAGCCTAAATATTGAAGGATGTTGTCGGCCATAGTTTTATTCCTTTTTTTTTTTTTTAATAGATTTACTTATTTGAGAGAGAGAAATTGAGCACTTGCACTTGTGGGTCAGGGGCAAAGGAAGAGGGAGTGGGAGATAATTCCAAGCAGACTCGCAGCTGAGCACAGAGCCTGACTCTGGGCTTGATCTCATGACCCTGAGATCACAATCTGAACTGAAACGTTGAAACCAAGAATCGGACACTTAAACTGACAGGGCCACTTGGGCACCCTGGCCACGGTTTTATTCTAAGTGGGACTAGAAGCCACTGGAAGGGACTAATATGACTATATTCATGTCTCAAAATGATCATTCTGTCTGTGGTGAGAATATAATTTAAGAGGAAAGAGCAGAGGATAGGAGCCTCTAAAGAAGTTATTGTTACAGTCAAAATTAAGAGATGGTGTGGCTTGGACTATGGTGGAGATGACAGGAAATGGTTGGAATCAGGCCATATATCAATGTAGAGTCAAGGGACATGCTGATGGATCAGACATGGAGAAGTAGTGTAACATGAAATAGAGGATTCGAGAGGGCTTATGGCTGGAGCACTTGAGGGGAGAGTGGATGATTTTATTGAGCTGGGGAAGACGGGAGCTACGTGAAAATCCTATCAGTTATATGTCAATAAAGCTGAAATTTAAAAAAAATGAGTTCCAGACTTGATAAGAAGATGATTGATAGGGGAATTACTTGGAGGACCATTTCTTGACTGCCTTCCCTCTGGCTCAGTGATTGTGGTTGTAGCTCCAATCTCCGGGTTACTGAAAGCATCTAAGAACAACTTGGATGATCCGCCTTTTGGTGGCACTCACTGTTCTCTGTGTTCCTTGGTCCAACCTTCTGCTCGCTGGCTCCATACTCTGACTTCTGACCCACCTGCCTGGTTCTGGAAAGTCATATATCCCTTTTCTGACTTATTATTCATCTCCCTGTCTGAATCTCTGCTCTGCATACTTCCATGGTCTTAGCATTAGTCTCAGCTTCAGGATACTCTGTCGGATATTATCACAATTTCCTCACTATGTTTTACCATTCCACAGAACTAGAGCAAAAGAACCTTTGCTCTCCTGCATCTCCTGCTCCCCAACCTGTGGGAAGAGAATTCAGCTATTTGTAATCTGTTAAACTACTAGGTAAATAAAGCCAGTAGTTTACATATTCTCCTCCTCCTCCTCTTCTTCTTCTTCCTTTTTGAGAGAGAGAGAGAGAGAGCAGGTGAGCACATGGGGAGAAGGGCAGAGGGACAGAGAGAATCTTAAGCAGGCTCCATGTCCAGCATGTGAACCATAGGCAGGGCTCAATCTCACACCCCTGAGATCATGACCTAAGCTGAAATCAAGAGTTGGAAGCTTAGGGGCACCTGGGTGGCTCAGTGGCTTAAAGCCTCTGCCTTTGGCTCAGGTCATGATCTCAGGGTCCTGGGATTGAGCCCCGCATTGGGCTCTCTGCTCAGCGGGGAGCCTGCTTCCTTCCTATCTCTCTCTCTCTGCCTGCCTCTCTGCCTACTTGTGATCTCTGTCTGTCAAATAAATAAATAAAATCTTTAAAAGAAAAAAAAGAGTTGGAAGCTTAATCGACTGAGTCCCCCAGGTACCCCTGTTATTATTACTCTTAAGAAAATTATTCTCTGTTACAAGTACCAGTTTAAATCAATTTCTTGTTAGGATTCTTACAAAAATGTCTGAATGTAGGTCTTTACTAAACAGGGAGGCTGACACCACTGTATTCTCACCCACCATCTTCTGTTACTTGAACTTCTGAAAAATCTCCTAACTGATCTTCCTTTGTCCATCTGTTTCATTCTCCACAGTATTGCTGGGGTCATTTCTACAATATAAACTTGATCCTAGCAGTCCCCCGCTTGCAAGGCTCTAGTGGTTCTCCATTATCTTTAGGATTAAGCCTGCTAATCCTTGACAGAGATACTGGGGGGGTGGGTCACCAAATGACCCATGTGTGTCCTACATTTTCCAGCGTTTCTCTTGTGGTTAGTTGGGTCTTTGTGACTAGTTCTGGACAGCAGTGGATGAATGTGTCTTTTTTGGGCCAAAGTATTTAGGAGTCACTGTCATACATGCTCTTCACCTCTTATAGCGACCCTAAGAGCCACATGCTGGGATGGTAACATCAAAAGATAGCGGGATCCCTGGTGTCTGAACTACCCCATGGAGAATTGCCCTGGAATGTCATCTGAACTGCATTGGAATTTACTTGACAGAGAGACAAATCTTTGTCAATTAAGGCACTGAGCATTAGGTTTCTATTTCTACAGCACAGGCTAGCCTATGGGTTGGTACACACAGTGAGCATAGCCCCGCAGGCTCTAACTCCAGCCGGTCCCTCCAGTTTGTTCAACTCTCCAAGCAGGCAGGGCACCTTTCACTTCCTCCAAGGTACCATGCTTCCTCCTGCCTTTGGTTATTTCCCAGTTGCACAGTAATTTCTGCCTTTCCCTCATCCTCCTTCCAACGCATGAACTTTGGTTAAGTCTTACTCATCCTTCAGGTCACAAGCTAACCACCACTTCCTTAGGGAAACCCCCATAGCTTCCCTTCATCTTGCTCCTTACACATCATCTCAATTACTTGTATTTAAATAAATCTGTCAGCACTGCTAGACTCTAAGCGTGGCCAGATTGCAGACCCTGTCTTTGTTAGGGACTCATCACTGGTCCCTACACGGTGTCTGGCATTCTAGCAAGGGCTCGACAAATACTTGTTGAATGATGGAATGATTGATTGAATGAATCAGCGGAAGATAAATAAAGGTGAATGGGATGAAAATTACAAATAAAAAAAGGGAGATGTGGTAACACATGGGATTCAGCTTGGGCAGAAACTAGACTTGGTGTTGGTTGGACTTTCTAAGAAGCCATGTAAAATACCTATTCTAACCAAAACTTCTCCTTCATCCTCTGTGATACCACCTGAATTATTTGAGTATGAAGGAAACCTTTCATTAGGAATCTCTAGCACCTTTCTGTTGCAGGTGGGATAAGGTTCAACTATTTCAGCACGGCCTATGAGTCAATTAAAGGCTGGCTCTTACTTTTCCTCATCTCCTCCCGCCTCCTCCATCCATCCGCATGCACACTCTGCTTGCCTCGAAGCAAATGCTTCATCCTCTCTGAAATATGTGTGAAGCTCCCCCCTTGCCACCTAGCCAACTCGTACTTGTATTTTAAGACTCAGCTTAAATGTCGCCTCCTCTGTAGAGACAGTTTTAAACCCCCTAGTCTTAGACACTCAGCATTTTGGACTTTAATAATGCTGTGTCTTGATGTAGCATTTAGAGTATTATTGTTTATTTCTGTGTGTGTCACTCTCACTAAGAGGGGAGATCCTCTGAGTAGGGACTGTGTAACTCACTCCTTTTTTATTTCCTATTACAGTGCGTAGCCAAAGGGGAAGCCCTGTGAGTACATAGCCAGTAAATGAACAAAAGAACAGAAACAATGTTGGAATATTGCAGTGGATGAGATTTCTAGTTTCACTCTATGTTTTAAAATATTTTTCTTGAGTGAGTACACAGGGATGGGAGTGGAGCCTGCACGGGGGAAAAGTAAATTCTTGGGCGCCTGGGTGGCTCGGTTGGTTATGCATTTGCCTTCAGCTCAGGTCATGATCCCAGGGTCCTGGGATTGGGTCCCATGTCAGGATACTGCTTAGTGAGGAGCCTGCTTCTCCCTCTTTCTTCTGTTTCCCCAGCTTGTGCTCTCTGTTAAATAGATACATAAACTCTTAAAAGAAAATAGGTTCTTTTTTTTTTTTTTTAAGATTTTATTTATTTGACAGAGATCACAAGTAGGCAGAGAGGCAGGCAGAGAGAGAGGGAGCAGGGTAGAAGCAGGCTCCCTGCTGAGCAGAGAGCCCGATGCGGGACTCGATCCCAGGACCCTGGGATCATGACCTGAGCCGAAGGCAGCGGCTTAACCCACTGAGCCACCCAGGCGCCCCAGAAAATAGGTTCTTTTAAAAATGATTTTCCACTTTTACAATTTCTCTTAGGACCCAGTAGGTTTCAAAGTACCACATAATATGGATGGCATGTTTCAGACACCATGGGTATTTATGAATTTATTAATTGGTAGCCAAATCTTTATCCAGAATGTACATACCTTTGATTTTTGATGAATAGAAAACAGCTTTTTCTAATTACCTTAAAATTAATGTTCTGCATACATTGAAAATTCTGAGATTTTCTTTGAAAAAATTTTTTTTCCTTTGTGGCACACGTAGGCTTAACATTTTTTCTATGGTGGGAGTGGGGGGAATTTGATTTGCTTTCTCTTTTGTTCTAATTCTAAGTGTTTTTTGAATTGCTATTTTAAAAAAAATTTTTTTTTTTTTTTTTTTACAATCATTCAGACTTCAGCCCTGGAAAATCCCATTTCCCCTTCCCCGTCGAGGATATTATTGCAAAAGTTTATTAGCTCTTGACAACTGTCCAAGATTGTGTCACTGGCCCAGAATACTAGACTGATAAAAAAAAAAAACAAAAAAAAAAAACAAACAAACAAAAAAAAAACCACATACCCGAGTGGACTGACTAGTTAAGAACCTATTGAAATTCTTGCCTAAACACCCAGCACTGGGTCGGGTTTGCTCGTATCTCAAACCCTAATCGACTGACCACTGAAGTACTTCCTCCACTCTCCCACCCCTTAGGAGCTGGAAGGGTTTGAAAAGTAGTACTTTGAAGCCTTGGAGCACCCTGTCTAAGAGTAAATAATGCTTCACGGCCAACCACGTATAGCTCAGGATCTCTAATTAAGGGAAGGGACCTGAGGATTTTTGAAGGAGAGAGATTCTTACTCCTTTCCGATTGGTCTAGGATTCAGCAAGATCACAATGAAATAAGATATAAAGGTGTCGGAGGCGTGGAGGGGCTGGTTTCCGTTATGCGTGGTCTGGAGCTGGCACATCTGCCATAGAGCACTTGAACCTGGCTAAAAAATTCCTAACAGCATCTCCAGGACTGTCAAGGGCAACGTTCTTGTGTGCGCGCGCCCGTCTGTCGGCACGTGCATGCGCACGCGGACACGTGGTTTTGTACCTATGCATTCTCAGCCTGAGGGGACGATTGTGTTTTGGCTCATAGGTATAAAGTCCTGTTTTCTCTGTCAGGTGACCATGAGTTTTGTCGTACTCAGCAGGCCTTTTGTCTAATGCATTGGCGCCCTAATGAAAAACAAAAGGTACATTCATCAAAAGAGACAAGATTACTCGAATCATAAATGGAGAACATCAGGGAGGCTAGCAACAATAATAATAATAAATTGCGGCTATTGTCCACAGAAACTTGCTTTTCTAAGGTACTTTTGATAATTACCTGTCAATGTTTCAGTTTCCACACCCGTTCCTTGAATTGATGGAGTCTATTTATATCACATAAAATTCTTGTATTTGCCTCTCGAAGTGCATTCCATTCCCAGGCATGACTAGGGCAGAGGTTATTTTATTTTTCCAGAAGGGGAAGGTGGCCTTGTTGAGTCTGACACATGGAAGCAGTGCTTTCTGGTTGAAGGCAAGCCAAACAAAGAGACAAATAAACATCAGCCTTAGTCAGGAGGCAAAAGGCGAGAACTATAGCTTGGATGGTCTGGGGGCAAGTAGTGTTCTGTCGCCAGCAGAGGGGTACGTAGGTCTCTCTGTGTGCGGCTCGGGTGATGTCTAATCCCAGGACCCTGGGATTGAGTCCCACTTCAGGCTCCTTGCTCAGCAAAGAACCCGCTTCTCCCTCTGCCCGCTGCTCTCCGTGTTTGTGTGCTCGCGCTCTCTCACTCTCTTTGACAAATACATGAATAAAATCTTAAAAAAAAAAACAAAACTATATGCATTTAAAGATCACGAATGTCCCATAGTTTCAGTTCTTCTTTGTAGTCTTTCTTCCTAGTCACAGAAGTGGGGGGATTGACTGCCCAGGAGGATGCAGCAGGGCACTCCCTTAGCTCCATCAGAGGAGAAAGCGATTGAGAGATCTGGTTGCTGGCAGTGCTTCTGTTCCTGTGGGACTTGGGACCACTAGTCTGTCTGCTCTAGAACCTCAGATTCCTAATTTGTTCAGTGAGAAAGTTGGGCCAGATCCTATCCAGTTTAAAGTTTATTATTTTTTTAAAATCTTAGTATCCTTCATTTTTCACACAGTGTCTGCAATAAAAGTGGGGATCGGCCAGTGTTTATTAAATGGATAAGCCAAGCATCGAGTATTTCCCATAGACGTAATTTACCTGTGCCGCTCTCCTGCTCAGTCCGTTAGATGATGGTCTTTCAGAACTACAAGGGTTATCCAATAAGGTTGGCACATTCCACAAACACTCATTTTCCTCTTTCTTACTGTGTGTGGGAGACAGCCTCTAAGGTGGGGCCCTGTGACCGTGAGTTCCTCCTATTCATGTCCTCGTGGGATCCCTTCCTCTAGAGTGTAGACTGGACATAACTGACTCACTTCTAACAGGCAGAAAATAGCAGAAGTGATGGGTCGTCACTTCTGAGATTAAGTTGTTTAAACCTGGGATTCTGTTTTGTTCTCTCCCTCTTTCAGAGCCCTTGCTGTGGGGGAAGCCAGCTGCCATGTTTTGAGCTCCCTGTGGGGAGACTGATGTCTCCAGACACCATCCAGCGGAGACCTGTGGCTGCGCGTAGTCACATGAGTGAGCTTGGGAGTGGCTCCTTCCCTCGCAGAACCTTCAGATAGATGTGTATTGCCCTGGGGGAAGCCTAGTCGTATACTCCTGGGAGACTCTTAGCCATCCCCAGATTCCTGACTCACAGAAACTGGGAGATAGAGGCGCCTGCATGGCTCAGTCACTAAAGCTTCTGCCTTCGGTTCAGGTCATGATCCCAGGGTCCTGGGATCAAGCCCCACATTGGACTCCCTGCTCAGCAGGGAGTCAGCTTCTCCCTCTCCCTCTGCCTGCTGCTCCTCTCCCTCTTTCTCGTGAGTGTGCGCTCTTTCTGTCAAATAAATGAATAAATAAAATCTTTGAAAAAAAGACCTGCAAGATAAAAAATGTTTGTTGTTTTAAACTGGTAAGTTTTGGGGTAGTTTCTCACACGGTATATTAGATGACCAATTATGTTACAAAAAGAACCTAAGTCTATCAGATAATTTGAAATGCATATAATCTAAATAAAAGATATGACAAATATACTAATAACTATTATGTATAGTTATAATACTACCAATAGCTAATTCCCACATAGGGCTTATAATGTGCTCCAAATTGACAGGTATGTGTATATATATATATATATATATATATATATATATATATATAAAACACATATATAATATATATACATATATATGCAAATATATATATCACATATATGCACATATATTACATCACGTCCATCCATATTAACCCATTCATTCCTCACAACCACATCATAAAGAACATGACATGATTGTCCCCATTTTACAGATGATGGAGTGGATTCACAGGAATGTTAAGGAAACTGTCCAGGGTCACACAGCTTATAAAGGCTGTAAATGAGAGACCAAAAGTATAAACTCAATTTTCCAGATGGCTCGCTTGTTACTGCTGTGCTATAGTGTACCCATAAATGATATTAGGGGAGTATGACAAAACGATGAGAGATTCAAAAGTGTGATTACAACCAGCGTAAAGGATAAGAATGGGCCTTGATGGAGGACGTGAATTGTGGCATGGGAGGGATTAAACACAGCGAGAGAGATGCATGATATAAACAGTTCCCTGTTGCTATGGATTGAATGTTTGTGTTCTCTCAAAACTCATTTCACATTTTGCTAATATTTTGCTAATTGTATGCAGTTATCACTAAAATTGCCGCTGGCATTCATTCGTCCCTTTGCTAATCGTTTCATTATTTACTTGTGCCAGCAAGGTGGACACATTGCATTCTACTGAGTTCAACTTGACTCAGTGGGGACTTGAAGTCAGGAGGCAGGGTGGGAATAGGCTGCAGCTTCCCATTTTCTAGCTGGGTGTGGGCTGCCTCCCAGAGAGGTTTCCAGGCTCCTATTCCACAGTCTGGAATCCCAGGAGTTCCACTCAGATGCAGAGGCTCATTTTCAGAGGTGTCACATTTGCATAATTATACAGCTGGGGGTATCAGTAGCTCAGGTGAGTCAAATACGTTTATGCCTCTGAACAAATACAAACTTGCTCCCTTTCCCCAGGCCCCCATCATCCTCTTATAACCATTCTATGGCTTCTAGCTCCTTCTCAAGCCTCCTCCCCCTATTGCATCTCATGCTCAGAAGTCACTGGCTCTGTAGCCGTTTCACTCTGTCCTACCTTGGAGTGGGCCTTCTGTGGGGACTATGGCAGTGGAAAAGTAGAGCTTTAGCCGCAGGTGACCTGTTCCTGTCCCATGGGAAGCCAAATGACTGCCCCTCCTGCGTAAATGTCCCTGCCCTCTTCCCTACCTCTGATTTTTCTCTCCATACAGTGGACAGAGTTTTTACTGGAAACAATTAACTTGGTATTTTTTAAATCTAAGAACAAGGTAAGAATAGGTTTAAAAAAAAAAAAAGATAAGGTCAACGTGCATGCTGTGAAAAGTCTCTGTATTTGGTCAGCTCTCTGGTTCCAAGGACTTCTTTCTATAAACAACCACGTATACCAGTGTCTTGTAGTTTTCAGACATAGTCTATGTATATACATGGATGTATCAGATATATACACATATTTCTTTCTTCTGTACAAGAATGTTTTTAATATGTAAGTTTGACCATCACAAAAAACCAGAAACTCTCCATTGACCTTTGGAACAGGTCATGAATATCCAACAAGGTCCTCAAGGCCTTGCCTGACCTGTACAGCTTTGTCTCCCTCATGCCTATCTCCTCTTCATTTTGTTTTTCATGTGGGACTTAGATCCTCCAACATCTGATCAAATCACCTAAGGTTCTCCATGCCTGTTTATTTGATTAGAATAGCTCTCAGTTTGGAGTTGAAACTGTGGTTGCCTCCTCCTTTGTATCCCACCTAAGTTTAGTGGCCATATGATTTGGATGGAATGAACTCACCCCACCCCTAAGGTCCAAGGTTACACAAATCTCCTTCTCCTTACCAAAATCACCAGTGCAGATAACCAAGACTTAAGTCAGATGGAGGCATCCAGTAGTTAGAAGGATTGATTTGGGGTTGCCTAATCAGCATAAAGAAGGGAACTCTTTCTTTCTGGGACTATGAGCAAATAAACTATCACTGGTAGACATTGTCATGATAGAAACTAAGTGACTGAAAGGAACATATAAAATTTGGTAGGACAGTTATACTCTTAGAGAAATGAAAACCAGATTCTTGATCAAACTGTGCCTGAAGCTATACCAATAAATACCTTTTAGTGTTTTAAGCAAATTTGAAGAGGGTTTTATTTGACTTGCAGACAACTTAAAGCATCCTGATTACTGCCCCCACCCTGCCTTTCTGGGCACCGATCTTCTTATATCTGGCTTACTCTTACCTAGTCTCCATGCCTCTGAACTGTTCCCTCTTCAGAGAGGCTTCTGACTTTCCTGGACTAGGCTTGGGTCTTCTTTTATTCTGTTTTCCTTGCATTGAGGCCTTGTCCTTCTGCATACTTGTCACAGTTGTAGTGAAAGATGATTTTTAAACATTACAGTCCTCCAGAGGACTGTAAATTAAATGAGGTTAGGCTTCTTTCTATCCGGTTCACTGCTCTAGCCTCAGATGCTGGCATGCACCTCACACTAATGACTCAATAACTATTTGTGGGATATAAAACTGAGTAAATGGTAGAATTTATTATGGATAAGTTGTTCATTCCCAGTGATTTTTAAATCAAAGTTAGTAGTATTCTCACAGACTGAACTACAGGATTTTATCTCTGGTCAAAACTGGGCCAAATACTCTAAGTCCCCAGAATATTTTACTAGCGGTCATCCAGTTCCATCCCTGCGTCTCTTGGAGAGGATGTGCTGGTGGTGTTAAGAGCCCCACTCCAATGCAGGTAGGATTAGAAACCCGGATCTTTCTACTACTACTACAACATACTGGGTTTCTGGTCTTGGACAAGTTACCGAACCTCTTTCAGCCGCAGTTTACCTGTATAAGGAGAATTATAATGGTATCCACCTGCCAGGGTCACTGCAGGGATTAAGCGATGTGACGTGTGCAACGCACCCATTTCAATAATACAGACTGGCCTACAGTATTTTCCATCACATAGTAAACTCATGTAAACATATTACATGGCACGTGGAGCTACTCGCTATTGTTGTTATTATTTAGAGGTGGACCTCAATTTCTAGGGCTGCACGTGGAGAGTTCTCTTTACTCCAGCGCTTTGAGGGGCTTTACTTAGGAATGATTTAACAGACGTCGGGTTGGTTAGATGCTGGATTTTTTATGATTGCTGCTTGATTCAGATTCTTGCTTAACCCCGTGATTTTGAACGGCTATTGTTTTTCGAGAAAGAAAATGGATTTGAAGGGGTATTTATATTGATTTATTGTTGGTTGTCCGTTGAAATGTAAATAGCCCTGAATGTGCCACTCACTGGGACAGGGCAGTGCTTTTCATAATGGACAAAATAGCCTTGTTTCACTTTAATAACCTGCTTGTGGCCACACCAGTCATGGGATTCCCTAAACACAGCAGAATGCCTGCTATTGTCATTTGCATATCAATGAGCAGACATCTCTCTGCCATTTCCTTAACTTGGGGACAGTATTGTCACAGGATCGCCTATCTCTCCTGTACAGACGTGTGCGTACTAAGCTGGGACTGACACGACTTATCTGTGGTGTATTTGTAGAAGTTGTAGGGTTAGAGTAGATCGCCCAACCCCAGTATATTAAAGACCTAGAGGTGTCTATTTCCCTTACAGAAGTTATGCTATGAATAATCATTTTGCATTTTCAAAGCTGGATGCACTAGATGAGGGACGCTTCTGTAAGAGTAAGAAAGGAGATAGTAACATTTTATGCAGGAAATTGACTCTAAAATTGAGAGAGAGAAAAAAAAAAACCACCCAAACTTGTTTCCTTTGCTAATCGCCCCCTTCCTGCTTCTGCAATTCCCCAGAGTAGGAAATACCCCATCGTGTCCATTTTACTGATTTGGAAATAAAATGTTAATCTCTTGCCTTCAAGGGCCACTGAGGGTGTTGAGGCTGGACGCAGTTCCTGTTTCTAGACCGGTGCCCAGTGCGGCCAGGGAAGGGAGCACGGCTAACTCAGGGGCTGTGCCTCACCCTCTGCTACGAGACCAAGGGTAAGGCTTTTCATAAGCTTTTTAGGTAACAGCATGAAACAGCGGCTTCACCATGCAGACATGGTTGGGGAAGGGATTTATCACTCAGACCTGTTCAGAGAACGCAGAGCCTGACATCCAGTGTCTGTCACCTTTCCAACTCGTCGTAGTTGTATTCCACACTGTGAAAGAATCAGGCACAGCAAAAATCCATGTATCAGTAGATTTTGTTTTTAATTGAAAATTGGTTATCAATGCTGTGTTCATCCCTAGAAAAATGTAAGGTGCACACACACATGAAATAACATACTTTTTATCTATGTAACGCTGTTCCAGACTCTATTGGGGATGAATTCATCTAACTCCTTTCCTCAGTAACATGAGACAAATAACCACTATTCTCCACTTCTTCCATTGAGCGACTGAGGCAGGAGAGGGCCAGGCCTTTGCCCATTTCATAAGGAATATAAATGAGAATGCGTGTCTCTTTCCCTTGCACACACACGGATGTACACTGACTGGAGGGAATGGGGCTCAGGCCATCTGCCAGCTCACGTGTCATCTGTTTGTAGAAGTTGTAATGGTACGAAGCAAATTGCCCACTCCCCATATCTTACTCTACACATAGTAGATTTTCGACATACTACTGAAAATCATAAGGACTACCATGAACGGAGGGCTTCCTAGGCCAGGCAGGCCATCCTTTTAAGGGCTTCATAGGTATTATCTTACTGCATCCTCCCAATAGCCCAAGGAGAGAGTTACTATGCTCATTTCAGTGCCACATAGGTTACATACTTGGTCCTAAGTTGTACATCTAGGAAGCAGGAGAGCAGGGGTTTGAACTCCTGAACTTGTGTGAGAATCACACATCCTGATGATAGTGCATCCTGATGATAGGCAAACTCTTCAGCCAGGTCCCCCAGGAGAATGGTGTGGGCTTCAGAGTGATGCTGGGTACCCAGACAGACCCTGAGCTTATCTACTGGGTTTACTCTCTCTCTACCAAAGCTCAGCATCCTTCCAGCCCTGGACTCCCACAGCCTACTGCCTTGACTGCTCGCTTTTCTCTCTGGTGTCCCATTTCATAAAGCACTAGCTGGGGCTGGTTAGCAGATGGCCAGTCTGAAGACAGATTTCGCAACCATGCACAGCGGGAGCAAACGAGTTAATACGTTCCAGATACTTTTATATTTTTGGCATAGACTCTAACCAATATAATCACAGCCTATTATCCTTCTTGGGTAACAATCATTCTTTTATTCATTCAATAAGCATTGAGTGGCTCTGATGGCTCGGGCACTGTGCTAGGCCTATGCTAGTATCCATGACAGGAGCATTTTTAGAAACGCAATGGTCCGTTCATTGGAGTGACGGTAATGGTGGAAGACTAAGGCACCTTGGCAGGCAGGCTTTTGGCTCCTCTGAAGTCACATTAACTCAATGGCCATTGACTCTGCTTATCTGAAGGGCTGGTCTCAGTGGCACCACATTTGAAAAAAAGTGACAGAGTTTGATTCCATTGTGGGGGAAAAAAAAGAAAGAAAGAAAGAAAGAAAGAAAGAAAGAAAGAAAGAAAGAAAGAAAGAGAATGGCTTGTCTGGGGTTAGACGAATTCTTTCAGATATGGAGGGTACTGTTTTCTGACCTGGGACATAAAATAATATGAAATGCAACTTAGCTGACATGACATTCAGCTTCAAAAGAGAAGTTTGCATTAGTTTCCATGGTGGGATTGGGATAATGTCTTCATAATTTTCTTTTTTGGTCAGTTTGTTTCAATAAGTGGGTTATCTTTTGCCTGTTTCTAGGCCATTCTAGAGACTGTTTCTTTGATGAGATCTTGCCAAGACTGCTGTACTGTCTTCTTATAATTATTCCTTTCCGTCTAATTAAAACCGTTTTTTTTTAAATTTCATACATGATGACCGTCATCTGTAAGCACCTTGTTGGGACCCCTTCCTGATTCTAGAATGGCCAATTTATGGTGACATGAGCAAGTCCAGGGACCCAGAGTTCCAAACAGGCAGGATTTTTAGATCTAATGAAAACTCTGTCAGGCCTAATTTGGCTCTAGATAATGAGGGTCTGATTGAATTTGCCATCTTCATAGCATCGCAAGGTCTTTGGGGCCAGTAAACGACTCCCTGTACTTTTCTGCACAGAACCGAGGGTGAGGTCGCCTTGTCAGAGCATTTGTGTGTCACACATTGACAGAAGTCACGCGCTTGGTGTATGACTTGCTAGGTCATCTTAGATAGGCTGTTTAATCTTTTTGTGTTTTTGTTTCTCCATCTGTGAAGGCGCGATAACACATGCTGGGCTTCTAAGAAAAGTGCTGTTAGGAAGGTTAGGGTAGGTATGCTGCTGGAAAAGCCTTTTGCAAAAAACTTTGCATCACTACTTGCTGGAGAGATTGCAATCTGTAGGCGGTCTAGCAACTTGATGGCAAGGGGTTTGAGCCAAAGTCCTCACTAGGGAAATATCAGACCTGAGGGAAGGGAGCGTCGTCCCTGGTATTTCATGCATTTGGAGGTGACTTCTGACATGGATAGCACTGGAGTTTCCCCGTGGGAAAAACTGAAATCATGAGAATATCATTTGAAAGCCCGTATTAAACTTACCCACAATTTCAAAAAAGGGCAAATTCTTATGAGCTAAATTACCAATAACACCTTGGTAGTTGCATTCTGCTGCTCTGGGGGGACTTTGATGCTGAACCCAGCCCTGTACCTGCTTTGCGCACAACTCTAACAACGGCAAGAGTATTGCAAGTCCTTGAAAATATGGAGGGTGAGTTTGTTGTCTTTTGCGATGATCTAGATTGTCCTACATCCCCCAGACCAGATACGCTTTTATAAACACACACAGACCCAATCAGTATTTATATTTGGATGATTAATCTGTTTTAGTAAACACCTTTAAAAGACCCTGGGATGACAATACATCTGAATTCAGAGAACAGCCTTGCTTCCCTAACTTCCAGTGCTTAGATGTTCAAACACTGGTTTGAATCTCTTCGGACGTCTGAGCCAAACTCAGTAGAACCTCTTATTTACTACCCCTTCCTTGCTTATTTACTTGTCCTTCCTGTCCCTCCTCCACCCTACCAAAACTGCTAGAAGGAGACCTGTGGCTTTCATCTGTGTGCATTTGCCATTGGCAGGCCCCCAAAGCTCAGATCATCCTAATTCCCCAAAGGGAATCACCAGACGCCCAGTGGGTGACCAAGGTGCAGTGTGCTGTGGGGCTCTGCCTGGGCAAGCCCGAGTTCTCGCAAAATACAGGAGTCTCTGGGCAGCTCTGCCCCAGAGTGACTGCAGGTCTTTGTTAGTCAGAACCCCAGACAAAGGCAGGAAGCTTTGCTCCTTCCCCACGCAGCTGGTGCCTCCAGGAGGTGGGCTGTGTCAGAGAACCGTTCAGGGCGTTAGGGCATTAAGCTGTGGTGTCTGAACAATGGGGGAAGGTTCTACTGGGCAAAAAGCCACCTTCCAAGGGCTTGGCAATTTGTCAGTCTGGGTTACTCCACACTTGAAAAATTCTCAGCAACTTCGTATCCTGCAGCATCATGGGGAAATAGTTATGTGGTTAAACTTTAAAGCGACAGTTACATTGACTAGGTATCATTTCTAACAGCCAAAACCTGGAATGGACTTATCTGTCTAATAAGATGGATTTGGTTAAATCAATCATGATGTCTATTTGTACCTCTTTCTCTGCCAAATACATCTATTCCCACCATTTAAAATGAGGGTATAAAACACTGTGTTTTTCATTTTAGATAGTAGATATCCTGGAGAGTTTGATGGAAGCTATCACCCATCTCCCCAGGAAAAAGTACTTACAGGCTCAACCTTTTCATATACTATCAGGGGATTTCAACATAAACTTGTCTCCCATTGAAAGGTGAAGGACACTTCGTATAATAAACAGTAGAAATAAATATTAACAGTTCCGATGGAGGGAATAGGGGAAGGAGCAAGTTTTAAAAGACTAAAACCTCATTTTTGTGAAACATTTTTTGGTGCTTTGTTTGTTTTGTTTTGTTTAGGAAGGACGAAGTTTTTCTTGACTCTCTTAAGATCCTTGGCTGGGTCTGAAAATTGAAGTGACATAGACAGATTACCAGGAAAAAAGCACACGCATCTATTTAATGTTAAGTTTTACGTGGCATGAGCGACTTCTAAAGGAAATGAAGATCCAAAGAAACAATTAGACTTGAGTATTTTATGCCAAGTTTGATGAACAGTGCACATTTGTGGAGTGATAAGGTAAGTTAAGAAGTATGAGGTAGGTGTAGTAAACTAGGGAAAATGTAGCAAGGCCCGTTTGTTTGGATTCTTCTTGGTGTCCCTTTGTCTCCTAAGATAAAGGTGATTCTTTCCTCCGGGTGTAGAGAGGGCACCTCTCACGTGAGGATTTTATGGCCTGTTTCACGGGGAAAAGGGTGCAGGGGAAAAAGTCAGAGCGACCTTCCTGCTTCTGCTGTTTTTTCAAACTTCTTCAGCTTGAAATATTCAATTTGCCAGTGTGCCATATTTTGGGGTAGTGCATTTGGATCCCCATCGTAGGTAACTGAGCCTGAGGAGGCTGACAACTGCTCCTGTGGGGGTGGGGGGATATTACAGTCTCTCTGTGTGCTCATTTGTATCTTCCCAACTTTTTCTGTAACTATATACACATTGCATTTATAAGAAGAAATATGTCATCCAAGATTGTTTAAATTAAAAAAAAAAAAAGCTGTAATTACTTTTAGCAAGTCTGTTAGGAACCTGAGGACATTTTGAGCACACCTCTTTATTTACTAAATGATGAAATACTAGGATGAGGGGATGCTTGGAGGAAGGGACACTATTTCTGAGTGAGATTTAATTAGGGCCAAATAAAAAGGTACCGTATTGACAAACTTCTTTTCAACATAAAGTACACAGATAAAACATTTTAAGACTCAAATGAATCAGAGCTGATTAAAAAATGCCAGGTCCACACATGGTGACCAAGACAAGCCAGTCCTTAGATAACCTTGTGCTTGACATCAACAGTGTTTCCACTCCTAGAATGGCCTTTAGGGTACTTCTAGCAACTCAGTGTCTTGAGAGATTATTGAGTCTGACATTCCTATTTCGTTGACTATAAGAGGCATCTGGGAGAATTCCTTCTACCTTTGCAGACCTTGCTGTCTCAATTTGAAGGTGAAGTTTGCATATCTTTTATTTTTCTAAGGATTTTATTTATTTGAGAGAGCAAGTGAGCACTGTCGAGGAGAGGGGCAGAGGGAGAGGGAGAAAAGCAGACTCCCTGCTGAGCAGGGACCCTGAGATGGGGCTCGATCCCAGGACCCTGAGACCATGACCTGAGCCAAAGGCTGGAAAGCAGACACTTAATGGACTGAGTAACCAGGTGCCCCAAAGTTTGCATATCTTCCCTGTATTGGCAAGTGTTTTTAAGGAAGGAGAAATTCATTAGGGGGCTGCAGAGACATCTACCCCGCACCCATGCCCCCTTTCTTGGGTTAGGGTCACCTTCATCTTATGTGGGGAAGCCCCTTCTCTCACTCCCGGTTGCCATGGCTTCTGTGAGACAGCATCACCCTACAGCTCCAGGAGGAACACGTGACTCAGGCCTGTTCAGTTTCGAGTGTTCCTTCTCTCCCTGAGGCCTCAGGGAGTGGTCCCATAATGCGCAGAAAGATCCCATCAACGAGGTGATGCAAAGGGGGAGTTCTTGATAGAGAGTCTCCAACCAAGATTTCTCAGCCGGAAGAGTATAACCCGGAATGGTTGTGGAATGAGCCTGCAGAAGAATGAAGGCAAACAGCGGAAGGGGAGGAGACAGAACGGGCTTGGGCTTGGGATCCTCAAGTCCCGAGGCTTCAGTTGAGTCCCCAGATTCACGTGTGCCGGAACCAAACTTGCCACTGGGGTTTTCAACTCTGTGTGGCAATCATTTGCCTTTTTTGGTTAAGCCAATTTGTGCTGGGTTTGTTTCACTTACAACCAATTGGGTCCTGATTAATACACTGGTTTAAGAATAAACTTACTGTGACCTTGTGAAGTCACAAACCCTGTATAAATCCTGTATGTGCATTCTCTTATTTAATTCCTACATTAGATTTTTGGACACCTGGGTGATTCAGTCAGTTAAGTGTCTGCCTTCCGCTCAGGTTGTGATCCCAGGATCCGGGGATCTAGTCCCACCTTGGGCTCCCAGCTCCCCTGGGAGCCTGCTTCTCCTTCTGCCCCTGCCTTTCTCTCTCTGTCTCTCTGTCTCTCTCTCTTTCGAATAAAATAAAAATAAAATCTTTTAAAAAATTTAAAAATAATAATTCTTACATTCGATCTTTTTAAGAAAGGAAACTGAAACCCAGAAAGGGTAACTGCCTAAGATCCCTCAGCAAGGATAATTAATCTATATTCAAACCCAGATTGTCTAAAACCCTATGCTCTTAATTAGCATACTACCAACTGACAGCTGGTGGATGGTTTATTTTTAATTACAACTTACAAATAAATGAGTATTTAGGAAGTGTGGCCAAATTCAGGGGTTAAACTTTCTTCACCTTCAGTTTCCTTGTCAGTGAGCCCTGTTATTATTTTGTTTTGTTTTCTGACGACCCAGCAGTGTTTAACAGAAGAAACTCAACCATGTTCGTTTTATAGTCAAAGAGACTGGGGAAGACAAGCCGACCAGATGCATATACCACAGCTTCTCTGGGGCTTGCTTCAGCAGCAAATGAGCAGATCTGAAGAAAAACCATGGGTCCTTTAAAGAATCAAGGAGGAGGGACACCTCGGTGGCTCAGTCGGCTAAGCAGTTAAGCATTTGTCTTAGTCTCAGGTCATGATCCAGGAGACCTGGGATAGAATCCCACTTTAGGCTCCTTGCTTAGTGGGGAGTCTGCTGCTCCCCCTGCTCATGCTCTCTCTCTCTCTCTTTCTCTCTCTCGACAAATAAATAAATAAAATCTTTTAAAAAAAAGAAAGAAAGAAAGAACCAAGGAGGAGCCATAGGACACTTTGGTGATATGTGTTATAAACCAGAGTGGGCTCTCTTCTCATGAATAAAATAAAAGCAAGATTTATTAGTCCTGTGTTGCTCCATTCTCAGGAGAGTTCTTTCTTAAAGTTTTTGGAAACAAGGTAAACACAGGCCTGGGAAGCCCCGAGCCTGGTTTGGACTCTAGTTCTGAGGTTCACGCTGTACTCATAACATCCTGTTCTTCTCTGCCGCCTGTGATGTGGTAGATAGCGGTCCCTCCACAGGCTGTTAACAGCTGAGTTCATTTTTCGTAAAGATGCTGCCCCGTGAGACTGAGGAAATGGGCCACTCCTGCTCCCCCTTCGTCAGTCTTACGGGTAAGGATGGGTACTCCCAGTTGCTCTGAGAATGCACTTTCCCTCGGCTCTAAAATTAGATCTTTAATTCCTTTGGGAGATTTGGCAAACTTAAATTTACTGGAAGCCCAGAGGGTATTAGTGAGTGGGGAATAAAAAAGTCTCACACACAAAAAAGTCATTTGTTTCGCATAGGAGCATTCATTCTGCTCTATTGAACCTTGCAGCAATGGTCAGGGAAGGCAGGGTAGCTGCTGGAGAAAGGTGTGATGATACTGAGGAAAAACAGTGTCAGTGAAGTCATTCACTGTGTTAGGGGCTGGGGTTTAGGATTTCTCATCCACCTCTTACATAGCAGGCTGGCGGGCGGAGAGATGACTTTTTTGTACATGTTTATCAGCTTCCAGTGAATTTGTGTCTAAAGATAGCACCTACTGCAAAGACCCACATGGAAAAAAAAAAAAAGTCACGTCTGTGGTCAGGGAGCTCACCTCAAATTTGTTCATTGCACTTGGAGATTCTGAAAGCTCAACTAAAATTCTTTGCAGGTCGACTGCAAAGAAAGGTGTTTCCCTTCTGTCTTCTCCACTGAGCTGCAGTCTCTGATCTGCCATCCAGGAGATGGACCACAGCAATGGGGGGTGTGTTTTGAATGGTTTTCCTTAGAGAGAATAATGTGTCTCGTGGATTGTGCTTCTCATTGGGCTGTTTCACGACGTGCCTGGCCACTGGAATCACCAAGGTGTTTTAAAAAGGCTAGACAGATCCTTTGTCAAAGCCAGACCTACTAACTAAAAACACAGAAGAACAAGCCCTGGCCATCTATAATTTTATCTAGGTGATTCTTATCGTCAACCAGGAACCACCCCTCTAGTCTTCCTTCACTGGGACAAATTCATCAGATTAGCAACTCACCATCTGAGATCTGTAGACATGACTGGCAGCACAGGTCAGCCTTCGATTAGGGGCAGAGAACAGGGACAAAAGGTGGAGATTAGCAAGACGTGGCAGAAGCAAGACTAGGATGGCAGGTAGCAAGGAGACTTCCTACAAGAAGACCCCACATGGGCTGAAGGGGATTCTTGGTTCTCCTAGTGCTTTTGAAGACTTGGTTGAACAGAGAGTGGCAAAGCCCCCTTGGCCTCTTCCAAGTGAAAACAAAATTCTTGCCCTTGTCTATAGTGTCCACCAAAGTCAAAATCAGAGAAACCCCATTCCTTTCCAACAGAGACATGAAAGAGAGGAAATCTAAACACAGACATGTGAATGTAGCACTCATATAGGTGGTAGGGCGGGACCTTGCCCACCTAGGAGAGTAAATCCCATGCTCATTTACTCATTCAATCATTTAATTAAGCATCATTCACTGAGCAAAAGCAATAGGTTGAACAAAGGTGAAATGGCCTGGTGGGTCCTTAGAAGTCTATGTAATTTGCTATTAAGATATGCGAGGGGAAAGGGAACATGACACGGTGCTGGGAGCTTCCAAATCATACATGCTCTTAAATGTCTCTACATGTGTTCTAAGGAAGAGAACCTGGCACAAGCCCAACACCTCAATTTAGAAGCATCCTGCAGAATAGAACAGAGACTGCTCACTAGAATACGTGGATGAGTCTGCATGAATTCTTGCTTTCTTATCTATGTACGTTGGGATTGGGGTGGTAGGAATCTACCTCTCAGATAAGCTGGGTATATTGACATGGCAACTCACAACTTTTCGAGAATTGCTCTATTTTTTTTTCCACAGCTGCAGATTTTTTTTTTTTTTTAATGAAAACCACTTCTAGCTTCAATTTTAAAATGCCTTAATTTGAGAGACCATTAGTCATGAAGGTGTTTCCATAGCAAATGCGTGTGGGATGTCCTAGCTTTGCTGGCGATAGTTCAAGGGAACTTATATCATTAAATTGGGACAAGGCCTGGCATGACGGCAAGGAAATTCGTGGCTCGGTTCCCATAGCACGAGGCCTCCATTTAAGGGCAAGATAGACCAAAGGCAAAGAGCATGAAGAGAAGTGCTGGAATGAAAACAAGTAACAAAGGAAAGATAAAAATGCAAATCCCAGTTCAGAGTGAATAATAGGAATGCAAATGGTGCTGCTAAAATAGGAAGGAACATTACTTTTCAAAAAGGCAAAGCAAAAGAAAATTGTAGTAGCTAAAGCATTTTGCAGGGTAAAATTGTACACTGTGTATGCCTCTCAGAAGCAAAGACACCTACTCTAATTTTTCTCAGCACGATGCTGTGAATTTGGTGAGTCATTTTATAAAGGTTTACTACAAAGCGCCAATCTGCATTTTTTTTTAATAATACATTAGGATTAAATCTTTCTTTGCCACCAGCTGCTTACTAAAATTCCCATTTTATAGCCAAATTTCTCACCTGGGCTACAAAAACACACTTTTCAAAAAAATTAATAGGTTTATGGAATCATCTCCAGAATTTGTTAATTCAAAAGAAATCATGGAGGAAAAAAGTGTTTATTTATCTAAGAAGGTCATCTGAATATAAATTTGCTTATATGAAAAAAAATAAAACCTTTAAGGAAAAAGTTATTTATGGGGAAGGGGGAAATGAAGTAGAGGAGACAGAATTCCAAGTTAGATATCTTTGAATATATTCTACTTTTGTTTTAGATTCAAAAACATGTGAATATTTAATGTGATTATAAAACAAAATTAATCTGGAGACAAAGCAATCTCTAAAAATTGAGAGCAAAATGACGCAAATGAACCTGAGCCTCAGATTAGAGGCCTAATTACAGAGAGGAATTATTTCAAGTGACAAAGGAATTTATCTATAGATATATGCTAAGAAATTGTTAAAAAAATTGTCAAGTCTTTTCTTAATTTTACTGTTGGTGATAGTATTTTACTGTTTGGACTTATTTTCCTTCTTTCCTTCCTTCCTTCCTTCCTTCCTTAACTCCTTCCCTCCTTCCCTCCTTCTACTCATTTTTTTGAGACTGTTGTACATACAATGGATAAAACAAGTGAAAAATTATGTTTGTGTTAGGAATTAGGATTGGGGGAATGGAAGAAGGCAATTCAAATGTAAGATCAAGGATGTTAAACCCTGTAGTCTGGAATTTATAATTGTCAACTGAAATTGTGATGTGTTTTAATATAAAAAAAATATAGATTTCCTAGCTCTACTCACTGCAAAGATCTGGAAACAATGACAAGCTCAATAAAAATGAACATGTTCATTAACCAGGCTCAAACCCCAGATTATGGTCTCTCAATACTATTCTCTCCTCTAAAAAGAACCAAAGTTCCTTGGGAAAGAACTGATTCTAGATCTGGGGCAGGAAATGTTTAACAGTGAGCCTAGAATAATTTATACTACCAAAGAGCAGGGACACTATCAATCACTTTTGGGGTTATGTCTAAAATACTCCAGAGCCAACTGGGCAAGGGTTTTTGTCGCCAAAGATAGGACAATTTGAGCATCAATAAAATAATAACTGCAATGACTTAAAACACATCCATTATGCTTAAATCTACAGTGATTCTAAAACACACGCATGGCCAAAAGAAAATCCCTCCAAACCCCAAAACCATTGGTTTTGGAGGACACTAGGTAACAAACTCAAAAATTTGAAAGCTAATACATTGAAGAGAAAGACTCAAACATTTATCCTGTCTTTTCTGTACATACCATACCATGGGGTAACCAAAGGGAAAATAATTTCTGATTCAAAGGGAGAAAATGAAAATGAAACTAATTAGACAATTGGGGAAATGTGAGCACTGATTTGGTTAGTATTATGGATTACTGTTAATTATATGCAGTTGTGATAAAGAATTGTCATTATGCTTATGACAAAGTTTTTCTTTCTGAAATACATATGTATGTATATTTCACATTTATGCGTATCTAATTACATATTATGTATTCATATATAATATGTATTTACAGATGAAATATTGTGATGTCTCAGTTTTGTTTTGAATAATCCACTGGGTCTGAGGGTGGGGAGAATTGAATGGGGGTATAAATAAGATTGATCATGAGTTGAAAATTGTTGAAGCTGTGTACGTGGGGAATTATTATAGTATTCTTTTTGCTTTTGCAAACATTTGAAATTTTCCATGTAATAAGTTTTAAACAAAATCAATTATTTTGCTCACCTCTCGTTCTCTGTAACTTGGTAATTCTGCTTATGATGTGGTTTTATGTGAGCACTCAAGGGAAGTTTGGTAAGAATCATGCTGTTCTTGGTGAAGATGTCCCTCTAGCCTTGTTCAAGATTTTCATTCTGGATGAAAATTGGATAGTTAGAGAAACAGATTCTAGGCATTATTCAGGCTGGTTCCTGGGTAATTGTTTTGGGGAAGTCATGAGTTTTCAGACTTAAATGTTTGATGTTTGGAGTTTTAAAATTGATTCGGTCTTAAAGTAAAAGATAATAGGCCCTGTTATCTAGAAGCAATATTTCCCTGAACCACAAGAAGACAGTTTTTCCAACTCAATTGCTCATGAAAAATTGACATGATGTGGTCTCTTGATTAAATCCTCAATGCAGGAAGACTCATCGTTAATTACTTTATTGTAAAGCACCTGAGCTCATGACTATTTCTGTTCAGTAAGGATCACTAGTTCTTTAAACCCAAAACCCATGTTTAAACAGACTGCCATGTTACTCGGGGGCCTTTGTTGTTGTTCTGAGGGTTTTCACCTGTATAATTTTTCAATTTTGACACATTTTCTTGTATTAATTTATTGATATTTTTCCGTTTCAGTTTATTTTCTTTTTCTCCTGAAACATTAGTTCAGATCTCTGACCTCCTGGATTGATTCTGTAATTGCCTCTCCTCTACCCCTCCATTCTGTTCTATTTTCCATCTCTATTATTTTGATCTAATTTCTACTCTATGTTCTTAATCTTTCTATTTACAATTTTTCTTTCCATCAAGAAAAAATGCTTTCTTATATTTCAGATGTTTCCTTTTTTTAAAAAAAATAGCATCCTCCTCTTGTTTCAATCATAGCTACAAAAATCTTTTTGTATTTCTCTGGAAGTGTAACTTTTTTGAAGTTTTCTTCTGCTCCCTGAATTCCCTTAGCTTCCTCCAAGTTCTTTTTATTTATTATTATCTTATCTTATTATTGCTATTCATGTTGGGGTCTTCCTTCCAATACCTGATGACCCATGGCTGGCTGTTCACATTTAAGAAAAAGGCTCTAACTAGTTCAGTGAACATTCTGTGCAAGAGGCTGGGTCTTACTGACCGTGAGACTTCCTGATCACTTGGAGTAGAACCAATTATTTACTGGGGGATTCCAAGGTTAATATTAAAAGTATTCAACAATTGATGTGGTATGGGCATCATTCAACTAGAGAAGGTTCCTAGACGCTCAAAATGCACTGGCCAAGAATACTGTGTGTACCCAGCTGGATTCAACCGCATGAGTGGGTCTTTCTCTTGGATGGGATGGTTTCCTCAGAGAGGACTTCTCCAGTGTCTTATTTGGAGTGAGATAAGGATGGTAACCCTCCTTCTAGAGTTGGAGGGGTCCCAGAATTCTTTTTGGGCTTTTAATCTAGCAGTTGGGCTTCATGTCCTGGGAATACAGTTTCTCAGATTTAATTTCTTCAAAATCTGTTACTTCCCTATCTTCTTTGGGTGGGCTAGAAGTACTCACCTAGCGATCACAATAGGACACTTGCGGGTCTGAACTCCACTGATCCAGACTATTCTGTGAGATTCCTTTCCTCAGTTCCACCCTCCATTCTTACTTTCAGAGATACTAGGAACCTCAAATTCCTAACTCCAGGCTGGGTTTCTTCTGCACACATTGGCTTGTTTTCTGAAAACATTCCCTCTCTTCAGGCATAAAATTCAGTTTTCTTTGATCTACTGAGTCAGTTACCATGTACCCAATTGTTTTCTTTCCTCTCCTTTTTATACGTCTCATTTGCTATCATTTTCTTCTCTAATTCTCTTTGCTGTGATTGGTTTAAAGTGTGTGTGTATGTGTGCTTAATTTCCTTTGCAAATTTTAGTAGCCTTTCGAATGAAAATAAAATAAATACGTGTATTTCATCCACTATGTTTAGCCAGAAGTTTTATATTTATTAAGATGAATCTTTAAGCACAATTAGTTTCTGACGATAATTAGAGCTCAGCAGCATTTATGAACTCCCAGAAAACAAAATGAGAATCTTCATGTTTTTTTTCATTTCCTCGTGCCTCACCACCTTCCCACACGGGATCATCTATAATTTTTGGTCTAAATTACAATCAATAAAAAAACAACATTTTATATTATTGATATTTGATACATCAAAATGATTGAAACTTAATACATGATTTATCTATCACCTATCTTCCTCCCTGAACCCCCTTCTTACATCACAATTTTTTCCTTATCTTTGCTTCTTAGTTTTTTTGGTGGGGTTGGTTCAGATTGCAGGAGTTTCTCTCCAGTGGAATATGAGGGCAGAAGAAGACCTCCTTTAAGGAGGTCTGAAACTCTAGCTGTCTCAGAGGTGTCTCTAGCTACCTGTGACAATGAATGGCCCCATCTCTTTGGTCTCTGAGCCCACACTCACCTGTCTGAGCCTGTGGGCACTGGCTGGCCTCTCTGTCTCAGTATATCAGGAGTTGGCACACCTAGTCTCTCTACATGCATTTTCCCCTTAATCAAGATGACACTTGTTTCTTGACCTTCTCCATCTGAAGTTCTCCATAATCACTCTTATCTCTGCTCTGCTTCTGTCCAGTATGGTGTTCTCCGGCTTTGTTTCACCAAGAATTTATCCCATCTGCGTTCTATCTTTTGTTTTTAATTCTTTAATTTTTTTTTTTTTTTTTTTTTAGGAACCCATTGTCCAGTTTTCTACAGCAGCTGTACCATTTTACATTTCCCACCAGCAAAGCACAGAAGTTCCAGTTTTTCCACATCCTCATTACCACTTATTTTTGTTTTGGGGGATGACGTGGCATCTTGTGGTTTTGATTTGCATTATGGTAACAGTTACTGCTCTTCATGGTTTTGTTGGCTGTTTGTGTATCTTCTTTGGAGAAATACAGTGTATCTTTTATGATTATCTCACATCTTTGGTATTGACATCACTCTTGTTTTCCAGTGCTGTTATATACGTGTGTGTGTATACATATGCTGTGTATATGTTTGTGTGTGTGTGTGTGGGTATGATTGGTTTTATCTATGAATATATTATCACACATACTTATTTACTTGTTTAACTTATTATCACGCTAACCAGCTCCTCTACCCTTGCTATGCTGTTTCAAAAATAATTTTTGATTTGGTCTTCCTCCCCTTGGTTTTTGTCCTTTTTTGTTTGTTTGTTTTAGATCTGTTTATCCTTTTTTGTTGTTACTTAGTATAATCCGACCTGAAGGTAAACGTCTATCTTTTTAGTCCCCTACAGATAAAAACTAACACTGAAATCTTAACTCTGATATTTATTTACTATGTATACTCTGCCGAGTGGCAAAGAATGCATTTCCAGTATTGACATCCCACTGGTACTAAGGGCATCGGTAAAGACATTAATATGAAAGAGCCAGAAGCTTACAATGGAAACAGTGTAGTCCAAAACAGTTTTCTGTAAGTGTACTTGTCTTGAAAGGACTCTGTATGTTCCTTCAGGGAAATGGATGCTTTCCTTTCACACACTTCAAATTGGCAATTGCCCCGTTTTCTAGAACTGCATTGTCAATTTTTATTTCATATTTGAATCAATGCAAGGAATAATTAGTATTCTACAAGGAAGTTATATTTTTTTATTAAAAAATGTGATTTCTAAACATATATGTCTGTGTGCTTTAGGGTAAATTGTTCTCATTTATTGGAGCCAATTATTGCTTTCGCCATGGAATTCCATCTTTGAAATTATAGTGCAAAATCTTGGAATAAAAGTTAATTCATAAAATTTCACTTTAGGCATTTTCAGCATCAGAGTTAAGGCTGGGGTTAATGTCCTTGTGTTACATGTCATATCGGCATGTTACCAAGTGTGGCAGACCTAAACGCAATGCTCTTCCAGTTCATCTGTAACACACTCACAATTCCAAAACGATCATTCATGGGAATTCAGGAAAACTGATCAGTGTATAAACAACAGTAGTTTGTTTAAAAAGACAAGAATACAGAAAGGTCTATTTAATGCTTTTCACAACTCAAGGTCTGTATTTTGAGAGTATGGTTGTACCAACCTCTCAAGAGACATCAGGCATCTGGGCTGTCACCTGGGCTTTTTTTCTCATAATGTATATGATCTGTGTACTACAGCCCATGTGTGATTCACGTGCACTTTTTGATTTTTCCTGGAGCTTCCTTTGCTATGTGTATTCTCTTTTTGCCAGATCTCTTTGTCTCTGGGACATGTGTTGTCTTGTTTAGATTTGGGGGCAAATAATAAAAATGAGAACCCAAAGGAAAAGGCATTTTGCTGCTGCAAGGGACTAACAGGGTAATTTCTTCCAGATTTTTCATTGTTTACGTGAGAAAATTTAGACCTAGAAAAACAAGTGCCTGGTTGAATTTTCACAACTGGCTAGCGCTAACGAGAAGAGATGTACAGTGGTAGGTGGAGTAGGTTTTCTGGCGTCTCATCCCTGTCCTTGCTTCAAGCTAGATGATTCAAGTTATGATGATGCCAAATTTCAGATCTAAAAATGTCTCTAGCTCTAGAATGTAGATAATACATATCAAATTTGTACCTTGCTTTTGAAGAAATTTACACGGAAAATTTGTGTTTTTTCCATTAGCTTTTTTTCTTAATCACCTGAGGTTACGCTATTTGAGTAAATGAAATACAGTTAAGTTGCTAAGGTAAATTCCAAATAACCACACTATGGAATGTGACATGAATGTCACCTTGGAAAAAAGTGTTTCTTGCCAAAGCCTAAGTATAATAATATAATATTTATTTTGAGTCCTTGAAAGAGTTCCGGTCTGTTCAATTTAGGCTTTTATGTTTCAGCACCACAGGGTTTTCTGTATAAAATCAAACAAACCCACAAGCAGAAGGAGCATCTGGAGTCATAGACTGGGCTTTGTCTAAAAGCCTCTTTTAGGGGCTGAGTTAACAACGAATGCGTATTTTGCCTGTTTGCTATGTAACATTAGTAGTGGAAAGCCAGGTTACTATTTATTTCATAGCTTTTGCCTTAAGCTTATCATTTTATTGGTGTGTGTGTGTGTGTGTGTGAAAGAGAGAGAGAGACAGAGAGGAATCGGGGAAAGGGAGAAAGAGTGAGTGAGTGAGACAGGGAAGGAGGGAGAGGGAGAGAATGAGAGAGACTAAGAAAATGTTTAGAAGCAAACTCTGACCCCTCTTTAGTAATTGGCACCCTTACACAAAGAGTAAAGGGCTTATTGCAACTTGGTGTGGGGTCAAGAACACTGAAATGAGGAAACCTGAATTTCACTTCCAGCTTTGATGTGCCTACTTGTGTGATGTTGAGCAAGTCACTTGCTTTTTCTGGGTCTTGATTTCTTCATCTGTGAAATAACGGAGAATAAAATTTAATTTCAAACCCTACCCAACTCAAACGTTTTGTAATTCTCTGAAATAAAATGAGTAGTGAATGCAGTCTTACTTCACCCGTCCTCACAAAGTAAATAGTATGTAGTAGCCGTACGTGTCCGAATGATTTGCTTCTTGGAAAGAATTGCATGAGAAAGTTGACTGCCTTAGAGGGCACTGTCTACATTTACAAATTTTTTTTTCTTCATTAACCTAGCAGGCTTTTTTTTTTTTTTTTTTTTTCTTGGAACCTATTGGCAACTTTGTGTTTATTATAGACAACATTTCAATTAGATCTTGTTCTTAAAAATGTGCTCATTATATAATAAAAAATTATTTTCTCTGATAGAAATGTTAGAATTTAGGCTTACCTGTATTTTACTTTTCTTTCTTTCTTTATTTCTTTCTTTCTCTTTCTTTTAAAGATTTTATTTATTAGAGAGAGAGCCCACAAGAGCAGAAGGAGTGGCAGAGGGAGAGGAAGAAGCAGATTCCCCACTAGGCAGGGAGCCAGATGAGGGACTCGATCCCAGGACCCTGGGGTCATGATGTGAGCAGAGGGCAGATGCTTAACCGACTGAGCAACCCAGGTACCCCTATATTCACCTATATTTTCTGTGACTATTTGATGATCTGTTCTTACCCCAGACTATACAATCCATGAGGGCAGAGAGATTATTACCAAACGTTTGGTTCACAATTTAATCCTAAAGTTTAGTGTAGTGCCTGGCACCTAGTATCTATTCTTGAGGAAAGAAATAATGTTTCAGTAGTCTGGCCAGGATGGTTTTGTATCAGATGCCATATATCCCTTTCGACCCATCCAAGGAAGCTTCTATAAAGAAAACCTGAGACTCAACGTATGGTCTTTCTGAGTTCTCTGGATTATATCACTGATGGGGAAGCATTTTCTTAGTTACTGGTTTCCTTTTTTTGGAGAGTAGAGATGGTGTTGATCTGGCTTGATAAATTTTCCATTATAATTTCCAGTGTTTTCCACTACAATTTCCAGTGTTAGAGAGTATGTGGATGCTATCTACTTTTTCTTATTGTCTGTAGAGAAAGGCTGTTTGTAAATCAAGGTTAAGCAGCTCATTGACGATGCCTCCTTCCCTACCTCCATGCAAACTTCTAGGACTCTTTATATAGGTCCGTAACTTCTATTTGCTAAAATACTTGATGAAGCATTCTGTCTCACCGTCTTCTGCAGGGGTGGTGTGACTCACTCCAGCAAGCCCAAGCAAGGCCAGAGTCAGGAGGAAGCCAACAGCTGCTGGATCTCCTACCGAACACACTGGCAAGAGGGGCCAGTGGGCAGGGCTTCAGTCTCCACATGCTTGTTATGTCCTAGCAATGTCCCGGCTCAGATCAGAGATATGGGTCATTTTTGTAATTTTCCTTCATCAGTCATACCTATACCAGTTGGAGCTTGGATATTCTGTGAAAAGCAACGCAATAATACTCATTTGAAGACTTGTGCAAAGATTAAGGTTATGGAGGGGTAAAAGAAAAAATATCTCAAGCCCCCTTCCTTTTTTCCTTTTTAATTTCTCCTTACCTGCTTCCACACCTCCTTTCCTTTGCCCCCGCCTGCCTTTCCTTCCTTCCTTCCTTCCATTTCAGAGAGGTGATAGGCTATAGCAAAAAGACGAAAAGACATACTACTTGGCATCTTGACTTTACCATTTTCTGCCAAGTCACTTTAACCTCTCTGAAGCTCCGTTCCCTCAGGTGTTCTTACAGCACGAGATTGTACTGAGGCTTAAGTTATATAATACCATCAGCTACTATTTATTAAACATCAAATATGTGCTTTATCCAATTTAATCTTCACAATAACGTGGCAAGCAAAATGCCTGGTCCCTGGTGGGAGACTTAGAAATAATGACCTGATGGAAATATTGGATGCTCTCCATAACACGTTTCTGGAGTAAGTGCTTACTTATTTAATTCTCAGGTGCTATTATTCATGTCATTATCCCCCACAGTCCCCGCCACCAAAGTGAAACTAGTCATTCATTCAATCAAGATATGCTCTTTGAGTATCTGCTATGGTCGCGGGGAGGGGGGAAAGGAAGCAAAGAGCAAGACAGTTCTTAACATCAAATGGGTTATAATTAGTAGAGGTTATAGATACGTAAACAGTTATAACCAAGTGGGGTGAGCGCACTGACAGTGGGAAACACAGTGGATGTTTAAGAAGGACCCCTGAATTCCAATTTGGGGGTTCAGGGAGGGTTCCTTGGAGGAAAGCATGTCTGTGCAGAGACCAGATTAGAGTTTAGAGTAGATGTAAAGGCATTGAGAGGAGGGGAACTCTGACGCCTTCTGGAAACAGAGCAGTTTGTTCTGGAATGCGAAAGGATCGCTGGAAGAGGAGGCTGGGGTGAGCAAGGCTGTTATTCACGGAAGGGCTCAGTGCCCATCCCGCAGAAACTGTCTGATCTCTCAGGCAGTCAGCTGTTGCTGCGTTCTCATTCCCCTCCTCCTCAGCTTGGCTCTGCAACCAGGGCCTGCTGTACGGCTGACTCCTGGGACTCTGGATCTGATGCGCAGGTGCTTAAGTCGCTGGACACTGAGTCACTGAAGCTGAGTTCTTGGTCCTGAGAAAGAAAGTCTTATCTTATTAGCAGCAAGGTAGGACATTCTTGGCCAGTTGGCTATGTCTAGCTACCACGGCTACCCTCATCTGAGGGGTGCCGGGCTATGGGGCAAGGAGGGTCTTGTCAAGGGTTTCTTTCTGGCCAGCATTTGACAGTCCGGGGCCCTTTTAGCAGGCCTGGGAATCTGAGGCCAGGCTGACAGAGAGTTGTCAACTCTCTTTCCACTGGGTCTCTCTGAATCTAAATTTGCCTTCTGGAACACCTGAGCAAGCCAGAGTCTGTGACATGATCACCTAATTACCATTTCACTTTTCCTGGGAACTGAGAGATAAACGAAATGTAGATCAGTGAGCTAGGTGGATGACCAGTTTATTTATTGACTCACAGATTGTTTATCTTTCGGCTACAGAAAGTACCATCCCGGCAACCAGGCCCGCCAGAGGGCAGAGAGAAGTCTGAGGGGTGCTCAGGGTGCACAGATAGGCAAGCAGGCAGCCAGTTCTCAGTCTTTGCCTTTCCCTTGTGGAACCGGTCAGATGTTACTTCACTCTGAGTAAGACGACCACGTACTTCATTGTCCAGTCCTGGACGTTTTGGAAAATGAAAGAGGCTGCCCGTAACTGCTGTCCATGGACAGCAGGCATAAGCTGGGATGTTCGAGCAAAGCCAGACGTAGGGTTGCCCTAACCATGAGCTCTCTCTGTTCGTCTGACAGCTTCCCCCTAGTTCACAGTGTCAGGGCTTTGGTGGAGAACCTGGGGCCCGGTCGTTTCTGGGTCTTGTCACAGCATTACTTTTCATGTTCCCAAAAGCAATTTTCGAAACAGTTCCCACTTTCTGAAATCCTCATGTTTCTGAAAGGTCGTATTAGGCATTTTAATACAAGACCATTGATTTCTAGTCCAAGCAAAGAAATGGGGTGGTAAAAAAAAAAAAAAAAAAAAAGGGAAACCGAAGAGAAGATAATCCTGAACAGGAAAAACTACAGCTGTATCTTCTGCTTTTTTATAATCTTTTCTTAATTAGAATGTGGAGGTGGAAACATCATTTTCTTTAAAGTGGCAGCCCTCCCAAGTCTGTATGTCCTACATTATTAGCTTTGATGCGACCAGACTCGATGGGAAGGGGTCAGTATCTGAGTTATTATTGTTTGTCCAGAGAGGCGACAAGGAAGAAAATATTTCACGTACAACTCACAGACGAGAGAGACTCGGGAGGCTCCGTCTTGACTTACGACTGTTTTCTTGTAAACACGTCTCTTGGCAAAATCATAGGGAAAATGTCAGTGTGCTGTGAAGCCGACAGCACCTCCGTTGCCGTAATTTTCTCCACCTCAAACTAAGCAGGTTGTGGTAGAGTTTGGTGACCACGTGTTACTTTCATTTTCAATTTCTTCCTCCCTTATAATAAATGTTAATAAAAGCAACATTTTTTAGCTCTTGCCCCCTAAGCGGAAGTTCTCGACCTAGGGAGATTTTGCCTCTCAGGGGTATGTGGTAAGGTTTGGACATACTTTTGCTGGTCGCACCTGGGGGTGGGGTGCCGTTGGCATCTCGTGGGGAGAGAAGGAGATGCTGTTAAACATCCTACAAAGCACAAGCTCCCTCCTCAAACAAATCAATGACCTGCCTCCAAATACCAATAGTGTCAAAGATGAGGAATTGCTCGGCAACATCCTCTTCATCCATTCGTTTCCTCACTCAACACTTAATTATTGAGTACCTACTGTGTGTCAGTCACGACACTGTTGAGGATGTGATATTGAACAAAACAGGAAAAATCCCTACGCTTCTCTAGTTTGCATTTTCATAGGAGGGATAGGTCCTAAATGAGAGACATAGAAAGTTACAAATGGGAAGGAGGAAAATAAAGTTGGGGAGAGGATAGGCAATGTCAGTAGGGAGCAGCAAGACTGAACCCTTGCCTTGCTCGTGGAGGTGGGTATGTTTGTCATGATTATGGATGGGGACACTGAGTCTAGAGAGGGGGAGTACTGTTCAAGGGAGACACTGCTCCAAAGAGACAGAGCCGGGATTTGATGTTGGAGCTGTCTGGTGCTTAAGGAGAAATTTCCACTTGTGCTATGCTATCTATTGTCACCAGAAACTAGGGTTGTCCTTGCTTCATTTTGATAGAATTCTCTTTCTCTAATTTGCTGATAACCACTGCTTACCCTGTTCAAACCATTCACTCTTAGTATCTGAATTTCTGTTAGACTATTCCCTGATTATATCCTTTGCCCAGACTCATTATCCTCATCACTTAAACACATTCAAAGCAACCTGTCCACTGTTTGAGAAATAAAGTGACAAAAAGTCCCTTCCTTTATTCTGCATGCCTCTTCACCTAGCCTATCCCTCTCCTCCTTTCATAGTTAATCTCTCCTCAAAAAGGGGCTCCACTCATGCTCTCTCTATGCTTCCCCAATTTACTGGTAATAGGGCTTTTCTACTCACTCTGTACAAACTGGTTTTCAAGGTCCACCAATGACTCTATAATTTGTTTTTATAAACTCTTTCTCCTTGCCCTTTCTTACTTGACCTCCTCCCAACATCTGGTGACCATGACCTTCTTTTTCCTGTGTCTGCCATACTTCTCTTGACTTCCATCTCTTAGATTTCCTTCTTCTTCTTTGACTTCTAAGTAGCCTTCATGGGTTTCTCTTCTCCTCATCCTTTTATAAACTTGTGTCCTTTAAGATCTTGACCTCAGTTTTATTTTCCTTTTAACCACTGTTTCTATGGATTTGTCATGTAGAGTAATTCCCAAGGTATATAACAAACTCTGCAATATGCTGAGATGTGAATGTGATTGGAATGCAGTGACAGTGTGATGTGCAAGTGTGAGGGACATCTCTGGTCTGTGAGCCTGGCCAGCCACCCAGAATCCACATTGCTGCACTCAACCGAGTGAGTTTTACAATATGGACTCCCTTCCCCCACAACCCCTGATGACTATAAGAGCTCCCTAACTGGTCTCTCTAGTCTCAGCTTCAGCTCCATCCTTTACTCTCACCATATTCATCCTTCCAAGGCAAACTTGATCAGGATCTAGCGTCTACCCCCTTGTAGCAGTCCATTTGGGCAACGGTGACAAAATAACTCAGACTGGCTGGCTTATAAACAACAGAAATTTCCTTCCCCCAGTCCTGGAGGCTGTGAAGTCTAAGATCAAAGCACAAGCATGATTGGGTGAGGTCCTCTTCCTGGTTCATAGATAGCTGGTTGTCTTCTTGCTGGATGCTCACATGGTGGAAGAGGTGAGGGAGCCCTCGGGGTCTTTTTTATTAGGGCACTAAGGACCTAATCACCCCCAAATTCCCCATGTCCAGATATCATCATAATGGAGATGAAGTTTCAACATATGAATCTGGAGACAGAAACATCCAGTCTTCACCACCCCTTCATCTTCACAAAATAATTAATCTCCAGGCATGTTTTGGAGCTGCTGCACAGCCATCACATTGGCCTGGAGTGCCCTCTTGCTCCACTCTGACTCCACAGTGTTGACCTTGGGAAGTCCTACTCATTCTGCAAGGCTCACCTTAAGTACTGCTTCCCAGATTTCTGGGCAGAGTACTATCTTATATTTGCCTCAGTTCCCACCACTTAGATTGTGTATTCCTTTAGGGTCAGGAGAAGAAAACTCAACAGCAAAGTTCCTGTCCTCAACCAAGCTGTTCTACTTATTACCTACTGAAAGCTCATTGTAAAGTTTTCCTACTATCTCCATTACAAATTACTGAATTTCTGTCACTAATTTGCTCGGTGATCCTGTGTATTTCACTCAACTCCTCTGATTTGTCATTTTATCAACTTAAATTCTGTCAAATAATGTTATTATTATAACTCAAAGAAATTATCAAATTCTCTGAGCTCTCCAGGAGAAAAGATGTCATAAACCAATGAGGAGATAAATTCTCATTCATTAAAACAATATTTTTGTTATCATTGTATTCAAACTTCAACAAGGTGAAACTATGTCCAAAGAAAAATAATCCCTCCTTGTATATCTTTAAAGCATAATACCACTTGTAATATAATAAAGCTTTATCATGTAATTTTTTTCTTACGCACACCATCATTTCTTCCCACCTTCATTTCTCCTAGCATTTTTGAAAAATTTAAGATTCTTCCTTGCTTTTTACAGGGCTTCTACTCCCCCCAGTGAAAGGAAAGTTTCATGTCAGAGAAGTGAAGAGATAAAATTTTACAATTATAAGTCCTTGATCATGATCCAAACTTTTTTCATGCCGTCAACAGCACTTACTGTCCCTACCTGGGGAGAAGCGAAGCATTGAAGAAGGAGGGGTAAGAGGAAAAGAGATGTAGATATGAATGCCCATTACCTTTATTTACTTCATTACTTCAAGTTTTAGAATTAAAATCATCTTTGAAAAACTTATCTCGGTGAAATGGGTAAATGTGAGTCAATGAATACTTGTAAGAGAAATAATGCAAGAGGAAGATTTCAGTCGGGGTATCTTTCCCTCTCAACACTTGTGTGTCCCATTGACATTTCCATGGAATATCTCCATGCATGGAAAACTGATGTTTAGATATTAAGGGTGGGGTGAATATGGAGAGAGAGAGAACAAAATTTATTGATTACAATCCCTGCCCTCTGTATTTATATAATTCATTTCACTTAAGCTCCCCAACAACTCTGTGTAGTATATTTACCTACTTTTGAGTTAAACACTATAGTTAGCAGTAAGTAGAGCCAAAATTGAAACCTAGGATTTTCTTTCTTTCTTTCTCTCTTTTAGATTATTATTTATTTATTTGACACAGAAAGAGAGAGAGTGAACAAGCCCAAGCAGGGGGAGCAGCAGGCACCCTGCTGAGCCAGAAGCCCAATGCAGGGCTTGATCCCAGAACCTTGGGATCATGACCTGGGCTGAAGGCAGCCGCTTAACTGACTGAGCCACCCAGGCACCCCAAAACCTAGGGTTTTCTAACTCAACATCATATCACAGTGATGCTCTAATATGTAGAAAATAAATGTCCTGGCCTCAAGAAGTTTATAATCCAGAAAAGAAATGCAAATGTCTCCGTAAGAAGCAGAACTGATAGACCATATATGTGTCCTATTTTAAGTACTGTAAAAATAACGCCATCTACATGATTATAAAGTTTCAGCCTCCTTACTAATAGAGCACCTACTTTTGAGTTGTTTTTTCCCTTAACAGTAATGCAGAAACATAGAGATACTCTTTGCAGACACTTTTTTTTAGCAGATGATGTAACATATCACACAGATTTTGAAGTCCTTCAGATTTCATGCCTTCACTTGCTATGCAAATTTGTTAAGTTATTTAATCTCAATCAGACTCAGTTTCCACTTTTTAATTTAGAAGGTGATACCTATTCTATAAAGTTGCTATAAATATCAAATAGATGTTTGATTCATGCGTAGTTCTCAAAAACGATGGTTGTGATGATTTGTGGCAGCCAATATTGTTGGCTTGTGTTTTGTTTTGTTTTGTTTTGTTTGAGAGAGCAGGAGAGCACAAGTGTCCTCACGTGAGGAGGGGGGAGGTGCAGAGAAGACGGGGAGGGACAGAGGGAGAAGTAGGCTCCCTGCTGATCAGGGAGCCCAACACAGGGCTACACCCCAGGACTCTGAGATCATGAGCTGAGCCAAAGGCAGATGCTTAATCGATTGAGCCACTCAGGCACCCCTGGCTTGTGTTTTGATACATTTCGATGCATTCTGGAGTTTTTTGGTGGTAGGTGGGGCCATGGCCCCAGACAGAGCCTCTGGACTTCCTGACCAACAGTGCTGGTCAACCTGAAATGTGCATCAAAGTAAGTATTGGGGAGACAGAGCGGAGATGCTAGGGTCAGGGAGATCCTGGAAAGAAGGAAACAAGGGTTTTGTTAAAAGTACTTTCAAAGTCAAGTCAAGGAAATGGCAGGGATATATGGGAAGAAAGTGGGAAAGGTAGGGATGGGGGACAAACATTTGTTTCTCCCACACTGAAAGTCTCCAAGAAGACCCTTCTTGGACCAAGGGTCACAGAATTTTCCTCTTAGTAAGGAAATCCTTTAGAAGGACTCACCTTTCAAAACAAAAATTATAAAGCAGTGGCACATGTTTTCATCCCCCTTATTTCATCTTCTAATGTAATACATTTAAAAAAGAAGTTGTTTCCCATAAACCTGATTAACTCTGAAGAGAGTCATAATCCATCTAAACCAATCCAAATGAAGGTAAAAGGAATAATCAGGCTCCCATTATGCAAAATGGTTCTCAGTTAATTTATTGCACTGAACTGAATAATCAGCTGTTAGGCTCTACATTACTTTCTTCACATTAGATCGAATAGCTTATTGCTGCTGGAGCTTATTTCATATCGCATAAAATTTGGATATATTACAATGGAGTAGATATTAGTCCATTATAAGAGACAGCCTTAAGTAGTTCATTTATAGGATCTCTCCATTTGGAAAATGGCAAGGAAGAAGAAGAAATGCAAACAAGGTAATGGACAGAGGGGGATTTATGTGCCTTGCCCACTGACCAGCTCTGTGGTGGGTGCCTGCCGTTGCCGCTCGGGGGCCTTGGAGACAAGCAGCATTTCCAGTGGGAAGAAAATCCAAAGAGAGTTTATGTTCCTTTTCAGGGAAGTGTTGACATTTTAATTACTTTCTGTTTTCTTTGGAGCTACATTTAAGAATTGGGAGCAAGTTAGAAAAATAAGAATTGGCTTTATTAGAAATCAGATGAATTGACACGCAGCCAGGAGCTGGAGAAAGTCCAGTCAGCTCTTGACAAACTCAAGTCTCCAGTAGGACCCAGAAAGCCAAAAAAAACTCAAGCCATTGGAAAAGTAACCAGAAGAATTCCTCCCCGGGTCTTACTGTCTCTGGGAGCAGACCAGGCCTCCAGGCAATCTAATCTTTTCCAGCCACGGGGCCCTTGTGCTTCACTTTGCTGGTTTTTTTCCTTTAAACTTTGGTCTCATGGGGTTTGCGAGGATCTGTAGAACGAGGATGCAAAGCAAAAAGAGAATGATCACGGAGAACTGGAATGAGTTGGGGATATTGGTGGGTTTAGAACGATTTAGTTTTGAAGTTAATCTGATACTTTGGGTATTTCGTAAAAGAAAACGGCCTGAGGAAACAAGGGTGGGACCAGAGTCAACAGCTTAGGGAGATATGATAGATTTGCACCCTCTCTCCTTGCACCTGGAGTTGCCTTGAATTGAATAAATATTTAGCAAACCCGGGGTACCTACATGTGTTCAAGGATCAGCAAATTTAAAAATAGTAACCTGGTACAAGAGTGAAAACACACACACACAAAAAAAACCAAACAACAAAAAACACAGCTCCAGCCAGCATGTTTGTGGTGCCCCAAAGGGTGGCGCCTGAGGACAGAAGCTCTCTGTGTCCTTTCCCCACCCTCCTTAGCCTCCCTCTGCTCCAGGGATGGTGTGGAAACACCATTAAGCTTAGACCTATCAATTCAGTCATAAATGGATCAAACGAAATTCCTAAAAATGATCTACTATTTACTCTGTGCCAGGTACTTTAAAAACACTGTTCGAATTTTCTTAAATTTGTTTTTTATTTTTTTAAATTTTATTTTACTTATTTAAGATTTTTACTTATTTATTTGAGAACTAGACAGTAAGAGAGAGCATGAGAAGGGAGAAGTTCAGAGAGAGAAGCAGACTCCCCGTGGAACTGGGAGCCCAATATGGGACTCAGGAACTCTGGGATCATGACCTGAGCCCAAGGCAGTTGCTTAACCAACTGAGCCACCCAGGCACCCAACACTATTTGAATTAACAAACAAACAAAAAAACCTATAAAGAGATATTATCCATACTATAGATATTGTTATTTTTGTTTCACACCTGACAACCGAAGCTTGAGCAGGTTCAGCAAATTCATAAACTATACACACTTTTACCATAAAACATTTCAAATATAAGCACAAAAGCCTCTAGGCTTATTTCACTTCACCCACTCAGGGTCAGTCTTTTTTGTCAACATCTACTGCACCCCATTACCTTGAAGCAAATCCCAGACATCATGTCCTCTCCCCTGTGTATCTTTCAGTATGCGTCTCTAAGAGGTAGGGATTCTTTAAAACAAAATAACTGCAATACCTTTATCACTCACACCCTGAAAACATTAACGAGAATCCCCAACAGCAAGCAATACACGATGTTCACTGATCCCCAGCCACCTTGAAATACAATTTTTTAAGGATTTTAAAAAACATTTTATGTACTTATTTGACAGAGACACAGTGAGAGAGGGAACACAAGCAGGGGGAGTGGAGAGGTAGAAGCAGGCTTCCCACTGAGCAAGGAGCCTGATGCGGGGCTGGATTCCAGGACCCTGGGATCATGACCCAAGCAGAAGGCAGCCACTGAATGACTTAGCCACCCAGGCACCCCTAATTTTTTTTTAAGTTTATTTGATTCTAAATCCAAACACCATCCCTCCACTGTGATTGCTTAATGAATCTCTCATGCCTCTTTAAATCTGTAGGTTCCCTCTTCGCTCATTTTTTTTCTTGGAATTCTTGATTAAAGAAACAGAGTTGTTTTTCCTGAAGATTTTCTAACAGTCTGAATGTTCTCGATTCCATTCTCTGAGGTGATCTCAAATATATTTATCATCTTGTATTTTGTACTTCCTATAAATTGACAGAGCTAGACATTTTTATCCGATTCTGGTTCCATATTTTTAGCCGGACTCGTGCATAAGGAGTGGCATAATTTCCCAAAGTGGAATGTACGTGTGTGCAATAGTTATCAACTACTGAGGGTTTTTTTGCTTAGATTCAGTATTTTGTTAGCTATTGCAAACTTCAGATATTCTAATTTTGCAGTTTAAAAAAACAGAAATTGTTTTTTAGAGCAGCTTTAAATTCACTGCAAAAACAAGGGAAAGGACGCGGAGTTCCCAAATCTACCCACTCTTCCACCTTCAGCCTCGTCCACTACTGACATCTAGCATCATAGAGTTGCTTTTTCGTGATGAACGAACCTACACTGACTCATCCTTCTCACCCACGATCCATAGTTTACATCAGGGCTCACACGTGGTGTTGACCATTCTGTGGCTTTCAACAAATACGGATTATTTCTTTCATTTCCTAACCAGAATATTTCTCCAAGGAGAGACTTCCCCCTCATTCCATAGCTGGTTATATGAAGTGAAGTTTATATGGGAAACCAAGGACAAATGTTTTATCTTTCCCTTTATCTACCAGTTTGCAGACTAATGAGCTGGTTCTCTCTGGTATCCTCTGAGGTGAACATAAACTTCCATACGGTTTTTACTGTTAGTATACTAAGAGCTCATGTATTTAAACACACTGGATGTGTTTCAGCGTTCTACTATATATGCAGGTATACGCGTGTATGTACATGTGTGGATACACATGCGTATGTTAATAACTCAGTGGTAAAGTTCTATGTCACTGATGTCTATAAATCTACCTTATTTTGCTGCCTCGATTTAAAAAAAGTAGTTCTTAAAGTAGTTTAAAATTTTATCTTAAAAGACTCTGTTCCAGGGCACCTGGGTGGCTCAGTGGGTTAAAGCCTCTGCCTTCGGCTCAGGTCATGATCCCAGGGTGCTGGGATCGAACCCCACATCGGGCTCTCTGCTCAGCAGGGAGCCTGCTTTCTCCTCTCTCTCTGCCTGCTTCTCTGTGATTTCCGTCTGTCAAATAAATAAATAAAATCTTAAAAAAAAAAAAAGACTCTGCTCCATTTACTGGCTGTTATAAGGATTCCCCTGAGTCTCCAAGGATGGCAGAAAACCTTGCTTTGTTGCTAGAAAAACATAAGCAGCTATTTATAGAGACATAAAAGCAGGAAAGAAGGGAGGAGGGAGAAGAAAAGGAGGAAGAGGGGTGCCCGGGTAGGTCAGTCGGTTAAGTGTCTGCTTTAGGCTCAGATCATGATCCTGGGGTCCTGGGATTGAGCCCCAGGGATTGAGCATCCAGCTCCTGCTCAACGGGGAGCCTGCTTCTTCTCCCTTTCCCTCTGCTTGCCCTCTTTGTGCCCTCTCTCTCTCTGTCAAATAAATGGATAAAATCTTAAAAAAAAAAAAGAGGAAGGAAAGAAAAACAGAGCAAACAAATGAGCATAAAAGATAAGCCAAGTAATTCATGGGCTATTGCGTAGTCTTGGAAAATGATCGTAGCAAATTTATTTATATAGTGGCATGTGATGTTATTGTGAAATAGTTAAGCAAGAGGCCTTGAGATTTGGGCTGCTTGGGTCAAATCTCCAGTTTGAATACCTTCTAGTTGGGTCAAATCTCCAGTTTGGATACCTTCTAGTTGTGCCTCAGCTCCCTCATCCATGCACTTGGGCCAAATCAGCAGAGGTCTATAAGGATAAGATAAACAGGTACATGTAGAGTGCTTAGATTGCTCCTAGTAAATGCTCAAAAAATGCTAGTTGATTTTGTCCTCCTTACAATGATGATGATGAGGATGGTGATGATGGTGACGGTGACGATAATGGTACGTAAATAGGTGGGTGGCAAAGTAGTGCCTGAGAAGAGCAAAACAGATTTGCTGAGTAACTACCAGGGGCAGGTGCTGAACTAGCATCTGTATTATATCTAATATATAACAATTACATATAGTATCTATGATTTGTTATCAACTTCAATACATTTTAAAATCTATCATCATTATTTATTATTTATTCAAGCACAGTAACAGGCATGGGGAAGGCACACACTCTACTGGGCAATCCTGTGACGTTTTGCTAACACCTGCTGAGAACTTTTATAAGACCAACGAGGTTACGGTGCTAGCAAGGAGCCGAACTTTAAATATCCTGTAAATAGAGCTTCACGGGCAAATCCCAGTAAACATGGCCAAGCACCGAAGTGGGCAGGGAGGCACTAGTGAACCGCATAATTCTGGTATGGCCCATGGCAAATCAGTATCAGTATTCACCGAAGTTTTGTCCCTACACAGGAAAAGAAAGAAAAGAAGAACAATTTTCGAATCACTCCTCCAACCATGGAAATGATTTTAATTACCAGTTCATCTGTTGGCAGACTCTTCTGGCAGATGTACCTGCGACTTGGAGGGATGACAAATGAACTGATTCCTTACTCCAGAGTGGACACTGATAGCACTTGCTGGATGTGCTCTCAGAAAAGAATCCCGGGCAACAATGCATCTGGCACTCGGCTCGAGGAATTTGTCATGTCATTGACATGTGCAGCCTCCATTGTCCACACCACCCCGACAGCAGGTCCTTTCTGTTTCAAAGAAATTGCAGTCTGAATTAATATAATTAGAATGTAACTGCTATTCACTGCACAAACTCCTCATTTCCAGGAGTACAGATCTGATAGCCTGTCTGGGCGCAAAATCTTCCCAGTGATGACTGGAGGGGAGCGAGCCGATGACACAGTGACAGAATAGACACTGTTTCATCAGCCCTTTTAAGTACCAACTATGGAAATATAGGAGGAGAAGCACACTGTCCTATCTGGCATGTGTAAATAGAAACAGCCTTCAAGATTACCAGGCTGTATAGATTTTCAAAGAATATGTAGAATAGCGTGTCTGAAGTAAGAGAAAAAATGAAATAGGAAAGATGGTGTTCTCTTCCGAAAAACAGCTACATGAAGTAGAGTAGAGAATTCATGGATAGAGCTACCGAATGAAAAGGTGGTTGGAGGACTTCGTTTATTCTTTACTGTATCACTGTAAAGAGCCAGAGTCATTACCTAAGCAATTAACACCAAGTAAACAATTTGGGTACTAGATTCTTGAATTTCATTTCTTGCCATTGTTATGTTACTACAAACACCTGATAATAGATATGGTGGAAGCCTACATCAGCATCTTTTTTTGGGCGGGGGGGGGGGGGGGTGGTGGGGGTGGGATAAGATTGGCTTACATTCTTTTAGATATCTTGGCATTCTTACCTTGAAGGTAAGAATTTTAGGGGATTTTCATTTTAGGGGAATAATGACCTGACATGTGTAGGCTGGTGCTCATGAAGAATATAAAGTGTATCCTTGTACATATTTGTGTTCCTCCAGAATGTATATATGTTGAACCCTTAGCCCTCAGTGTCATGGTATTTGGAAGTCGAGTCTTTGGGAGGTGATTAGTTTAGAGGAGATCATGACATTGAGGTCTCATGGTGGGATTAGTGTCCACATAAGAAGGAGACATAAAGAGCATGCACTAACTTTCTCTCTTCCATGTAAGGACAGAGCAAGAAGTTTGCCATTTGCAAGCCAGGAAGAGAGCTCTTACCAAGAACTGAATGAACCAGCACCTTGACCTTGGGCTTCCCAGCCTCTAGAACTGGGACAAATAAATTACTGTCGTCTAAGCACCCAGGCTGTGGTATTTTGTTATGGCAGACTGAGCTGACTCACAGTGCATAGAGGCCCATTGGGTTAATGAACAGTGAGGAGGGAAAATGGTTTCAGTTTTTTTTGTTTTTCTTAGAAGCACATATGGATCTTCATCTGAACTTCTGTGTCAGAAATTTCAATAATGGAAATACGGAGAATGGGTAATACATTATAAAAATTAGGCCAAGGTTTGTGAATGACAGATTTCCAGAGATGAATACCTGTGCCCCTTTTAATTTTCAACCAAATACACTTTATAAACCAAATACATTACAGTAACGAGCTTTGTATACTTTAGGTTTCCTTTATAAAGTCTGGACACACCTTTCTAATCAGTATCTTGGAAAAATCAGGAGTAATGATTTCTTGCCTCCAGATTCTCCATGGAGTGTCTTCCTTGCTTCCCCAACCTGGAGGGATTGCCTATTATCTTCCATTAGCTAGCAAATTTTCAGAATTAGGTGAGCTTCAGAATGATGGATATGCATGTGGTGGGGGGCAGTATGCCGATGCTCAGATCCCCCAAATCCATTGAGTCAGAATTGCCAGAATTGTGGTGCCCAAATTGTTTAAGTTGAAAACCACTCCAGTGCTTATGGACCAAACTTCACACCCAGAGACAAATATTCTTTTGCCCTGATACAAATATTCAAGTTTAGGGGCACCTGGGTGGCTCAGTTGGTTAAGCAACTGCCTTCGGCTCAGGTCATGATTCTGGAGTCCCGGGATCAAGTCCACGTCGGGCTCCCTGCTCTGCAGAGAATCTGTTTCTTCCTCTGACCTCTCATGCTCTCTCTCTCTCATTCTCCCTCTTTCTCAAATAAACAAAAAAAAAAAAAAATATATATATATATATATATAAAAAATTCAAGTTTACTACTTAGGTGGATCTTTCTATAGGTGATATGTGTGACTTTTTTAAATGGATAATTTAATCATATAAATGGAAATCCATTTAAGATATTTTGGGTCAGTGGTTTTTAGAGGGGTTTATCTGAACACCTGACAGTTTCCCCATTTATGGGTTCCCTTTCCCCTCTACCATAGTCCCTCATGTTTAGTTTTTCAGTCTGTCTTATTTGGGTTAGAAAAGAAAATGGCATTTCACAGTGTTAGGCAATTTCTTTGCAAACAAGTACAATAGGAATTTATATTTTACTGAGAAAAGTCCTTTATTAGAGTAAATAAATGCCCCTCACTCCAATGCATTAGTCCTATTGTTTTTGATGTTTAATAATAGGATTGTGGGGGCACCTGGGTGGCTCAGTGGGTTAAGCCTCTGCCTTCGCTCAGGTCACTATCTCAGGGTCCTGGGATTGAGCCCTGCATAGGGCTCTCTGCTCCGCGGGGAGCCTGCTTCCTCCTCTCTCTCTCTGCCTGCCTCTCTGCCTACTTGTGATCTCTGCCAAATAAATAAATAAAATCTTTAAAAAAAATAATAGGATTGTGTGTTATAAATACATGTTTAGACATCTAAGTACATGCACAGATGGAGAATATCAAGCTTTCAGGAAAGGGTCATCCTCCAAACACGGACACTCAGGGAAAGTGGCCTCTGTTTTCTCTATGTCAGACTTGAGTGTGGGAGGTTTAGGGAATTCTTGTCTCAAGCCTTCTAGTTTCTACTAGCCACTGGTTCTGACATTATCATTTTGATTTTTAGTGGCCTTACAAGAAGTCTATGGAGGGTGGGTGGGAGGTGGATTGGAGAGAGGGGGCTTCCTATCCCTTGTTTGACTAGTGGATTGTGGGATAGACTTGTCATGTGGGAAACAGCTCGATTTATCCAAGGGTGGTGATAGTGACTCCTGGGACCCAGTCTGCTCCGTAACACCCCCGAGGACTTTATTCTGATGTTTACAGAGTAAACTGACTGGTGACCAGCTGTATGAGTGAATATATAACAACTATTTATCGAAAACAAAACTTGTTTTTAATTGTGAGTGAAGTCCGCGGAGGACACTGTTGGGGGGTGTGTGGAAGAAGAACATGGGAAAACGTTTGAGCTAGAGTGCTAATTTTAGAATCACAGATTTGGACTAGAATCCACCCTTACTGTCCTGTGCCCTTCATGGAGTTACTTCATGCCTCTGGTCCAGTCTTCTCGTACATTCCACAAGACTAATTCTCATACATTCTGTGGGAATAATACCTCTCTCACGTGGTTGTCATAGGGATTTGCTAAAGCACGTTCCATAAAAGACTTAGTGAAATTCTGGGAATAGAGGAATTTTTTAACAGAGTATATATGAGCTAACAACACTATTTCTGCTGGTAGCAGAGTGTGCTGGTTACTAGCACATGCTTGCCAGGCAAGCAGACTTTGAGTCCCTTTTGATTTTAGGCAGAATTACTGATATTGGCATTCCCAGCATTATGGCTAACTAGCATTTAAAAGAATTTGTTGAGATCTCATAAATTAATGCTATTATTATCAAAAAAGAGATTCCAGTTATATCTCTTTTCCTGACTTATGAACTGAAATTCCCTAATTCTTTCCTCAAGCTTATAAGCATTCTTCCTAGTTCACAAGATTTATTTTTTAAAAAACCTCAGAAAAAATTAATGTTCATAAGAAAGTAAGGAGTCTTTGCAGCAATGTTTTATTTTGTTATTATATTTTCTCTTTCCTGGAAAACCAATGAAGAATGGCAGTTTTATATGTAAAACAGTAGTTAGCCTTTATATGGATGACATTTTCCTAAAAGCCTAGAAGTATTTCACATTTTGCAGAAAAACACTCTGTTCCAAAGTTGGATCTGATTAAAATTCAAATCTGTATCAACATCTCATTACTTTCAGAAAAAGTGAATGCCACACTTAATGGAAAATGCTCAGTGTCTGCCAGCTCTGTTTGTGGGTTCCTTAGCAAGGCCCTCTTAGGACCCAGAAGGGCTGGGTCACAAGTGACATCCTTGTTAAAACAGTCACCTGGCATGAATGCTGGCCCTCAGTTTTCCTTCCTTTCCCCTCTCCCATCCCTACATTGTTTCAGCTGCCAGCCCCCTAATATTCTCTCTAAAGCAAGGGAAAGGGAAGGGCAAAAAGGACTTTGAAAGAATAACAGTTCTTTCTATGGACTTAAATAGAGCACTCAACACAAAACATCCTGCGTTTTCTTTTTTTTTCTTTTAATTGATGGCAGTCCAACTGTAGTGATGGGTGAACTAAAACCAGGACTTGCTTTTCAAACAGGCATTATATTGGTCATACACTATCCTTTCGAAGGAAAGTTGTTGGACTATATAAAGTTACAACCTGACCCCTTCTACATGCTCCAGGTCTCCTTATCTTGCTGCACCTCCCCCTCTCCACCACCTTGTCCTTATTGCCTGCCTTCTAGCTTGTGCTTATTGTGTCTTTTGGTTTATTCTCGGACTCCCCTGGCCATCATGGAAACCAAGACAGCAAGCATCTTTGTCTATTTTGCTCATTGTTTTTTTCTCTGTTCTAAAACCAGTGCCTGGCACAAAGTAGGTACTCAACAAACATTTGCAGCATGAATGAATGGACTAGTTTTCATACGTGTTCTTTCCCATACAATTATGGGGAAAAAAACTGGTAAAAACAGGATCCCAATGTCCTATAAATATGTTTATACCAGGTAGATATATTTGAGAGTACAGCTCTGTTTGGAGTTTACATATCTTAGCTGGCAAAGAAAAGATACAAGAGTTGGATAAGAAAGAAAAACCTCCTTGCCACCCCCTACCCTCATGCAATGCTTTATTTTTCTTTAAACCCTGACTCCCCTACCCTACTGCCTTCCAACAAGATATAGATTTCTTTGTTTATTGTCTACCTCCTCTCACTAGACATAAGCTTTCTAAGGCAGGAACTTACTTATTTGCTCACTGTTATAGCCCCATTCCTTAGCATAGCGTCTGGCACAGAGTAAGTGCTCAACACATATTTGTTGAGTAAGTAAATGTTTGGATGAATTTGTTTGTCATAGACTCTCCCTACCTGGTCCTGATTCCTGTGGATCCCACAGCACACCAAACGTGAGGACCTTGGTGCTGCTGAGGTGGATGATGGATAGAGAGATGAGAAAGGGAGAAAGATGACCAGGATGACCCTAATTTTATAAGTTTTCCATTCATAGTGAAAAAGAGGTTCCATTCCTCTTATATATGTGGTATAATATGAGCCTGGAGACTATGGTTTGGATCCTGGACCATCTATCTACTTTCAGAATAAATCATTTCTTGCTTTCTTGATGTCATATTTTCCTTGTCTGTAAAATTAAAAAAAAAAGTCACCTACTCTATGGGACAGTGGAGGATAGAAAGGGCTTGACATCAGAGCTGGTCAGTAAATGTTAGCTATCTTCATCATCATCATCATCATCATCATCATCGTCATCATCATCATCATCTTTCTCCTTATCCTGGGACTGACAGCCTGTAGCTTGTGGGCCAAATCTAGCCCACAGCCTGCTTTTGTAAACATAATTTTACTGGAACACGGCCATGTCCATTCATTTTCTTATTGTCATGGTTGCTCTCTCTCACAACAACAGCAGAATTCAGTAGTCACAGGAGACTATTTCCTGCAATGCCTAAAATTTTACCCTCTGCCCCTTTGCTGAAAAAGTTTGTGTACCCTGATCTAGAATATAGTGTATCAGTAGGAAAGCAGCCCACGGTCCAGCCAAGTGTGGCCCATGGGCCAGTGTGATCCATGAACTGTTCCTGACCCAAGACACAGTAAGTGCAGAAAGCAAGAGTTCAGTGTCTAGAAATGTTTATAAAATTTTGATGTGCTGTTAACATTCAGGTACATGATTTTGGTTTATCTAAAAGTGTTGGTTTGGGACAGATGGAAAAAAAAGAAACCTCTGGTCCCTCCCATTGGAAAAAAATCTGGTCTTTTGTAATGGGATTTTGCTGTCTTAGTAACTTAGTAAGATACACTTGGTGTGTTTTCAGATGGGAACATCTGGGGGCTCATCAGGTGGGAGTGACAGGCAGGTCCTGAGATGGCAAGTGACCTGGGAAGGTTGATGTTGAACCCATTAATAACATCATGCAAATGGATTTTATATGCAGATGGATGGGCCAGCCACAGCTCACTTATCAGCTAATACAGTTGTAATGTGTTGCTTCATATCTAAGAGAAGGCGGCCACCTCAGGATATTGTGTATGTCTCATGTACATATATAAATGAATTCCTTAAGTATATTTTAAGTTGATAATTCATCTTCTCTGAATAGTAAGCCAACAACTTTCCTGGAAATCTAGCAAAACAACAGTTCTATGACCAGCCTTATGTTTTGTTGCATGTGCGCTTAAAAAAAGCAGACTGACTCTTTCCTTTTCTGTTTTAGAATCAGTTCCAAACAGTAAGTCCTGCCAGAAAAAACAGACAAACTCTCAAGAACAACAATGCCCATTATGCGTGGGGTAGGAGCTGCCAGGCTTTGATTACTGGCCAGACGTTAACCCCTTTGGTGTCTTATGGGGGGAATGCCAAGTCTGAACCCAGACACTTCCAGGATTTTGCAGTCACTCATGGTGTGAGTACAGGCAATTTATAATGACTTGCACCAAAAAAGGCCTGTCCTAAGGAGGAAGTGCAAGTTCAAGGCCACATCTCTTTATTTCATGGATTCTGCCATGACTCATGCTGACCAGTGGACATAGACCTGGTTACCTCTCTTTCTCCCTTTGCAGGCTTGCTGGTTGTGGGTGAGATACACACTGCTTTTACTGCTGGCCCTACCTGACTCTGCAGCTGGCTGTCCCCAGGACAGGGTCAAGTTCAGCACTCACTGGAGGCAAACCAGAGGGTTCCTTGGTTCCTTGAGGCCACCACCTAGGGTAAAGCTGCCAGAAAGAACTCCTGAAAACTCTTTTAGGATCAGTTTTTTCCTCTCAGGACCCATCCTGTAGGGCAGACTGAATGCCATTTTGAGAGCTATGGGAAGCAGAGAGCAATGCAATTTATAGTGCGAGGGTAACAGCATGTGTTATGTACTCTGTGTGTGTGTGTGTGTTTGTGTGTTTGTATTTCATTTTTTCTTTCACTTTACTTTTTTATTTTTTAAAAATATTTTATTTATTTATGTATTTGAGAGAGCAAGCCTATGCATGAGGGGAGGAGGGGCAAAGGGAGAGGAAGAAGCAGACTCCCTGCTGAGCAGGGAGCTGGATGCCAGAAGCAGGGCTCAATCTCAGGACTGTGGGATCATGACCTGAGCCGAAGGCAGATGCTTAACCAACTGAGCCATCCAGATGCCCCTCACTCTATTCCTTAATATATATTTACTGCTAGTCTACTGTGGGGTGGCTGAGGATACCAAGTTAATTACAATCATAATAATTTCTACCAATTTTTTTGTGCATCAGTATTATGTTAAACATTTTACACTTGCATACTTTAATTCACTTTATCCTTAAAAAAAATTTATGAAATAGTCCCATTTTATATCCTGGTAAATTGAGTTCCAGAAAACTCAAGGGCACAGGGCCAGTGAGTGTCAGAGCTAGGATTTACATCCAGATCTGTCTGATACAAAACCTGTTCCCTTGTGCATTTTGCTGAATTGCTTTCCCTGAAGATGAATTTAAAAAATAAAAGACATTTACTCAGTTTCTTGGAATTCACAATCTGGTTGGCAAGAGAGGCATGTGTATAGAATGAGAAAGGCTGGACAGCAGCTATGTACAGAATACCAAGACTGACTAAATCTGTTGGAGTTGGGAGGACGTGGGAGAGGGTAGAGGAAGGCCCTACAGAGAAAGCAATACTTGATCTATGCCTCTGTGGAATGGGATATTCATGGGGTGAGGGTGGGGGGTGAGAGATAGAGAGAGAGAGAGAGAGAGAGAGAGAGAGAGAGAGATTCAGTTGGGTATACTTTGTGTAGGAAGAAACCTGGACTTATTTAGAGGCACAGAGACCTCTGGCTTACACAGTAATTCTATGATACAAGACAGAGGACTTGGCAGTGGGAAATTCTTTTAAGGTTGCTCCTCCACTTACCATGTCCATACTTTTTTCTTCTTTATTCTCCATGGAAATACCATGCCTTCCTAGAAGGGGACACAGGGAGAAAGTGAGTTCAGCCTGAGTAAATTAGAGATGATGATGACTGTTATGGAAACCACAGGAAAGAGACAAAGTTAACCCTGTCCCTTGCTTGCTGCAATGGTGGGACACTTACAGAACAACTATTTTCAGGATGATGTTATCTATCAGCCTTGGAAGTGAAGATGCGGGCCTTGACCTTGTTTTAGTACCACATGGAGGGAAAAAGGAACCAATACACTTGATTCTCTTTATTTTTTAATTATTAAATTTTCTTTAAAGATTTTATTTGAGAGGGAAAGAGACAGGGTTGGGAGAAAGAGAGAGAGAGAGAGAGGGAGCACAAGCACTCACAAACAGAGGGAGAGGCAGAGGGAGAGAGAAAAATAGACTCATGTCTGGGTTTGATTCCAGGACCCTGGGTCACGAGCTGAGCCCAAGGCAGGCGCTTAACAGACGGAGGCACCCAGGTGGCTTAGTTCTCTTTAGATGTACTGTTTCGCCCTGAAGAGCATGGATGCCTAATTCTTTCACCAGAGATGGAGGACAGACAAAGAAAGGAAGGTAGAATCCAGATAAAGAAAGGAAGACAACCCTATGTGAGGATGACTGTGTTAAAGGGCATTCCCTGTCTGAACATTTGGGGAGAAAGCCATCGCCTATTCAGTCAGTGAGGGGAGCAGTCCTGCTCAAAATGAAGGAGGACAATGATATTATAGCCAGGATGTTTCTGAACCTTACGCTGTTCCATTTGGAACAAATGAAAGGCAGTCAACATAGATGCAACCGGCATGGCTGGTAGCCGCCAATCACAACTCTGGGGTTTCACTTTGAGAAACTGAGACTTATTTTTGAAATTTGGGAGGTTTAGACTTCAGAAAGGAATGATTGCTGGAATGTTCACTTGCAATAATTCTGAGTTTTGTGCATATTTTAAGAAAGGGATACTGGGCTTTCCTATATTCATTACAAAGTCCTCTCAGCCTCCAAATCTTCCTATAAAATGCCTCTGCCTCATCTTTAAATACATTCTGTGACTGAAAATGATTATGGGATATTGCATGCATCCTTGTCTATTCAAAAGATCATGAAAAAAAAATGCCCATCATTAAAGACCCAAAGTGATTGGATTGGCATCAGGAATGGGGATGGGGCTGGCATGGGAGAGAGGATCTGACTCTGGGATTTCATGAAATCCAAAACAATAGGACAGCTGCTTTTCTATAAACAGATTATTATTATTATTTCTACCTAGACAGCTTGATAGCAGCCATTATCTTCTTTCTGGGTGTCTTATCAAGTTCCGGCTGTGTGCAGCATGGGTGATAAGGAATGAGAAATGTCACCCATGGGATTGCCAAAGATTATTTCCATGCACTGCTGTTCAGCAACAGCCAGTCCCTTAGAACTGAAAAGTAGTCCTATTGTTCACGCTGGGCAGTTGCTATTCTGACTACACCAAGAGAGCAGAAAGAGGATGTCGTTGCCATTGTGTCAAAGACTGAAATTTCATTATTCTCAGCTAAAGTTCAAGCAGTCTTGATTTTGAAAAGCAGAATCATCATGCAGTATCTTTGAAGAGGGAGAAGACAAGGCAGGGAAAGAATGAAATGAGTTCAGAGCTTTTCAGGACTATGAGGGAGTACACAAAGAGGGAGAGAGAGAGTGAGAAAGGTGTAATACTTTCAATCACTGGAACTTAGAATTCCAGGTATCTAAACCTTGAACAAACTGAGTATCATTGCATAATCATAACTTGTGATCTGATTGTTTAATGTAAAGACTCCATTCTACCTATTACTCATCAGAAAATAGTTAATTTGCTGAATTTCTGTTTGTCTCTGGTTCATATTAAGTTCTTGAATTAAAGTAATCTGTTGATACTGAAAAGTATTCCTTTGTTTCTCAATGAAAAAAATAAATGTTTTATTATAGGTATAGATGTGGTGCTGGCTCTAAATATTTGAGGGAAAAAAATACAATCTTACTTTATTTTTATTCCAGTATTATAGCATCTCAACCTTTTCTCTTCCTAGAGAAAAGCCTGGTTAGGAAATAAAACAAAAGCAAAAACTGAAGCATATGATTAATTTGTACTATATTCATATAGAATTTCTTCCCAAAGTATCCGGAGCTCTTTAGTCTCCTTTAGACTCACAGTTTTAGAGTCATGCTGATATTATAATATAAGCTACTTGGAAGGGAGCCAAATACAATTTTCCAACATCTTAAATCACTATTCTGAAATTGGAATTTCAGATGAATAAAATACTTTGCTTTTAAACCAACAACTTCTGAAATTAGATTTCAATCATGAAGTCATAAAAATGAGGAATAGGAAGAGGTTGGGAAAGTAAAGAACAAAGATAGGGCACAGAGAAAGGAAGGAGAAAATGGGAAAAGAGGAAAGGACCTTGATTTCCTTTTGGAGTGTGGGCTCTGGGGGGTAAGACCTGTTCTTGATGTTTCTACAACACCTTGAACACAGTAAGTACTCAGGAGGTATTTGTTAAGTGAATTAATGCAAGATGTGTAGAAAACATGTTTTTAGCTTTAATATATCCAAAGGAATATTCTCATAACTAAATAAGCTTTTTTAAAACTTTTTTTTTTCCCTGCTGTTAGAAGCCTAGAGCTTCTCCAACTTTAATACGTATATGAATTATCTGGGGATCTTGTTAAAATCCTGATTCTAATTCAGTAGACCTGGGATAAGGATCTGAGATTCTGCATTTCTACCAAGCCCCTATGGGATGCTGATGCTACTGGTCCATAGAACATACTCTTAAGTAGCAATGCGCTACAACTAAGATATGCGGTGCTGGGCTAGCAGTCATGAGATCTGAGTTCTCATCTCTGACATTAACCATGGCTTGGTTTTCAAGTCAAGTGATTTGTTTTCTTAGCTTCAGTCTCCCCATCTATATAATGAGTAGGTTGGATCTACATAATTCCAAGGGCTCTTACAGTCTTAATATTTTAAGATGAAAGAGAAAGAAAGAAAGAAAGAAAGAAAGAAAGAAAGAAAGAAAAGAAAGAAAGAGAAAAAGAGGAGAAGGAGAAGAAGGAGCAGGAGAAGAAGAAGGAAGAGGAGGAGGAAGAGGAAGAAGGAGGAGGAGGAGATGGAGGAGGAGGGAAGGAAGGAAATATGCCCAGTTTGTCTCTAGAAATCCTAGGGAGGCTGAATTACTCCTTTCCAAAGTTGCACAAGTAATTTGGCATAGATGAATTGTGATACAGTTGATTTCTGATTTCTAATAGAGTAATTTTTCCACTATCATTTCTTTTATCATTATTAATTATTTTTGTGGGTTGCGTACACTTTGCCTGATGCAATGCTAAGTGTTGGGAATACAAAGATGAGTAAATTATCATATTTTATTATCAAATTTCTTGCCTGATTAATTGAGAGTTTTCCATGCTTCAAGGTGACAACCAACTAATCAATGCAAATGTCTAATATGTGTGTTAATATGCTAGTCCTTTCTGCTCAGTGATAGAAAATACTAATGATTACAATAGAAGGTTGGCAAAGATGGCCCCAGTTCTCTAACTCTCTCCTATCCATTTCCTTTGCTATGTGACTTTCTAGTTTATCATATCAAAAGGTGAGATTTTTCCCCCCACTTCCTGATTTGAGGCTGGCTTGGAACTTGCTTTAAATAATAGAATGCAGTGGAAAGAATAAAATGCCAGTTCTAAGTCCTGGCTGCAAGAGCTCTTGTGCATTTATGTTTCCTTTTTTGGACTACTGTCACTAGCATTAGACAAGCCTGGGACAGACTCCTGGAGGATGAAGGATCACAAGGAGTGACCAGTTGTCCCAGCTGAGGACAATCCAGACCAGTCTCAGCAAGCCCTCACACAGATATGTGTGAAAGCCCAAGCAAGAGCAACAGAGTTGCCTACCCAGTCCACTCTTGACAACAGACACATGAGTGATCTCAGCTGAAACCTGAAGAATTGCCAGTTTATGTCCATCCATAAACTTCTGAACAATAATAAATGCTTATTAAGGCCAATTAGTGGGCGCCTGGGTGGCTCAGCTGGCTGGGAGACTACCTTCAGCTTACATCATGATCCTGGAGTCCTGGGATCGAGTTCCACATCGGGCTCCGTGCTCAGCAGGGGGTCTGCTTCTCCCTCTGACCTTCTTCCTCTCATGCTTGCTCTCTCTCATTCTTTCTCTTTCTCAAATAAATAAATAAAATCTTTAAAAAAATAAAGCCAATTAGTTTTGGGGTGCTCTGATATGTAGCATAGTTAAATGGGTATGATGGCTTTCTGAACATGAAGCTTTTATTTAGATGAACAGTTTTAGTTTGGGTTCTCCCTAGAAGATAATAGGTGAGAATTTAAGGGGGAGGCATGGGCTTTATTAACTCTTCCATATTCTTCAGCTGCTTCTCCTTATAAAAGGGGGAGCTTGTACTGTGTTTCATTTTACTGATAACAGAAAGATATGCTCAAGAATGACAAGAAGCACTGTTGAGAGATTAAAGCTGAAGGTAACATGCATGTATATTCCTGTTCCAAAGGAAGCATAAAACAGAGCCAAGATCTGAAATCACAAAAAGAAATACATGTTTGAGTCCTCGTTTTGCCATGTATGTATGTTATCTTGAGCTTTGGTTTTCTTCTTGGTAATCAGGTATAACTATATCTGCCCATCTTCCTTCAAATGTTGTCATAAGTATGGACAGATGTAGTAATTACCAAAATGCTCTGTCAAAGATATTTGCAAATGACATGTCTGATAAAGGGCTAGTATGCAAAATCTATAAAGAACTTATCAAACTCAATACCCCCAAAACCAAATAATCCAGTTAAGAAATGGGCAGAAGACATGAACAGACTTTCTCCACAGAAGACATCCAGGTGGCTAGCAGTCATATGAAAAGATGCTCAACGTCACTCACCATCAGGGAAATAAAAATCAAAACTATGATGAGGTATCATCTCACAACTGTCAGGATGGCTAAAATTAGCAACAGGTGATGAGGAGAAGGGGACCCCTCTTGTCCCGTTGGTGGGAATGCAACCTGTGTAGCCACTCTGGAAAACAGTATGGAGTTTCCTCAAAAAATTAAAAATAGAACTACCTTATGATCTAGCAATTGCACTACTAGGTATTTACCCAAAGGATACAAAAATACTGATTTGAAAGGACACATGCACCCTGATGTTTATAGAGCATTATCAACAATAGCCAAATTACGGAAAGAACCCAAAAGACTGATGACTAGATAAAGAAGTTGTGTGTGTGTGTGTGTGTGTGTGTGTGTGTGTGTGTGTGTGCATGTGCGTGTGTGTGCACTGGAATATTACTCGGCCATCCACAAGAATGAAATCTTGCCATTTGCAATGATGTGGATGGAACTAGAGTGTCTTATGCTAAGTGAAATAGAGAAAGACAAATACCATATGATTTCACTCATATGTGGAATTTAAGAAACAAAACATGAACATAGGGAAAAAAGAATAGAGAGGCAAACCATAAAACACTTTTGACTATAGATAACAAACTGAGAGTTGTTGGAGGGGAGGTTGGGTGGGAGATGGGCTAGATGGGTGACAGGGATTAAGGAGAGCTTTTGTTGTGGTGAGCTGTGGATGTTGTATGTAAGTGATGAATCACTAAATTCTACTCCTGAAACTAATATTACACTATATGTTAAATAACTGGAATTTAAATAAAAACTTGAAGTAAGCAAACAAAAACAAACAGACGAAAAACAACCAGTCTCATTTTAGGGCAAAATTACTTTCTTTTCCCTCCACAAAATTGTATTCCCATTTCTCATACCTTTCCTATGAAAACACATCTTTTACTTTCCTTGCATACAGAATTATTTCCCTTAGGATTTCCAGAAGTTTTAATTATATTTATTAGAATTCTTAATGCTTAGAAACCTTGATTTCTAGTAAAAACTAAGTAGTACAGTCTGTCATATCAGCATTTTTTAAATTTGCAAATTCATTATTAAATCCAAAAATTTTTAGAAATTTGCTTTTTTGTAGTATGATATTTAAAAAAGCATAAAATATGTTTACTAACAGACCCAAATTTATCCTTAGTTTCTCTATAATAAGACACAATGTTTTAACCTATGTTTAATAATAAAACCTATGTTTAATAATAAAAAATGTTCTGTCAAACAGTAATATACAAATGTTACTTGTTCTGAACATTATACTCAATTTATTTTCACAAAATAGTATCTAGTAATTACTGAGAAGTCATTACTCCCTTTATAAGCATAATAACAACTACCTTATGGTTTTCAAATTCCTTTTATTTAATCTATCATATTTTGATTCTCCAATGATGCCTGAAAATACATACTGCTATTTTCTCATTTTGAAGATGGGAAGACTCTGCTGTTTTCTGAACGATGGCATTTCTAAAGCTAAGATCATGGACAGGTTTGCTAAGAAAGGAACACCTCCATTTGGAGGTTTTGTTTTTTTTTTTTTTTTAAAGATTTATTTATTTATTTGAGGGAGGGAAACAATGAGAGAGTGCGTGTGAGCGGAGGAAGGGGCAGAGGGAGAGAGAGAATCTGAAACAGACTGCACACTGAGCATGGAGCCCATCGCAGGGCTTGATGTCATGACCCTGAGATCAGGACCTGAGCTGAAACCAAGAGTCAGACACTTAACTGACTGAGCCACCAAGTGCGTCACAGAGGCTTTTTTTTTTTTTAGAGTCAAACCTGGTGAATAAATCAGATCTTTGGCTTCTATTACCTGGCAGAAGACTTACCTAGCATTACAATTTTTTCATAAAAGCTATGGTCTATGAGGTGTCATTCTTTTTTTCCCCAAGACATTTTTAAAATGACAAAAAGATAATGGTTCCTCTGAAATTGCATCCTGGCCTAGTATTTATATTCTTAAGTCATTAGATTATCTATTTGATGATGTTAATGGGCTAAACATACAATTAAATTATTATCCTCACAGCTCAAGCCGTGAATTTTAATTTTTCATTATGTAGTTGTTTTGTCTGATAATGTGGGCACTGGTCTCGGGAGATCTCTATCTGAAATATGTACAATGGCCTAAGGATAATCCTATACTTATTTTGACCATATCTTATCATTATTCTACTTGTACAGTATTTTGATAGAGTGACAGACAGTTGCTATTGTGACATTATAATAGCTGCCATTTGTTAGAGCTGACTGTGTCAGCACTCATTTCATTCTCACAAGAGCCCATTGGAGGAGATCTGTTATTACTCCCATTTCATAGACAAGGGAACTGAAGCACAGGCAGATTGAGTAAATTGCCTGAAGTCACACAGCTGATAAGTGACAGGATTGGATTTTTAGCTTAGGCCATGGGAGTAGAAAATTCCTATACTATACACCTCTCTATCTTTTGTAGTATAAGCTTTTCTTTAAGTCAGACACCAAGAAAAATGATATGTGTTCACAAGCAGTATAAAAACTCCGCCACAGAAATCTGGCAGTCAATTCTCAGTAGGATGTTTCCCTGTGTTGAAGATGCAGAACTAAAAGAAATGCTCCCTCCTAATGAACCTGAGTGTTTATGGTGGAGAAGATCCTTCTGGAGAGTGTGGAGGGTAGAGCTGCTATCATAAATTCTGAAGGTTATAGTGGGAAGGCAATTGATAGTAGTCCATGAAATCACTTCATTTTAAGGCACTGCTGTCCAGATTTCACTTGGGTCTATTAGTCCTGGAAACATGGGCAGGCTCACTTCTAACCTCAATTCTTCAAACTAAGAAAGCACTAGGCTGCTCCAGAATTTCCTCTCACAGTCCTTTTGTCCACATCACGTGGTTTCTACTTACTTCCATGTCAACCCAGACATAGATGTCAAACCCTTCACAAAAATCCACAGGAAAGCCAATCCATACCAGTTATGGATTCAATAACAGAGTTATTGAAAATGCAATTAAATTAAGATGAGGTTATACAGGGATGGGGTGGGCCCCTAACTTATGGAGGAAATTTGAACATAAATACAGAGTCAGAGATCAGGGTGATGCTTCTATATGTCAAGAAACAACAAAGATTACCAGCAAAGCCACCAGGAGTAGCAAAGAAGCATGGGATGAAAGGATCCTCAGAAGTACCTTCAGAAGGACCCTGCTGACACCTGGATCTCAGACATGTAGCCTCCAGAACTGTGATGATAAATTTCTATTTCTTAGCCACTTGGTTTGTGATACTTTGTTATGGCCCCTCTAGTAAATGAAGACACCACCAAACATTTCCACAGTTGAAAAGATTTTACTGAAGATACTTGGGGAAGGAGGAGGTGCATCATAGGGAGAGGTCATATCACACAGCCCACAGTGTCTGCCTCCCCCCCCCCAGTTAAATGGCCCCATCTTTCCCCCCACTCTCTCTCCTTCTCATCTCCCCAATCTTGGTTTAATCTCTAAATATCCAGTTTCAAATCTGTCTCTCTTTTTTTTAAAAGTATTTTCCCTTCCTTTGAAGTTGAGGCTATAATCAACATCTAGTCTTGGGGCTCAGCTGCTATTCATCAAAGTACATGTCAAACACAAACAGTTCATTCACCTAGAGAAACTCCTGTGTCAAATGTTACAGTAAGAATATTTTCTAGATGGCCTGGTTTCAAATCTTGACTTGGCTACTTATCAGCTATGTGAACCTGAGCAAGTTACTTCACCTCTCTGAAATGAGGAAAATAATACTAATAGTAATACCACTGCATAGAGTCTGCCTCAGGTTTGATGCCTCCTACCCCCAAAAGAGACTCTGAAGGATAAATCTGTGTACAGATGGTGCACTGGGCAAGGCTCTCAGTAATAGTACTGTAAAGGAATAAAAAGAGCAAGAGAGAGAGAGGATTGACTTGGGATGCAGGTACAACTAGGTCCTCAGCTTTTCCCATGGGGAGCTCTGCCATCAGAGTGGTCTCATATCAAGGCAAGAGGGCCATGCCTCTGTCCAATTTCGCTTACAACAACTAGTCATTGGAAGCAGGCCACACCCTGTGAGGGTTCATAACCTTTGGCAAGGCAGTTCCCTTTAGCTGAAAGCAATTTTTTGAGAGCAACACGGCTCTGAGCAGTCAGTCACAAACACTGTCTTGATAGCTGGGGAATGCATGCTTTGGCTGTCTATCAAGTTTCCAGGCAGGCAGGAAAGTTTCCAGGTGACACCTCACAGCATTTACTACAGGGTGATTGTGAACATGAAACAAGTTACTATGTAAAATATGCTTGGAGCAGTAGCTGGTGTGTGATAAGCACTGCATACATGAGAATCATCCCGTACTCAAGATCCACATGAGCTAGTGGTAGCTTTATGAGTTAAATATAGTGTACAAAATAATTTCACATGGATTTTGAGTCTTACAGAGGCCCTGGAGGTGAGTGAAGTACTAGATATCTCAACTCAAATGCTTTCTGTGAGGAAACAGTCTCAGAGCAGTTCAATGACTTGCCAATCCCACTCAGGAGGTAGGGACCTTGTCCTCTCTATTTCTAATTTCTTCCTCTTGATATGTAACCATACTAATTTGGGACACCACAAGTACCCATGTGTAGGCTCAGTCTCGCCAACCCTAATCTAAGGACAGATGGTTTTAAGGATTTATAATGCTCTAGTCCAACACTAGGATTCGCCTTCATGGTCTTGTGGCTGGCTCGGCCCTCCCTTGAGCCATGCTGAAGTCACAAAGATAACTGATGGGGATGCAGGCATTTCACCAGGGAAGGTTGACCAGCTGGCTATAAGAGCCCTTGTGAGGTACCCTTTATTTTAATGGGTTCTCTGTGTTGTTTCATATGTCTGGCCTGTCCCTTCAAAGACCTGATTTTGTGTTGTCTGAGAGTAGAGAAGATTTTCATGAGAAGAGTACACTAAATAAATACAGAAGAGGCTGGTGTTTAAATCTTCTTAAGATAGACTGGGAGACTTCTGTTTTTTAAAGTTATCCAAAATATTTGAATCCCCAGAGCAATACAATTTTTTTTTTTCTCTGCAGACAAACTAATCAAACATTTGCTTGGTGAACATAACAACGGGGTAAATGGAGTTGACTGGTCTTAAGAAATATATCTCAACTAAGAGCCTGGGATCCTACAAGAGAGGAGTGCTGGCCTAGCCTGCCTTAATGCTTTTGTCTGGAGATTGGAAGCTCCACAACTCTGGTTAGGGTTGTACATGCACTGTGGGTCTTCGTCTCTGGTACCCTCATTTTATTGTGTTCCATGGTTGACCAACTTGCCTTTCGAGACCATCACATTAATAACTCTAATGAGTTTATGGGAAGGCCTACTCTACCCAGATTTCCATTCTGCATCCTTAGAGAGATTTTACACATCTCTGTGCTGACTTCATAGCTTACCTCTCAGAGGGCAATGTTATGCTCTTTATTTAGAGAGACAGCAGAGTAAGCAGAGTGTTTCGAGCTCATGCTCTGAAATTAGATTTCATAGGCTTACATCAGCTTACCTTTTGCTAACAGTGTGACCTGGGACTAGTTGTTTTCATTTGATATGACTCAGTTCCTTTAGCCACACAATGGAGGTTTTAGGAGTACAGAGTTTATAGTGTTGTTTAAAGATTTAATAAAGCAATTGGTTTAAAACACTTGGACGAGTGGCTGGAAAAAACTAATGCCTAATGAATCTTAACTAATATATGTCTTACAGGCTGTTGCTTATAAACTAATAAAAAGAATATTTACTGAGTGTTACTATAATCCAGGCAGTCTTATAAGACTTTTACCTGAATATCAGTTAAATCCTCCAAAACTCAGTAGATTGGAAAAATGTTCAGTCTATTTTATTGGTAAGGAAATGAAGACAGAGAGGTTAGAAACCATAGCCAAGAGGCAGAGCTGGAAATCTAGGGAATCAAGATTTCATCTCTATGTGTCACTTGCATGTTCCAATTCTGTAAATGAACTTGAACACTGCTGTCTGTCCTGGGGTCCTTTCCTTGGTAACGATGTGCCTCAAACTTGTGTCCTACATTGCTTTTTTCCAATCGCAGAAAGACAAGAACTAGATCTTTCATGTCACCAGGAAGCTGGAGTTCTATTACCTACTGTTTCATATCCCTGTTTCTCCAGTTTGCTTGTTCCCCCATCTAAGCAGTACTGTGTCCCAAGTTCCCCTTATCCCAGGCTACCCAAACTGCTAGGGCTCTTCTGACTCTGTGTTGAAGTCTTTCAATAGCAACTGCTACGTAAATCTTCACCTGCTCCCTGATGTACTTCCTCAGGGTAACATCTTCCACCAGTCCAACTGCACTTCCTTCAAATACAGGCAATTAAGGCCCACCCTCTTAGGCCTCATTGCCTGCCCTGCCATACTCCAAGTGGGGGATGGTCATAGATCTTGGAGTCCTTTGCATTGCTTGATGGGTAGTTCTTAACCAGGAAGTCCATACCAGTCTTAAGATATAATTATAAAAGGAGTAATTGGAATTGAACCCTTGTCTTTTGACTCTACATTTGTCATTGCAGGTGAGGTTGAAAAATGGTGGCTGGAGTTGGTTGTTTGGGGGTAGACTACATGGATGGGGGTAGGACCTGGAGTCTAAGACCCAAGGCTCCAGCAAGATGCTTTTACCAATGTAGTAAAGGATCCTGGGAGCTAAAAGACTAAACCAAAATCCTCTTAAAACAGAGGAGGCCCAAACCCCATTGGAAACTGCATGGTCAGAGAATTAAGAGGTAAGGTTTGAGACTGAATCATGTAGAAAGAACTCAGTGTTAGCTGAAGACAGTTCAGAGGAGAAGCAGGTCAAGAATGAGCAAGAGGAAATTCCAGATGACTCTCAATTATCATTGCTCTTTGTAACCTACGTCTTTCAGATGTGCATGCATGGGGTGGGGACATTCCAAGGAACTGAAAGGACCTGTGATTAGTGGGACAGGCTCAGATCCTTTCTCTCAGATTCTTTCCTGCCACCTCATTATCTTGAGTCTTAACAGCAGGTATGGTGTTTAGCTATAGAAAAGACTTTTCAAGAGTTTCCAATCTGTTAAATATTGCTGAGTCTTATTGTTGGAGACAGAAAGTAGAATTTTCTTTTTGTGACTGATGAAAGTGTGTTATGAGACTCTGATACTGTCAGGATTTTGATATCGCTCTTGGGCAGCTTTAGATGATTGGGCACCGTATTGCTGCTTCAAGCTCTGCAATCGCCCTTTAAAAGCATTGGATTGTTTCATGTCCATGTACTTTTGTCTGTGCCATCCCTTCTACTGGTTGTACCCCTTCCTCTCTTTCTGACGCAGCTGAAAGATTCTCTGATTTGTTGCTTCCTAGTGTTGTGTGCATGCTTCTGTTGTAATAATACCTAGTATTTATTGTACACTATGCATCACACACAACCAATTTATGAACCAAATGTTACCGTTATCTTCATATAACAGATAAAAACTGAGACTTTAGGGGAGTTCCTAATTCTCCCAAGGTAATCTATCTCAACAAAATTCAAACCCAGATGCCTGACTGCAGAACCCAAGTTTTAACCACCATGAAAGCCATCTGCAGGCCACACATGCCTTCATTCATTCATCTTGCAAATATTTGTTGAGGGGTTCCTATATACAAGGAACCTCATGGCCCTGGGAATACAACAGTGAACAAAACGGATAGAATTTCTATCTTCATGGAGTTTGCATTTCACTGGGGAGGCTGACAGTAAACAGATGTGTACATATGTGATATAATTCTAGGAAGCTGTAAGTACAGTGAAGAAAAAAAAATAACACAGGAGACAAGAATAGACGACACCAGGGAGTCGCACTTTTAAGTAGCAGAGTGATGGAAGGCTGCTCTGAGGAGGGGATGTATTGGCAAAAACCTGACTAAATGGCATTATTTTCCACACCACTAAAAAGATGATCTCTCTTTTAAAGGCAGGGTGTGGTTTATTTATGTCTCTCCAACATGCTTCCAGCTTTATAGCACCCCAAAATGACTGTATATTGAAAAGAAGAATATAATGATGAATGCCAAACAATGGGCTAGAAAGTCATGTCTGAAGTAGCAAATGATTTCTGAGGGATTTTCCTAGAGGTTTAATTGGAGGAGAATGAAGTGAGCAAATGTTCATCTTAAGTTTTCGCATTTCAAGACCCACTGTAACTTCCTGGCCAAGAAATACATGCTATCCCTTCTCCCAGTGTTTTCTGTGGCTTGCATTTTCATTGGTTAAAAATATTTCAACCCACAATCCACAGTAGGGAGACTTGGTCAGCTTGATTTTTTTCTTTCTTTCTTTTTTTTTTTTTTCCCTTATGGAACTTTAAAAACAGGAATGATTCTGTCTACTGAATATTCCTATAGCTACCTACAGCACCAAAGTTCTTGAAAGCTGAAATGATCAAAGTGGATTGAGTTCTGAAACTATACTTGTCAAGGTAGCATATTTGATACTTTAGTCAGGTACACCTTAATGATTTCATCATCTCACACCAACTCCTGGAAGGAATTTGCTTTATTCATGCATGCCAAATAACGGGGAAACAGAAGCCCTTGAAGTTTCTTGGTAATTGGGAGGGTAGAGAGGGCTTGGAGAGTCATTCAGCTTTTCGTTCATATCTTTGTCTCTTCCTAGGTGTTAAGATAGTATAAACCAGTAAACAATTCTGTTCAAACCAGTAAGAAAGCTAGAGGCTAACTCTGCAAATGGAAGCCGTTTCTGAAAAATAAATAAAAATTGGACAGACCTCATGAAATGACTCTAGGGGAAAAGTAAGAGAGTTATTTGCAATTTTCATTTAATTAACCTGTGTAGATTTCCCTAATAAAGTATGAACTTCATGCTGAGCCTCTGCAGATTCAAACAAGGTCACAAGGGAAAGAGAGAGAGAGAGAGAGAGAGAGAGAGAGAAGGACCAGGGACCAAAGACAGGGGCGAGGTAGGAATGGAAGGGTGACAGGCTAAACACTTGGACTGGTCAGATGTGCTAAATTTTGATGTGGCAGCCTCCATGACAGAAATTGCCAACATTTAGCGAGCACACTCTACATATCCTGATCAGTCCCAGAGTACAATATTCTCCCATTTTCTCTTTCCAACATCTGTTTTACTGCCCCACATACTGAAGTCCACCCAGTTGGATGCCAGGTGGGGGCTGTCTCATGCTCTAAAATTACCCAACATGCCATTGATTAAGACCACTCAGAGCTCATCCAGAAGTCTACCTCAGGGAGTTAGAAATAAGTATGTGATTCTCTTTATAGAATGGCATGTAAATTATGAATTTGCCTTTTAATGAAAGACATTTTAATATTTTATTTCTTAGTCTTGCAAGATATAGTACCTTCAGGATAAGAAGTGTCACTCCCCACTCCTGAAGCCATGACCGACATTGTTAATCAATCTCTCTCTTTCTTTGGTCCTTGTCTTGGCCACAGAATAACTTACAAAATAGTGCTCCAGGCAGCAACCATCACCTGATCAGGGTAAGACTGCAACTGAAACCACCTTGTCATCTTTGTTCTACATGGCGTTCTGTTTTACTTACAGCTGTATATGTAGGATCCTCACATGTCATCCTATCGTATGCCTTAATAGATAATATATTTAAAATTAATAAACACCTTAAGTCTGGCATGATTAAATAAGACTTCATAGTTATCATTGCTTGAATGAACAGCATTAAAATGCACCATTTAATTTATACCAGAATATCAGGAAAACCTGTTTAATGTTGAATGAGTCAGAAGTGTTGACTAACTAGCATTGGAGTTTGGCGAGGGCAATGGAAAGCTCTAAGATACAAAAGTGTTTAAAAAAAAAAAAAAAGACAGCCCTTCCTACATTTGGAAAATGTAGAGAAAGGCCACTTCTCTACACAAACTTGCACATATGCACACACACATAATCCTATTTAGCATTTGTGACCATAACATATGCCTTGCATATGGGGACAGTTTTCATTCATAAGTTTCATTTGTGTCAAATTGTTTTGAAGTTTTACTGAAAAAGTTAAAATGGGAAAGTCGAAAGGCTCTAGGAATCAAAGGACTTTTGTGTGAATCTTGGTGTGCTATTGATGTTTGCCTGTAGAAATCTGGGGAAATTCTTTACCATATCAAAGTTGATTTCTTTTGGAAATGGCTGGCATGGTAATAATATTTATCCTTCAATTTTTTAATGAGGATTAAATGAGATGAACTTCTCTAGCAACACTTTAATTTTAATGTGCTCATATGGGTTCTTTTTGATGAATGGTAGGTGGAATACTTATTAAAACATAAAACACATAATATCTATTGCTATATATCAGCATTATGACCATTTTTAATTTTGAATTAAAGTTTTAAAATACAGAGCTTTCTATGTAATGTGTTTCTTATAGAAGCAATATCATTGAACTTAGGTAACGCTTTATAGTATTTCTATTTCCTTTTAATTTCCTGGGTTTTGATAACTTTACATATGATTCAGTGTGGATTCACAGCAGCTTCTATTAGACCTTTACTCACAGGCGTGAGAAGCCCCATGGTCACCACTGGCCTGCCCGTGTGCCCGGGATAGTTACAGGTGACACTCAGTGTATTTCAGAAAATTAAGCAGTGTCATGTCTTCAGATTTGTCTCAAATTAAATTTGGATTTCAACTCAGTGCCTTTGTGGTTTAGCAATAGCCAAATAAACTGCAATCAGTTTTTGTTTTTTTTTTAAGATTTTATTTATTTATTTATTTGACAGAGATCGCAAGCAGGCAGAGAGGCAGGTAGAGAGAGAGGAAGGGAAGCAGGTTCCCTGCTGAGCAGAGAGCCCAATTCGGGGCTCGATCCCAGGACTCTGGGATCATGACCTGAGCCGAAGGCAGAGGCAGGCACCCCTGCAATCTGTTACTTTACTGTTCAATCTATGGTAGTGAGCTGAACTGACTAAACAGTCAAAATCCTCCTACAGAAAAACTGAGTCCCTCACTGTGCTCTTTCTTATTTTTTTTTTAAAGATTTTATTTATTTATTTGACAGAGAGAGATCACAAGTAGGCAGAGAAGCAGGCAGAGAGAGAGGAGGAAGCAGGCTCCCCATGGAGCAGAGAGCCTGATGCGGGGCTCGATCCCAGGACCCTGAGATCATGACCTGAGCCGAAGGCAGAGGCTTAATCAACTGAGCCACCCAGGCGCCCCTTGATTATTTTTTCCTTTAGAAGATTTGTTAACATAACTAGGTTTCACTGTCTGTACTAATGAAAACAGGGCTTAGGTGCAGCTTACCAAAGTGAATGAGATCAGCTGTGAAAAGTAACTTTCAGGTACAAAGCATTAGATTTGAAAAGGAGATTTCTCAGCCCTTTAAAAGGATCCTCACCAAAATATTCTTTCACCAAGAACTGAGCAGGACTGCTCTCTTAAATCTCCACCTGCATCTTTTTTTCCCCCCTGATGGATCCATATGTATCATTGATGCCAACATTTCTTTCTTGCGATTTTTTGTGGTTTGCCTGTTAACACCCTGCCTTAAATTCTTAACTAGCACTGGTTAATCTGACTTGCTTTAGACTGTGCTCCCCAGGAATGAGCCCTGAAGTTTCCTGGGGTTGCATTCTACAATGCCCCAGAATGTGGCCAGAGAGCATTACAGCATTCATATGGCTCGTGCTCATACCAGTAGCAAAGGCAGCACTTCTAGTCTTTGTTTTTCTCTGAAGATTTCTCCTGGAAAGGAACCTTGGACGACTAGAAATAGCTGGTGTGAGAGAAGTCACTGATTGCAATCAGAATTGAATTCAAGGCTTAGTGTCACTAATTAGAGAGGGCCACTGTCCATAGCTGACCTTAGCCTTGATGTTCGCCTTCTGCTCTTCCAGTGCTGACACTGGGCTCCTCAATGCACTCTGCTCTGTGGACCTAAATTAACAGAGGTGTCCAAGATAATATAAGTACTATGTTACAACATGCTTTTGGATTTGTGTTTTTCATCTTTAAGACACAAGAGAAAATCAGAATGAGGAAAAGCTGTGGGACTGTGCATTTCCGTCTTCCATCTCCACACTCAGCTTCTTCTTTGTTCCCAAGGTCATGATGGGAATATAGAAAACGTTATTTCCCATGTTGACCAAAAATGGCAACTTCAAATTTGGCAGTTCCTCCTTACACTAACTGTGTGGATTTACATCGTTCTTAGTCAAAGAGGCAACTGGTTTGACCAGTATCTACTTATTTTTATAGAGTTTACTATTTACAAAATACACATAGATAAGTAACTTTATCTTGACACCAAAGCCATCAGCTAAGCATAGCAACAACAATAGGAATTTGGCAAAAAGGTTTGTGTTTATGTGGGAAATCTGAGTACAAATAATGGAGAAGTAGAGTTGAACATTCTGAATAGCTGATAAGTTGCGTATGTTGTCACATATTACACAAATGACTGGCATTGCTCTGAATCTTGAAAACAATACATACAGCCCCATAGGTCTCACTAATCCCACGATGGGCCAAGGACACTCTTGCACTGGAGCTTCTTCCCTGCTCTTTCCTTGACTGGCAATACTTTCCATCCAGCTATTTTTCTATCCAACTCCTTTTCTCTCTTTTTGTTTTTAGGTTTCAGTTCACTTGGTATGTTAGTGGATCAGCCGCTTCTCAGCACCCTATATACAATGACACCTTCCTATCATCCCTAACCATTCTCTTTGACTCTTACTCTATTTTACTTCTTGGCACAGATTGCCGTCTGACATATTACACATGTATTGGCTTATCAGTTTGTTGTCTCCCCCTACTAGAGTGTAACTCTTGTTGTTTGCTGAATTCTAAGAGTCTAGGTCAGTGCCTGGCATATCATAGGCCTGACCTTGTTGAATGAATGAACAAATGCAGTCTGGAGGCATTATCTCACAACCTCACAAAACAAGACTTACCTATGGCATAATTCCAGGTCTGCCATGTTCTTTTAAAGAAATTAATGGTAGCTGTAGCTACAATCCATTGAGGGCATTCTGTTTTCTGATTGTTTTATAAAATATCATATCATTTTATCTTTATAGGAATCCTATGATAGGAATTTTGTCCCCATTTGAGAGATGAGTAAGAGGTAGCTCAGAAAGGTCTAACAACCTGGCCAAGACCACACAGATACTAGGAGGGGACGTCATGACACCAAACCACATCCTGTGACTCCAAAGCCATGGCATGTGCCATTTTACCAGACTAGGTCTTAGAATGAGAGCAAGCATGGCTAGATGTTGCATTAATTACTGAGCAAAGTTCTGCTAGATGAGCACTAGCTAAATGCTAGCTTAGCTACCTAGCTAATTAGTTAGCAAAGACTTGGCTTTGAATTCTAGCTCTGACCCCGAAAAGAACATGGCATAAGTTTAGCTCTTTCTTTTTAAAATCAACTTGACTTAGGTATAATTAATATACAACAAAATATACCCATTTTAAATGTACAGTTTTAATGACTTTTGACAAATATATATTCTATGTGGCTACCAGCACAATCAAAACATAAAATATTTTATAAAAGATATAAAATATTTCCATGGCCCCCCAAATTCCCTTGTGTGTCTTCCTAGTCAAACTTTTGCATACCTGCCCCAATGTAAGCCCCAGAAAACTACTTACATGCATCTCTACAGATTAGTTTGTATTTTATAGAACTTCAGATAAATGGAATCAGACAGTATGTATTCATATTGCTTTTTCTGCTCAGTATGATGTTTTTTAGATTCATCCATGTTGTGGTGTGTCCTAAGAGTTCATGTCTTTTTTATAGCTGAATGTATTCTATTGTATGAAATTTATTTATTCATCCTCCTGTTGATGGACAATTGCTTGTTTCTGGTTAGGGCTGTTATGAATAAAGCTGCTGTGGACACTGATGTACAAGTTTTTGTGTAGACATCAGTCTTTATTTCTCTTGGGTAAACACTTAGGGATGGAATTACTAGGTTGCCCATGTCAAGTCCATGCTGAACTTTATAAAAAACTGTCAAAATATTTTCAAAAGTAATTACCAACTGAGATATTTCTTAGTATTGGGTTGTTCATTTGTAAAACAAAGGTGTTTGACTCAATGACCTCTAAATTCCTTTCCAATGTTTTTTGACTCTAGGTACCCAGTATACAAGATTTCTGACCCTTGCCTGTCTTGAGGTATGAGGCTTTCTTAATACCCTTTTTCTTTCATATATCTTAATTTCTGTACATTTATCGTGTTCCTGTAAGTGATGATGATGACAATGATGATGGGAGCAAATTATCATTTTTTGAGAAATTATGTGTGTCAGGCACAATATGTGTCAGTGTTTAACTTGAATTTTCTCACTTAATCCTCACAACAAGCATTTGCCATAGATAGCATTTTTATAATCACTTTTTGTGACGAAGAAACTGAAGCTCAGGGACCTTAAATAACTTCCCCCCAAGTTAACGAAGCTACTAAGAGTAGAGCTGGGACATAAAGCTGGGCCTGATCACTTCTATTTTTTTTTTTTAAAGATTTTATTTATTTATTTGACAGAGAGAGATCACAAGTAGGCAGAGAGGCAGGCAGAGAGAGAGGAAGGGAAACAGGCTCCCCATTGAGCAGAGAGCCCGATGTGGGGCTTGATCCCAGGACCCTGAGATCATGACCTGAGCTGAAGGCAGAAGCTTTAACCCACTGAGCCACCCAGGCGCCCCTGGACCTGATCACTTCTAAATTACTAATTTCTTAGTGCATGCTTTGATTTTCTGGTTTCTACTTCTCCATCTTTTATCTGACCTTCTGGTCTGCCTGGCTGTATTCTGGACCTCCTTCACCTTCTCAGCTTTGTTTACCAGTTTTTTCTTGCACACTCTGGCATGACATCAGTGTTCAATGACCCAGCAACTTTCCAGAAGGCAACAAAAAAAAGCAATTTAGAGAGTGAGGCAGGCTTAAGATCATCTTACTTATGTCAGCTCCATTAAGTTTTCATTAACAGTCAGAATGGGACTTCATGAATCAGCATAATGCCAGGAAGCATTGCTTTGAAAAAAGAAATGGTTAACTATTAAGGTATCTTGGCTACATTTGATCTGAATCTAGAGAGCCCAGTCATTTCAAAACATCTTAGAGGTCATTGCCAATTTTGCACTGGACAATTAGCATCTCCTTTCTCATCAAGTGGTGAAATTACCATGTTAGCTCTTTGCATGAATCAGAACATATTATTGGCTCTTCATGCTTTACTATGCAGTCATCATTAGGCATAACACGGACTCAGATATTGAGTATTATCATTTAGATTAGTAAAGTATTGTGTGAATATCCTCAGCATTTCCCATTCAATTATTTTTCAGTATAGTCTCATGAGGCAAGAGGCAAGCCTATCACAGTATTGTACTTCATGTGCCCATGTAACATTTATGCCATGCTATGTGGCCTGTGAGTAAACCATTTCTCGCCTTCACATTATTTATAGTGCTAATCAAACAATACTATTAAAAAATTATTGATCTTAAAGAATTCTGATGGGAGTTTTAAAATTGCTTTTCCTGAAGTGACCTCTGTTCTACTCTACCTCTAGAGACTTGAGGAGTTAACTCAAATCCCACGACCCCCATGAGCCTATTCTGACTACTTTGTTTTTACTCTTCTCATTCTTTGAATTTCTAGATCCTTTACAGACACCCCTGGAAATTTTAAAATTTAATTATGTGTTGTATATTATCACTTGTGTTTCACTCATAGAGAGATATTGTGGCATACAAGAAAAGAGTATGAATACTGAATTCAGTAAATACTGGCTTTGCCACTTAAAAATGATGTAACTGGGCAAGTTTTACATCTTCTGTAATACTCAATTTCCTTATCTTAAAAAGAAGATAGTTGTGCTCACAAATTACGGTAATAATAGCTGTCTCATTGTGGTCCTTTGCAAACAATAAGTGATATAGTGTGTGAATATGAGCATGTACTAAATGCTAAACAAATGGTACTCCCTCATCTTATCTCCACCCTATGCAGATTTTAGATTCCCTGAGGCTGAGCCATGTCTTATCCCTTTGAATATACTGCATCTGGTCAATCATTTAATAAAAATGTACTTAGCACCTTACTATGTACTGAGCTATATACTCAGTATTGCGAATAGAGTCAAGCAAACAAACCATCCCTTTCCTTGTGGACTTCTGGTCTAGCAAAGAATGTAGACATACAGTAAATAAAAACATAATTACATGTTTTCACAAACATTTGGAACATCAAGGAGATCTCCATACTATTAATAAAATCAAGGTTTCAAAGCAATTCATTCCTAAAATCTTGCTAGAGAATAGAGAAAAAAATGATGCCTCCTCTTGCTCACCAATCTTCATATTCGTACTTCTTTTGCAATTGCCTCATAAATATTTTGGAATTGAATAAATAGAGGCACATTATAGACAGACTCTGGATTTTCTCTTTTTTTCCCCCAATCATGTTACAATCACAATTGTTTCAAAGTATGCTATGGTAAGAAATAGCACTTTGGAGTGTCAGTGTTTCAGTTTTTACAGTTATTTGGCCATTTTTGTGATCTGAAGCTGAGTGCCTGATATTGTCAGGACTCTCTTTATAATCATTATCATTACTTGAGTGTCTACCGTGGGTTAAACACTGCATTAGGTACCTAGAATGAGTTTGCATTGAAGACACATAATTTAGACAGGAAATCAACATACACATTTAATTGAAAAGTTAAATTGTAATGTACAGCAAGTCTATTTCCAGTGAGAAAAGAATAAAAACTAAAATAACTAGATAAAATAAAAAATCTTTTCATAAAAGCATTGAAGATCTAACATGGAAAAGTAAGGAATTATTTAAGAGCTAGGATTTAGAGAGGTGAGCAAATCACTGCTTTGCCCTGAAGACATTTGCCAATCTAGTTTAAATTAAGATATCAAACACAGCTGGGGGTTTGAAGAGCTCAGTACAAAGGGAAATGGAAGTGGAAGTTCAGAGCTAGCCCAAATTAGCTAAATCCTTGTAAATGTGGTAGTAGTGTCTGGCCCCTCTCCTAGGGCACAAGATCTGGTCACCTATGCCCCCCCAACCCCACAGTGTTGGGCAGAGGGGTCAGTAGAGGCCAAGTGAAGTCAGAGACCTAAAATACAACCTAAATTGAATGTCAAAGTGCTGGTTTCAAGGAGAAAGGAAATCTAAGGGTGAAGCAGTAGGATTAGACAAGGTACCCAGACCAGAGGAAGCAGGTTCAGAATGGAGAATGGGAAGCGGAACCCAGATTTTTAGGTTTGGGGTTTGGGCAATTGAATCTTTCAAGGCCAATGAGTGAAGCTCAACGCATACTATGAATCAATCATAAAGGAAAAGAGTATTTAATATGTAGAACTTGTATTGTAAGCAATATTTGATAAAAAATTAAAATTTCAGCCTCCACTTCATTCCCTTCCTTCAACTTCAGCTGTACTAAAGAGTTAAATGTAAAATGTCCAACTATTACCACCCACAAAAAAGAAAAAGAAAAAAGGAAAAAGAAAAAAACCTCAAAAAACGTATGTTACCATGTGTTTCTGGAACAGGGAAGATTTTCTACATATAAAAGCTATGGTAAATATCAAAAAGAAAAGATTAAAAGAAGTAATTCCATCAAAGGAAAAAAATTCTTGCATTGAAAGCAAAAAAATAAAAACATTGGGAATGTATTTGCAGTAAATAGAGCCAAGTTATATTAATTAATGTAAGTTAATATTTTAATACACAGTTAAAATTTTAATATACAAAGAACATATGAAATCTGAATTAAAACATTAAGATTCTATAGGCATTAAACATGAAAAGATATTTATAAAAAATGAACATAAATGGATAATAAATTAAAGGGATGTGATAATATAATATTTACTGAACATTTACTATATGCTAGATACCATGCTATGTACTGTGGACCTACTATTTCACTTAGTCTACACAATCCCATAAAGTAGGCTCTATTAATAGCCCTAGTTTTAGATAAGTGAATAGGCAGAGAGAGATCAGGTGGCCTCGGGTCTGAATTTTATGCTTAATGCTTTTTGTATTCATTGAACTTAGCCTGTTATTATATCTCATTACCAAGGCAAGAGTCAATAAATATTTATTGTTTATGATAATTTATAAGAACAGTTTCAGACTCATTTCACTTACACAGTATTATTACCTTTGGCAGACTCCAGCATATTAGAGATAATATGGGGGCGCCTGGGTGGCTCAGTGGGTTAAGCCGCTGCCTTAGGCTCAGGTCATGATCTCAGGGTCCTGGGATCGAGTCCCGCATCGGGCTCTCTGCTCAGCAGCGAGCCTGCTTCCCTCTCTCTCTCTCTGCCTGCCTCTCTGTCTGCTTGTGATCTCTCTCTGTCAAATAAATAAATAAAATCTTTAAAAAAAAAAAAAAGAGATAATATGAACAACTAAAAAGATATTTCAAATAACCAAATTAGAATATAATTATTATAAAAATATCAAGCATTTCCATCATGTATACAATCTGATAAAAATATCCTACAAAATCTTAGGACCAAAATTTTAAACTTCAAGCAAAAATGTTAGGAAATAATTTGAGAGGTTGAAACAAGAGAAAATTCTTTTCTTAGGTATGTAAGAGTGTGCTGTTTTTTTCTCTTTTCGCCTTTTTTTGGGGGGGGGGTGTATACTTTCTTGCATTTTTTAAAGCCTTCCGCACTCCTCTTTTAAAAAATTACTTTTCTTTTTAGTTCCTAAAGGCCAAGAGTTTGTTTTTCAATTAACTTTACAGAGGTCTATACGCATTGCAAGGATTTGGTAAATGTATTTGACAGAAGATAATTTAAGAAGATTTTGTTTATTGAAGTTGACAAAAAAAAAACAAGACTTGCAAACCAATTGATTCCAACATCTGTCATGTTTGGACAGAGTGTTTAAACCACAGTTTGAATACAAATTGAGTTTTGGCTGGCGAACAGGTTCATATTTCAGAAATGGTTTACCTCAAGAACATTTTGAGGATAAATGTTTTTTACCTTTTCCAAACATTTATGCTAATTCAAGCATGGGTGAGTTTAAAAGCAGAGAGGAGAAAGCTCTTGGAAAGGTTGGGGGTGGGGACTGAAGATACTGGTGAGAAAATTGCACCACTATTATCCCTGCGTGAAGCCTTGCATATCTGATTTCTTTTTTCCTTTCAACACTCTTATCAAATCAGCCAACTAGTCTTAGAAATCTTTTCTCCACAGTGTCTCCCACATTGTTCCTGGTTTTTCTCCATTTGCATTGCTAGCATCCTCATGAGGCCCTTTGCCCCCTTACTCCTTGACTATTATAATAATTTAATATTTCATTTCCTTGTTTCTGGTCTCTTACCTTCAGTCTGTCTCAAGCCACCTAATATACTCTTATAAAGAACTACTTTCTTCATATCGTTCTCTTGCACACAATTTTCTTTTAATTCCAGTATAGTTAACATTCAGCGTTATATTAGGTGTACAATACAGTGATACAATACTTGCATACATCACTCAGTGTTCATCAAGATAAATTACTCTTAATTTCCTTCACCTATTTCACCCATTCCCTGCCCTCCTTCCCTCTGGTAACTATCAGTTTGTTCTCTATAGTTAAGAGTCTGTTTTTTGCTTTGTCTTTTTCTCTTTGTTCATTTGTTTTGTTTCTTAAATTGCACATGTGAGAGAAATCATATGGCATCTGTCTTTCTCTAACTGACTTATTTACTTAGCATTATACTTTCTAGATCCACCCATGTTGTTGCAAATGGCAAGATTTAATTCTTTTTCATGGCCAAATAATATTCCGCCATGTATATATGTCACATCTCCTTTATCCATTCATCTACCAATGAACATTTGGGATGGTTCTATAATTTGGCTTTTGTAAAATATCACTACAATAAATACAGAGGTGCATATATCATTTTGCATTAGTGCTTTTGTATTCTTTTGGTAAATATCCAGCTGTGGAATTACTGGGTTATATGGTAATTCTATTTTTAATTTTTTAAGACTTATTTTATTTATTTGAAAGAGAGAGAGGGAGAGAGAGAGAAAGCAAGAGCAGGGTGAGGGACTAAAGGAGAAGCAGACTCCCTGCTGAGCAGGGAGCCCTAGGCAGGATGGATCCTGGGACTCCTGGATCATGACCTGAGCTGACACTTAACTGACTGAGCCACACAGGCACCCCTATTTTTAATTTTTTGAGGAACATGCATACTGTTTTCCACAATGGTTGCATCAGCTAGCATTCTCAAAAACAGTGACGAAGGTTTCTTTTTCTCCACATCCTCACCAATATTTCTTGTTTCTTGTGTTTTTTACTTTAGTTGTTCTGAGAGGTGTGAAGTGATATCTCATTGTGATTTTGATTTGCATTTCCCTGATGATTAGTGATGTTGAGCATCTTCTCATGTGTCTGTTGGCCATCTAGGTGTCTTCTTTGGAGGAATGTCTGGAGAATGTCTTCTGTCCATTTTTTTAATTGGATTACCTTTTTTTTTTTTTTTGCTGTTGAGTTGAATAAGCTCTGTATATTTTGGATACTAATCTTTCATCTAATATGTCACTTGCAAATATCTTCTCCCATTTAGCAGACTGTCTTTTAGTTTGGTTGATTGTTTCCTTCGTTATGCAGAAGTTTTTATTTCAATATAGTACCACTGAACCTCATTTTCAATTAGGGAAACAATTTAGAGATTTTGCTGGAGTCATTAGTGAATACAAGTAGAATAACTAGCATCATATTCAACATTAGTACATGATAGGGACTAATCTCATCAAGAGAATAAAGTGATGAAAATAATCTGGCTAGGAAGTCTGGATATATTTTTTCTGGTTGTGACTTCTGAGAGATCTTAAGTGATTTGTGCTACATTTCTGGCCTTCAATTTCCTCAATTCTAAAATGAGGGAACTGGAATAGGTCAACTATTTAAACATTTTTATAGCAACCAAACCTTGCAGGTGGTGAAAGTGGAGCTGCTGGGGTTGAACTAAGGGGAGATGAGCAGGAGCCAACCCCTCAATCTTCCCCTCACCACTGCCCAGTACTGCCAGAGGCCTCTTGGGATGTCCCAGACTCAGACTCAGTAGAGTATAGGATAGATGACTACTAAGATGCTTTGGAATAAGACTTTGCATTCTATTGATGTTGATACAATGTATCAGCTAGATGATTTTTATGTAATCAGTTGTTTACTGCATCTTTCTCAGAATGGGTCCAAATGTAATCTTTATAATAAAAGCAATTGATGGACACTAATTGTTTTAATGATTAAATAAATGTAGTGGCCCAGTCCACTGCTCAGAACTTACTATATTAAATATTGAATCAATATGCCATAACCATTCTCTCTCTATGGACCTTCTAGTCAGATCCTATACAGTCATGGTTATCCTAACTACTAATGTGGAAACAACATGCTTTTTTTTAAACCTGTCATTTAATTTCCACCCAAAAGTTATCATCAGCTTCATACACATCAATATCGAGTCCCCAAAGTGAATAACGCCAATCAAAGCTAAGATTTTGTGGAATATCCTCAATTCTAAATCAGATTTAATTAACTGTATACTAGGCTCTGCTCTCATTTTTTTCTTCAAATAACCCTTTGGAGGAGGTGTCATTATTGTCATGTTATATCTGTAGAACGTGTACCTCATCTTTAAGGAACTTATCTGAAGTCACATTGGCTATTAAGTGGCAAGGCTAATACGTGAGTCCAGTTTCTCAGTTCCATATTCAGTACTTCTTTTACTAAGCTACAGAAGCAGTGAAAATTCAGACAGAATAATGCACAAGCTTTTCCTTACTGAGAATGTGTTCTTACCATTCTGCTTAAGAATTCTAAGTAGTTCAGAGAAGCTCTCTGAATCATCTGATGACACACAGTTCATAAGTATTCAGAACATCATGGATTTTTAAAAGGCATGATGGGTAAATATTCTTCATGTTTCAAATTATAGTGCAAGCATTGTTTTCTGATTTTAATATTTATTGATTTTTTTGAGGTTCAATGAATAGTACTCAGGATAATTCCTAAATCTCCAGCAAAAAGCTTTCATTCTTAAATAACAAATTGTGTTATCCACATCTGTTCTCATTTTCTATAGGCTTAAAAATTCTCTATTTATTATGGGAGCCAAAAGAAATGGCTACTCACTGGAGTCCCTATTGAATTCTGGCTTATTTTCTCACTTAATTCTTTACTTGAGAATGAAATGCTTATCCAAAATAAATAAGGGACCTACTAAACTGCAGTGATTAACAGGCAATGAGTTTCAGATTCCATTTACTTATGGAAATCGAGTAAAATCCAACACTTCAGAAATACTGTTGTGATGTCAGCTGCCCGATTAGGGCTGTTATAACTGCAGGAGTTACTACTTTAATATTGCATTAGCACATCATTAACTTGAACCATGCCAAAGCAGTATGAAAATGAGCAATTTTCATTTTTTAGACTAGACAATATGAACTTTTCCTGCTGCTTAAATTTGTTTTATGTGTGTATACTGCAGTGGGGGTGGCAATAGAGGATATGTGGAATGGAATTATATTTTAAATTAATAACAAGTTGCTTTTGCAAAGTCGTGTATATTTAGAAATCAGATCTAAGATATATTTTTAAAATAAATAAAATGAATCCTTTATATTAATTTTTTTTCTCTTTTTAGTATACCCTCATTAGCTGCCTGAAAATCATTTTTGGAACAAGATGGGTTAGAAATAAGCAATCAACAAAATAAATAAATAAGTGAAATATTGCTACTTTATATATAATTTCAAATTATAATAACTTACTTAAGCCATATTAAAATGTATTTTGAATAGATGAATGCTTATCATCTATTAGCTATGTGGCCAAATTTCCTTTTTAAAATCTGGCACACATATTCCATTTTATTTTTATTATCATTTCAAATTGCAGAATGTTTGCCAATTTCTAAAGCACTTTAACACTAATTGGTCTTATTTCATCTTCACATAACCTTGTAATATTGTCAGAGCAAACATCTGTATCTTCATTGCATAGATGAGAAAATTTGACTCTTTAAACTAAACGACTTTCCCTAGATCACACAATCCATTTCCATTGTTTGCTATCTATGTGATGTTGGAAAAATTACTACTCTATGCTTCAGGTTCAACATCTGTTAAATGGGTATAATAAGTAGATATATCTTACAAGACTGTTGTAAGAAATAAATGAGAAATCCACAAAAAAAAAATCAGTAAAGTGCCTGGAACATGGCAAGCGTCTATAAATATTAATTGTTCCATTTGTATTGCTTTTGAAAAAAAAATCCTAGTAATTACAGTACAGAAAAGTATTGAAAGTGCTATAAATCTAAGTATCACAAACACTGGCATAATGTTAAATGTCAATGTATTTTCTTTAGACTGATTCATTTATAATTTTTTCCTGTTTCCTTTGCTCATGGAATTCATTTTCTTTCTTGCCAGTGTGTGTTCTTCAGTCATTCTTTCATGGAGGCCTATGACTAGTTGAGCTGCTCATCTTTTGTGCATCTGAGAAACTCTATTTTTGTCTGTATTCCTAAATGATGGTTTAGGTGGGGGAGACTCTGGTTGCTGCCAGCAAGAAAACTGATGCCTACCTGACTGTCATTCCTTAATTGGCCATCCATCTTCTCTATTGGGTAGCTTTTAGGAACAGAAAGATAATTCTCTCTTTATCCATGCTGCTCTATATTTTCACTATTATGCAATGATGGACTTACCTATATTTATTATTTGATATTAGGTAACCACTTGAAATTGAATACATATATATATATATATATTTAGAGAGAGAGAGAGAGGTTAATAGTACTTAAAATTTTCCTTCCCACCATTTCCTCTATTATAATCCGGAACTATTAAGTATGTGTTAAAACCTTATGTTCTATATTTCATGTCTCTTAATTTCTCAATAATATTTCTTCATCACTTCATTTTCTGGTGAACTATTTCATCTGAATTCTGTATGATTTCTCAGATCTATTTTCAGGTATTCTCTTTCTAGCTGTGCCGAATCTAATTTTTATTTCTAGAATTTCTATTTGATTCTTTTAAAAAACTGCCTATGCTTTCTTTTAGATTATTTTAAACCTTATTTTGCATTCCCTTTTTCTAATCTCCTTAAGTATTTTTTAAGAAAGATTTATTTATTTATTTGAGAGAGAGAGAGAGTGTGTGTGCAAGTTTGTGCGTGAGCTGGGGGCAGGGCATCCTTGAGCACAGAGCCTGGATGTGGGACTTGATCCTACAACTCTGAAATCATGACCTGAGCCAAAATCAAGAGTCTGACACTTAACCAGCTGAGCCACCCAGACACCTACATCTCCTTAAACACTCTAGAAATGAAAGTCCAAAGACCCCTCTGTCAGCTCTTCTTCTTACCCATTCCCACCCTTTCAGAAAACAATTAACAAATTTTCAGAACCATGATGCTTGCTGTTTTTAAACTATGTGGTTCTACAATTCAAGTATGTAGCATTGTTTTATACCAAATTACTAAATTACTAAAAAATTACTAAAAATAAGGACTGACCCTATATTAGAAAATAAATAGTCTGGGAAAATAGCCTGAATGTCTTGACCAATTTTTAATAATAGTTTGCTGAAAATTATTAAGAGACAGAATAAGGAAGTTGGTTTTGCAAAGGTAAATTACACACAGAAACTTATTTTCACAGAGGGCCACCTTAAGGTTCCAACATAATTATGACTGCTATTACAAGGTATAGGTAAAAAGCACTGGAAAAGGAAAAAGCCAGTATAACTACAGAAAATTTAATTAGTCTTTTAAGTGCGGCTATCTCCACACTCTCTTTAAGCTTACAGCATTTGCATTTTGATATAAAAGCACACTAAACAAATAAGCAAATAGCTTTGAATGCTACTCTTGGCAGTGTAAAAATATAACAGCTCTTGTTCTTAAGGAGTGTAAGGACATTTTCCTTAGCTGTGTCATTATTAAACAAATGGACTTAGCAATTGCACTAAGTATTTTCATGTTCTGGTAGATACAGGTCATCAACCCTACACCAAACAACTGAGGGGTATGGAGAAAAGATGGAACTTGGCTATATCAGAACCAAGTTTCTGTCTCAGTTTCGCCGGTTAGAAGCTATAAGAGTTTGGGTGTTAGAGCTCTTTATTCCTTGGTCCCCTCCTGAAAAATGGAGATAATAGGCCCTCCCCCACAGAGTTGTGGTAAGGATTAAATGAGATGATATCTGGGAAGAGGTTTCACCAGCTTTAGAGCTGGATCCCAAAGTGAAGCCCCTGGATCAGCAACCTGGGCATGCCCTGGGGACTTGTTAGAAATGCAAATTCTTGACCTACTCCAGTTCAGGTTTTTAGTTCCTTCCTGAAGCCCTACTTTTTAGGACACCCTTATATCTATGTAATAAATTCCCTCTTTCCCACTCAAGCTAGGTTCCATGGTTTTCCGTGAGTTGCAATCAATCACTTCTTTGGTTGATAGAAAACATCTGCGGGCAGCTCAGCAACCCTCACAGAAGACTGCTGCACTCATGACCACTTTCTCTGGCTGTGCAGGATCCTTTTGTATATTGTCAACTTCATTTCCTCATCCTTTCCTCTGCAGTAAACTTGGTTGTTGGGATGCTTGACTAGGTATTTGCTTATTCACCTCTCTCTTTCTCCTTCTCTATATACCTCTACTCTCCTTCACTCCATCCATGCACCCTGTGCAGGTCTTATTAATAGGTTGTTTTGTTTTGTTGTTTTTGTTTTGTTTTGTTTTGTTTTTTTGTCTTTTTTACATTTGGTAAAGTTCCAGGTCCTAACAAATTTCCAGTCATCCTCCTCAATCTCCCTTGCTACAGACTGGTATTCACTGCTCTGAAGCAGTAAATTACCTTTTCAGTGGCTCATGTATTTAAACCAAATATAAAATTCAATGCCAAATCCATATACTGTAAACCTTAAACATTCCAGTTTTATCTGCTGTCCTGTTCCAATGCATTCAACATCCCATTGGATACTAAGAATGATATGCTCTATATCTCATTTCATAACCTCTCAAAAATGGGTAAATGATGTTTAAAAACAGTATTATAGAAACCTAACATTGGAAGATATCCACATTTTTCCAAATGCAGGTTTCCTGCTACAAGCCTCCTGCTTTTTCGTCATCGAACCTCTTACAACTTTCAGTGATGAAGAATTGGGTGACTTAGTTAATAAGTGTTTCCGTCTCTTAAAATAAAACCTATCTTTCTGTCATATCCAGCTTCTGCTCCTTGCAGCACTTTAGAGCAAATATACTTCCTGTGCTCAATGATAGTTTCATCTCTAAATTTTCCTTTCCTGGGGTAAATACCAATCTCCATTATCTGTTTTTTGTTAAGTAGGTTTATGGAATTATAGTCATTAAATATCCTTCTAAACATGACCTTATTTCATAATGTCTTTCTTTAATGTGATCCTCCAAAACAGAACGTAATTGGAATATGACCTGAATGTCTATTTATATGGAAGTATATTGGGCCCCTGTATTTTTTTTTTAACACTATTGTCATCTTTTTGGCTCCTAGGATCTTTTTTTACATGTCATACTGTCAAGTCAGGACTCCTGAATCTTGCATTAATATGGTTTAATTAACAAAAACAAAGAAAAAAAAAACACAACAAAACACACACACAAAACAAACAAACAAAAAAGCCCAAAACAAATTTTAAAAACCCCAAAGAAATAAAGGACTTAAGAATTACCAACACAGCAGTAATATATCATTGAGAAAATTGGTCATCTTTTAACTTCCCATGGAGCCCTAGCCATTGGCTTGGCCACAATTTACCTTCATCCCCTCTCCCCTTCTTTTACAGGGTATGAAGATCTTCTTTTTATCAAAACTAACCTCTCCACCCACGTAATTTATTCTTTTCTTTTTCCCTAGGACCTTGCCTTATCTTTTTTTTATCTTCTCTTTCATTGATTTCACCACCCTTGCTTTGAAATTGTTTCAAATCTCTTCCATTACAAATGAAACAGAATCTCTCTTGTAGCTACTACCTTACCTCTTTCTTTTATTACCAAGCTTCTTAAAGAAAGTGCATGCTGCACTTACTCATCTTCCATTTATTTTTTTTTAAATACACTTTAATGTGTCTTCCATGTCAACCACTCTACTGAAATTGTTCCTATTAAGTCTAACAATCTGACTGTGAAATTTGAAGGTCATTTTTACAGTCCTCCTATGTGTGGCATGTAATACTCTAAGTCATTTCTTCCTTTTTAAAATTCTCTATTTCTGTGGTTTCCATGACCCAGGACTCTTGAAGCTTTTTCTCTGTATTTCTTGGACCATCTTTTCCTGCCTTTTTTTTTTTTAAATGAACTTTGGATCTTCTTTCTAGATCTTAGAGTCTAGAGCACCCACAGTAACAACACTGTATTAATTTAAGTCTCTGATGCCTCTGACCTGGGTCTGTGCCCCCAGTCTTCTCTCCTTCCTCTGTCCCTTTTTCCTTCCCATCATAATTATCCTCCACTTACTTCCTGCGTGATCCACATGAAACACAGTCTGAACCGGTCAACTCCTGGTTGTATCTCTGCTTTAGTTCTTCATGCTTATGAGAGAAGTCCCGCCCCTCTGCACGACTTAGTGTCTCCATGGCTTACTCTGTTTCTCTGGTATCACCTCTCACAATTTCCTTCTCTGTGTGTAGTGCTCAAAATTTTCTGTATATGCCAAACTAGCTTTCATCTGTGTGTCTCTCTACATTGCATCTCCAGCTGGAATAAAAACCTACTCAGCTTGAGAACCTATTTCACTGGCCTTTATCCCTTTGCTGTCCCCTGGATGAGTCTGATGTTACTTCTCTGTACTTAAATGAATATGCCCATCACTGTACTTTGATTTTTGCGGTTCTGTCTCCTCAATTAGATCAAATACATATTGTGAGGAACGTGTCTGCGACTCTTACCAAAGGACCTGGATGAATGATTAACGACTGTATGGTACTTTTGCTATTTACATCATTCTACACTTTTATAAACATCATTCAATATTTATCTCTTACGACAGCTCATTCTAGTCCAGCATTCCGCCTGTCCTGCTCTTTTTAACTCTCCAGTTGACCACCAGTGCCATTCATTACCTTGCCATTCTTTGTGGTCCTGGCAGATTAGATATGCATGCCACCTTACTCTCTATCCAAATCATTAACCGGAGATGTTGAATAGATCCTTTGCTAGCATTTCGAGCTGCTGAATGGTATCCTAGCATCTCATGCCTGATTCTTCCTTTTTCTCACGAGTTGCCAAAATAAAGTTATCTTCGCCAAATAGCTCAGTTGCAGGTGGAACTTAGATACTGGATTCCAGCTACTGTCTTAAAGCTCCTCCTTCACAAATGCTTTACCTGGCGTCTTCATGAAAAGACAATGTGAAGTAAATCTTCAGTGTTACAGTACCACTGTCATTCTTTCCTTATTGAGCATCTAGCAAAAAATTAGCAGGAGAAGGGAATAAACTGTGAAACGCATTTTATTTTTTAATAAGGAATTTAAGAACATCGCCACTTTCCATTGGTTACACCAGAGTCCCTGTATTAATAATTACAAAGCAAAATTCCTGTTTATCATTACTATAAGGAAAACTATTCCATGGTTTATAGTGAGGAAAAATATAATCAGAACATTTATAATGAAGAATAGTCAGAAGAAAGACAGGCAGGGATAAGGGATCCCCTCTCCCCTCATAAAGTCTAAGAAGAAACCTCCCTTAAAAAGATTTTACATCATCCTGGAAGGAGTCCCCCACCCTCTTCCATGTGAACAACTACCTGATAGGTAGATGAATGTGTGGGCAAAAACCTGACTGGGTAAAAGGCATGGAAGGTTAATCTGATTGAAACAACCCACCAACGATCTCATAAAACCCCCTAAACTTGGAAACTCTGGTGGCAACCCTCTCAGGTCCCCTCCCTCTTCAGGAACTTTGTCTATTGCCCAATAAACTTTGCTTTGCTGCCCACCACTCTTCATCTGGTCTACATCTTCATTCTTTGAAGGCGGGGTGACCAAGAGCTGCAGGTATTAAAGAAAAAGGAATCCTGAAACATTTGGAATCTCACAAGACATGATTTTAATATTGATTGTAGAAAACAAAATATAGATAATATTGAGTTCTTGCATGTGTCAGGTACTTTTCTAGGTATGTTTTATATGTGTATATATATATATATATATTCCTCTATCCAGGAGGCATTATTTATGTGTTCTACAGATTAGATGCAGAATCAGTTAAACAAAGTGTAGAGTTATACAGTTAGTAAATTGTAAGGCTAATCTGGTTTTGTTCTAAAAAATTCTCAAGTATATCCTTGTTGCCACAAATCTGAATCATCACTGTCCTCTCTAACATTTAGTCATATCCTTCCTAGAAAGGGTCATCATCTCCTTCAACACAATACACCCAGTTGTCTTTGTGTGCATATCTGCGGGTGGGTGGGTAGAGTCCCTGGGTTTAGAATAAACATGAGGGGAGTAAACCAGGGTGGAGAAGCAAAAACAGTGCTCTCTTCCATTTTCCTGGAATCTAATTTATTTCTGATAGGCCTAGAAGGAAATTGAGGTTGGGGAAAATGCCCATGATTATCTTCTTTATTATAGTCATCATCATTATCTTCATTGTGGTAGGAAATGTTCTATTCTTTTCCCAGTATTTCTCCTTTGGTCCACAAATGGGAATTTGGCCTTCTTGGGATTAGGAAGAAAGAATAGGTGTTCCCCTCCACATCCACCCACTCCTTGCCAGAGAGGAGTGAATCATTCCTAGAGGATGAGTGGGCCCAATGGAGTCCCATGAGACCTGCCATTCTTTAGTTTGAGATCTTGTCTATTCTTCTAATCTTGTGGCCATGTCATAGGTGAATTAATTTGCCATGGCTTCTCCATCCTGCCCCTTGGCAGGTAACACTGTTTTAGGATGAGAGGAATGGACTTCCCTTAGTTCAAGGTTCTAAGCTAAATTTATAAATTCAAAGTCAAAGGTGGCACTGGGACCCATTTTGTTCTTTTTTCAACAATGACTATTTATTGTGTATCTGCTCTGAGCCTTACACTAGTTGAGGTGCTAGGGACTCCCCAGTGAGTAAAACTGCCCCCAGGAAGATTGCATTCCAGTCAGAGAGGGCAGATCAAAAAGTATATAATATGCCAGGTAGTGATGAAGGACTAGAAGAAAAATAAAGCAAATAAAGGGGAATAGAAGGTGCATAGCATAGGCAAGACGGTGCTAGTTCTTATGGAGAGGTCAAAGAAAACCTCTCTGATCCTGTGACATTTGAGCAGAGGATGAGGAAGTGAAACCTGTAGTTTCTTTGGGGAAATGGCTTCCATTCAGAGGGAAAAAACAAGTTCAAAGATCTGGAAATAGGCTGAGGCTTGGCTTATTTTGTCTGTTTGTTTTTATTTTCTGTTTTTTGAAAGATACCAGGAAGTCAGTGTGAGTGGAACACAGAGAATTAAAGGGGAGAACTTGGATATTAAAAGACATAGTTCTGGGGTGCCTGGGTGGCTCTGTTAGTTAAGGATCCAACTCTTGGTTTCAGCTCAGGTCAGGACCTCATGTGTCATGGGATGGAGTCCTGCATTGGACTCTGCATTCAGTGGGGAGTCTGCTTGAGATTCTTTCCCTCTGCCCCTTGCCCCACTCACTCTGTCTCTCTAAAATAAAAAAAAATAATAATCTTAAAAAAAAAGAATATTTCTGAATTTAATGTGGACCATAGACTCCATGGGATAACTGGACATAAGAAGAATGGTCAGGAGATTATAGACCTAGTATAGCTGAGAGATGGAGGTCATTGGACCCTGGAAGGTAACACTATGTGTGTTGTGGTAGGGGAGGTAGGTAAAATTGATGTATTCTGGATACATTTTCAAGTTAGAGGCAACAGAATTTGCTGTTGGATTGAATATAGGGTTTAATATTATCCACCTGGTAATTTGATTTTTGGTAAGTTGTTCTTGTAAAATCTATTTTTATTTTGAAAATTTAAATATATACATAATTAGAGAGTATAATAAAATGAACTCCTACCTACTCCTCACCCAGATTCCACACTTATCAATAATTTGACACATTTGCTTTAATTATCTCCTTTTGTATCATTTTCATATCTGATGAATTATTTCAAAGTAATCTATGACAGCTATATCATATCATGTCACCCATATATACTTTGGCCTATACCTCTAAATATTATGAATATGTTCTTACATAATGCTATCATCATACTCTAATAAAATTGATAAGAAAAACTCCTTGGTATCAATTAAACCAAGATGATATTTAAATTTTCCTGAATTTTATTTCCTTAATTGAGATAAAGTTTACTTGGAATGAAACATATGAAACTTAAGGATACAATACAATGACTTTTGAAAAATGATATAAACCTGTAAAATCAATAACCTAATAAAAATATAAAATATTTCCATGACTCTAGAAATTGCACACCCTTCTAGTAAAATCTTGTTTCTACAGGCAACCACTGTTCTGATTTCTATCAACATAGATTAATTTTTACTGTTTGTGAATTTCAAAATGAAGTCATATGATATACATTTTTTTCATGTTTGACTTCTTCAACATGTTTGAGATTAATTTACATAGTTTACATATATCACTAACTCATCCTATACTCATCCTATTTTTATTTCTGGGTATTACTCTATTTTATAAATATAAAACAGAAACCATTAAAAATCTTTCTATACTTAACATTACTTTCCATATTTCCCCAGTAATATATGCACCACACTTTGAGGATCATTGTTATACTGCCTCTCTTTGGACCACCCTTCTGGTCCAGATATTCTGGACAATATCCAGAAATGTCACATATGGAAATAACAGTAGAGGGTTTTTGGTGCTAGTAACCATATTGGGTTTTAAGGAAAATACAAAGACAAGTGGAACATCGTGTCTCAAGGCACTTGCCTACCATGGGGAAACAAACATGTAAGTAATCACTTTTAAGTGATGACAAAAAGCAGAAGTAAAGAAACCATTTTGTGCAAGCATAGAAGTGATGAATTATGACTCTGTGTGGAGTACAGTGCAGGAAATCTGGGAATAGGTAGTGGGATGTGATCTAAGCTTTGAAAGAAGGCTGGGGCATCTGGGTGACTCAGTTGGTTGAGGGTAGGGCTCTTGATTTTGGCTCAGGTCATGATCCCAGGGTCATGAGATTGAGAACCAAGCTGGGCTCTGTGCTGGGCGTGGAGCCTGATTAAGATGCTCTCTGTCCCTCTTTCTTTGCCCCTCCCAACCCTCCAGGCAGAGCGCGTGTGTGTGCCTGTATGTGTGTGTGTGTGTGTGTGTGTGCGCGCGCGCTCCCACGTGCACACACACACACACACACTCTCTCTCTCTCAAATAAATAAATAAATAAAAGCTTTTTCTTTTTTTAAAAAAAAGAAAGAAAGAGGGTCGTGCTAGCTACAAGAGTTACATGAGGAGCACATAGTTCAGGCTGAAGGAAGCACTTTACAAAGCCACAAAGGTTTGACTGTGTCTGCTCTTCATCCAATCCATGGGGCGAGAACCTTGGGGATTGTCTTTGGCTCCTCCTCCCTCTCGCTTCTTTGACTTTTGTCACCAAATCTTATTGATAACACTTTTTTTTTTAGGATTTTATTTATTTATTTGACAGACAGAGATCACAAGCAGGCAGAGAGGCAGGCAGAGAGAGAGGAGGAAGCAGGCTCCCTGCCAAGCAGAGAGCCCGATGCAGGGCTCGATCCCAGGATCCTGGGATCATGACCTGAGCCGAAGGCAGAGGCTTTAACCCACTGAGCCACCCAGGCACCACTTGATAACACTTTTAAAGTCTCTTAAACATCTACCGTCTTCTGTTCTCAGTGCAACTTCCTCAGCTGCAGCCCATGGTTATCCTGTTTTTCTCTTTAACAAATCACTGCAACTGACTTCTCACTGGTTTGTCTGCGTTGGGTCAGTCTAAATTCTAACTGTTCCTAAACACTGCCACTGAAACTGTCTTTGCCAGACCCCAAACTGATAGCTCAGTAACTGCTATTTCCCTGCTTAGAATATCGATTATAGTTTACATTCCTCCCCGCATTCCTCAAGGCCCTTCAACTTCTCAAATCCCCTCATGCTCTGAGTCTCCATGTGTTTTAACCATAATGCACAATTTTGCCCCCTAAATATGCCTTACTTTTTTCCTGACTCTGCATCTCTATTGAAATTACCAATCCCAGTCTTCAGGGTTCTTTCCCTTCTCTCTGCTTAATTGATCCTCTGAGGCCAAATTCAATGTTACTTCCTTCTGGGAAGCTTTTCTCAACCCCCACCCCTGTCAAAATTAATCACTCTTTAGACATTGCTTTTGCCACGTAGACCATGCTCTGTATCACAATGATTTATATTCATCCCCATTCTTCCACTGGACTGTAACTTTCCTGGAAAAAAAAGGCCATGTTTTTGGTTACTGTTGGCCTAGCAGAGTGCCCTTTCCATTTCTGGCTCTCATTAATATTGTATAAAGTCATTCTCTTTTACTTATAAGGTACACTGTTTTCTAAAGCAAACTTTAATAAAATTTAAACTATCCTTGTCATGACATATAGTCTGACATAGTGCTGAAAGGCACTGAACATGGCTAATTATATGATGAGTTATAAAAATGAGATCCTAGCATGCCCCAGCAGGTAACTAGTTTATCATTTGGGAGATTCATAGCCTTGACTTACTTGTAGACATGTGGAATTTTTTTTTTCCTTTTTGCTACACCTATTTTTAAAAATGTTTTCCTTTGTAACTTGAGGGAAGCATGCCATACTTAAGAATAAATTATCTGACTCAGGCAAAAATACAAGATTAGGCTAAAGATATTTTCAGCATGCAGAAATAGGACACGTTGAGGTCTTGGGAACTGTACTTTAAATTGGGGTGGGGACATACTGAATAGACTAAAAAATAATGTCCTATGATTGAATGCATATTAGTATCTGGTCCTATGAAATGTTCAGCCTGGACTGAGATTCTCATTATAGCTTAACTGAAATAATGAACTGAACGTTGAATTAGGAATAGGTGAGTAAATCATCATGTCCCCAGTTTTAGCCGGATTCATTCAGCTCCTAGGAGATTCTTTCTCTTTATAATTAAGAGAAAACAATAATTGAACATTATATATATGAGCAATGAGACTAATAATAAAATCATTAGCTTTTCAGTCATATGACTTCATGCTCTGAGTGATGTTTTAAAAACATACTCTGTTGTAACTTGAGATATGAAATGTATGAAATATTTAAATGAGCATTGAAACTGACATCAGATCAAGGTTTGTGCTTTGACAGATAACAATTTTAAAACTTTTTTTTTTCCTGGGGCACCTGGGTGGCTCAGTAGGTTAAAGCCTCTGCCTTCGGCCCAGGTCATGATCCCAGGGTCCTGGGATCGAACCCCACATCAGGCTCTCTGTTCCATGGGGAGCCTGCTTCCCCCTCTCTCTGCCTGCCTCTCTGCCTGCCTCTCTGTCTACTTGTGATCTCTGTCTGTCAAATAAATAAATAAAATCTTTAAAAAAAAAACAAAAACAGGGGCGCCTGGGTGGCTCAGTGGGTTAAAGCCTCTGCCTTCAGCTCAGGTCATGATCTCGGGGTCCTGGGATCGAGCCCCGCATCGGGCTCTCTGCTCAGCGGAGAGCCTGTTTCCCCTCTCTCTCTCTGCCTGCCTCTCTGCCTACTTGTGACCTCTGTCAAATAAACAAATAAAATATTAAAAAGATTAAAACAAAAACAAAAACAAAACAAAACTTTTTTTTCCATATTCATGTTATTAAGAAATTCCTCCACAGTTTTCATGTATGCCTTCACCCCTTCTCCCCATTCCATCTCCCAGACTTCACAAGTCACATGCCACAGCAGACATGAATCAATATAGAAGGTATATTTAAGTCCATGGGAGGAAAATGTATACATATTCAGAGTATATATCTTCAGTCACTTAAGGTTACTTCAAATAAATAAATACTTAAAGACACAGAAATATATCTGCAAAGATGCTCTATTCAAAATTCAGAATTTCTTTCAGAAAAAAATTTGTTTTTTAACAGTAGCAAAAGGATAGTTTACTTTTTATGTTTTATTTTATTTTTTAAATTTGTTAAATATGTGGGTTTTGTTTTTTGTTTTAAAGATTTTATTTATTTATTTGACAGAGAGAGTACAAGAAAGGGGAGCAGAAGGCAGAGGGAGAAACAGGCTCCCCACCTAACAGGAAGCCCAATGCAGGGCTCACCATCTGGCACTCTGAGATCATACCCTCAGCTGAAGGCAGACGCTTAACCAACTGAGCTACCCAGACGCCCTATAGTTTACTTTTTAGAATAAAGGTATAAATTGTGAGAGAAAGACAAATAATGTGTAATCTCACTTATATGGGGAATCTAACCAACAAAAAAACAAAACAAAAAAATTCCATAAGAACCAGAAACTCATAGATACAGAGAACAGATTGGTGGTTGCCAAAGGCAGAGGGGTGGGAGGTGGGCAAAATGGGTTAAAGGGGTCAAAAGATACAAACTTCCAGTTATAAAATAAGTAAGTCCTGGGGATGTAATGTACAGTGTGGCATGGTGACTACAGTTAACACTATTGTATTGAATTTTTGGAAGTTGGTAAGACAGTAGATCTTAAAGGTTCTCATCACAAGAAAAAAAAATTTGTAAGGTATGGTGATGGACATTAATTAGATTAATTATGGTTTTCATTTCACAATATATACAAATATCAAATCATCCTGTATATCTGAAACTAATATAATGTTACATGTCCATTTATCTCAATTAAAAAAATGTATAAATAGTAAAAGTATTTCAGATAACACAACCAGGGTATATATACATATGCGAAAAGGAATTACATGGTAATCCATTATATGTACAATAATGTTTATAAAATGATGCTCTTAGAAGTATTTTCTATCCTAATTTTTCTGAATTTTCTCATATGAAAATGCAATTAAATTTTTCTTCCTTATTTACTGGCATTAGGACCAAAACATAGATGAAAACCTTATATCAAAAATAACAAGAATAAACAATGAGTTTTTGAAGGGGAATGCTTAATCACTATGGTTTCTGAAATGACAGCTATGTAAATTAAACTAATTTTTATGAAAAGAATATACATTAATGTATAACATGGAAAGTAAATAAACGGCAAGGAAAATTTTGCTTTAAAAGTTAAGTTACACCGTGTGTAAATGGAAGCCAGGAGGTGTTATTTCTAAAAAACCTATCAGATAAAGACCACTTAAAGGGATTAGGAATTTTGTTCTGAGAAAATGAACTCTAAAGAGAGAAAGAAAAGCTTCAAATATTCAAAGGCTTCTCAGGAAAAGGACCAAGAGGGCTGTTTTGGATTACTCATACTGGTTCCCCATTATCCCTGCTGACGTGAGGACACTCTGCAAATCCAGGAGAAACCAAGCCTGGGGGAGGATGAGGGAGTGACCAGGAAGGTAGCTGAGGGCTGCGAAATCACTTCAGGAGTATCAGTGATGGCCTAGCCCTTTACTTCATTGTTTCTGCAGAATCTTATTAACAGCAGTGATGGTAATAATAACAGGATGGTAATCACTTCATTCTTTTAAGTACTTTACAGACCATGTGTATTTTAAAATAAATGTACCAAGACAATAAGGCTGCAGCCATTCTTAGATTATTTTTCTTAGTCATTCAAAAATATTTTATCTACAAACACAAATATATTTTTATATAAAAAGAAAGATATTGACATAACTGGAATGATCCACAGTCTTTGAAACACAGGTATGATTTCAGAGAATATATTGAGACAGGTATTAATTGAGTCTCACAAATAAGTTGAGATTTTAATTGGCTCCCTTTTTGTTCAACTGAAATTAAAAATTCGAGCAGTTCTTTCAATCCTTTATCATCTCTGTCCTGTCATGCTCTTCAGAACTGTTCTTTTGCTGAGCCATACTCCCTTCCAACTGAGACTGATACATGAAGGTGAATACATTAGTGACTGAATTTTGTTTGAGAAAATACAAGAAGAGTTACTAAAGAAATATATATATATATACACATATGTATGTTATATATAAAATAATAAATATGTACTTAATACATAATAAACATTTTTAATGAAACTGGAAGTTTCATTTATATATATATTTATATATAAATATATAATTATATATAAATATATAATAATTTTTCAGAGCAAATATGCAACAATGGGAATGATAATGAAATTATTTACAATACTGAGCTCATAGATTTTTCTATATTTCTATAAACAGAAGTATACAGGATATCTTTTAGGGGAATATCACATTTATTGCCAATTGATTTCTCCAGAGAGTTACTTAGTTCTGAGTTTATATCAAAAGAAAAGCTTGTAAAGCTTACATTATTTTTTGATAAGGGCTTTGTAGTTGCTTATGCCAAGGTCCTATCCAATTTTGCAGTCATGTCCTCACTGGAGAGTGATTGCTAATTGTATAAATATATATTGATACACTTATTAAAATTCATTTGTGTTTGATTTATCTTTACCTCTATCTTACTGCCCCGCTCCCTAGCCTATAAGAAATCAGCAGGTTTTTTTTTTTTTTCTTCCTTCTTTTTTTCTTTAATACTTTGGTATGGAATTACATTTTCGAGATCATCTTTTAAAATTTTATGTTTTACTATAGGTGAATACTCTGCTGCATGGTACAGGAGGTTCAGTGAAGAACAAGATATGGTCAAGGAACACATTATGGGAGGCTGGTTATGAAGGATGGTTATAGAAGGTTGGTTATGAAGATGGTTATGATATGCACACACACATGTACACACTTGACCATAATACAATGTTTAAAATGGTATAAGGAAAGTGCTCTAAGGGTTAGATGAGGTAGCATTTATTTTTATAGGAATGGTAAGAAAAGGCTTCATGAAGAAGGTTATATCTGAACTCAGCCTTGAAGTATGGGTAATCTGTCAAACGAAATTATAAGAGGGAGAAACCTTTAGGTTTAGTGAGATTTTTTTTTCTAGCTTTATAATTTCAGTTTTCATCTTCAGCCATATGGTCCATTGCAAATAAATTTTTGCATGTGGTGCAATGTTTATTTTCTCCATATATTTATCTAGTCATTTAGAACAACTTGCTGAGTAGAGTTTCTCATATACTTTATATTGTCTTGACTTCCTTATCAAAAATCAACTGATCTTGGGGCACCTGGGTGGCTCAGTGGGTTAAAGCCTCTGCCTTCAGCTCAGGTCATGATCCCAGGGTCCTGGGATTGAGCCCTGCATCAGGCTCTCTGCTCCGCGGGGAGCCTGCTTCCTCCTCTCTCTCTGCCTGCCTCTCTGCCTAGTTGTGATTTCTCTCTGTCAAATAAATAAAATATTAAAAAAAAAATCAACTGATCTTGTACAAGTGGGTCTACTTCACAGTCTCATGCTTTTCCACTGATCTATTGGTCAATCCTTACATAAATACCATTTTACTATGTTGATTACTATCGTTTGGTAGGAAATTTTGAAATCAGGTAGTTTTTGTTCTATTATTTTGCTTTTCATTTTTTAGATAGCTTTTAATATTCTAAATCCTTTCTATTTTCATGTAACGTTTAGAGTAATCCTATTAATATCTATAAAAAGCATCAGAATTTATACTTACTTAGGTAGACAAAGATTTCCTTTTTTTTAAAAAAAAATTTTCTTAAAGAGATGCCACACACACAAAAAAAGAGACTCCACAAAGCATTACCATTAAAAGAAAAAAATATGAAAAATTGGACTTTGTCTAGTGAAAAATTTCTGCTAATTATAAGGTGTGCTAAGAAAATAAAAGGTAAAATTCAGATTGAAGAAAATATTTCTAATACATACATTGATAAAAGATTTGTATCTAGAATATATAAAGAGCAACTACAAATCAATAAAAGGACATAAAACCAATGAAATTGGAAAAAAAAAC